>NC_052639.1:35698907-36063010 GCF_016161935.1 Mauremys reevesii
AGTTCTCCCCAAATACTGGGCTGAATAAATTACTGTGCAAGTAAATTCTGTTGCTGACTGGAGCCTGTTCATCTAAGAGCACTTGCTTGAGGTCATTCAAATGTATGGAGTATTCCAAGATCCGATGGTTACTTAAAAATCAGGTCTCTGGGGGTCCTGGCTCCCTCCCAATCTGCAGCCATTGACTGGCCAGACCTAAGGCAAGCCAATTCTCCTTTTTCAGTCTGAGCATCTCTCAAGTAGGGATAATAATGATCCGCTCCTACCTACCTCAACACACTCACTCTTCCCCAACACACACACACTGTCTCTCCACACACACAAACAGTCTCTACACTGCAGCTGTAAAGCAGCTGGCAATCTAGTAGGATGACCCTGGAACAACGGGATAGAGAAACCTGCATCACTGAAAGTGCAGCCACAAAGACACCATACACCAGCTTCCCTAGCTGGCAAGAATCAAACCTCCACAGAAAGATTCCTGTGGTATCGTAGGCCAGCTTCCCAAGGCCTCAGCCTCAACCAGTTAACACCGGGGCCTTTCTACACTCTGGTTCTGTTCTAACGGAAGGATCATTTCCAATTGTTCGCTCAGACCAGCTTGCTCCAGCACCCTCACTGCTGTGCATCTCTGTATGTGTGGCCATGGCTGAACAGCAAGAATTCTTGCCCATTTCCTTCTGGCTGGAGCATGCTTAGAGTGAGTTTGTGGTTAATGATGTTGCTGCAGATTGCTGGCTTCCTGCCTTGGCAATCCAGACAGTTCCTTTTCCAACATATCTCCAGCACATCAGTCCCTGGCTGGGTCTCCTGGGCAGTGGAAAACATAAGAACATAAGAAAGGCCGCACTGGTCAGATCAAAGGTCCATCTAGCCCAGTATCTGTCTACCGACAGTGGCCAATGCCAGGTGCCCCAGAGGGAGGAACCTAACAGGCAATGATCAAGGATCTTCCTCCTGCCATCCATCTCCATCCTCTGACAAACAGAGGCTAGGGACACCATTCTTACCCATCCTCGCTAATAGCCATTTATGGACTTAGCCACCATGAATTTATCCAGTCTCCTTTTAAACATTGTCATAGTCCTAGCCTTCACAACCTCCTCAGGCAAGGAGTTCCACAAGTTGATCAGCGCTGCATGAAGAATAACTTCCTTTTATTTGTTTTAAACCTGCTGCCTATTAATATCAGTTGGTTACCCCTAGTTCTTGTATTATGGGACTAAGTAAATAACTTTTCCTTATCCACTTACTCAGCATCACTCATGATTTTATATACCTCATCATGTCCCCTTAGTCTTCTCTTTTCCAAACTGAAGAGTCCTAGCCTCTTTAATCTTTCCTCATATGGGACCCTCTCTAAACCCCTAATCATTTTAGTTGCTCTTTTCTGAACCTTTCTAGTGCTAGAATATCTTTTTGAGGTGAGGAGACCATATCTGTACACAGTATTCGAGATGTGGGCGTACCATGGACTTATATAAGGGCAATAATATATTCTCAGCCTTATTCTCTATCCCCTTTTTAATGATTCCTAACATCCTGTTTGCTTTTTTGACCACCTCTGCACACTGCGTGGACATCTTTAGAGAACTATCCACGATAACTCCAAGATCTTGTTCTTGGGGAACTGGAAGGAACTGAGGGGAACTGAGAAAGGACAAAAGAAGCAAGGGAGGAAGAGAAAGGAGGGATGGATGGAGGAAAAGGTGAAACAAAAAGGACAAACCCTAATGTCCTCAGTGATTCTAAGGGACAAGATCCCAGGTTTGGAATAAAATTCTGCCTCCTTAAGATCATGTTTTCCATGAATTCAACTGTCACCAGATGGATCAGACTGAACAGTTTCAAACTTCGAGGAGACTCTTACCTTCTAAACAGGGTCGGCTGTTTTCAAGTAAAATCACTAAAAGGGAAGGAGAAAACTCGAAAGAGGTTCCTCCTGGCGCTCAGGTACGGGAACCCCAATACTCCCCCGTCCTCAAAGAGAGACCTGGAGAAGGAGACTTGCTGAAGCAAAGCCACAGGGTCTCTGAGGTTTCCCTGGCCCCTCGCCCTGTCCTGCTTGGCTGATGTCAGCATCTCTCTGTGAGGTCACCACCTCCCACCACCTTTGACCAATAGTCTGAGGTCCTGCAAAAGGCCTTTGTGATGTCACTGCCACACCCTCCCTTGCTGGGCTAATGTCCTGCCCTGGCCAGGCACTTTGGAGGTTTGAGCTACTCCTGTGGATCACCCCACCAAGGAGCATTCGTTCTAGGAAGCAAGCCGGCTAGACAGGAAAACATCGGACGCTGCTGCTCCCAATGCTACATTCAGTTCTAAAGAAATTTGTCGACTTTATGGCCAGAAGAGACCATTAGAGCATCTAATCTGACCCCTACATATCACAGGCCTCCTGTATGACACACTAGCTACTTTTGGGGTAAACACATTCCAGAAAGGCATCTAGTCTTCATGAAATGACGTCACGAGACGGAGAATCCACCACTTTCCTTGGTAACTTGTTCCTGTGGTGAATCATCCTCGCTGTTGAATATTTGTGCCTTAATTGTAATATGAATTTGTCTCTTTCACCTTCGGACCCTGCGAGGTGGGAGGTGCTGTGACCTTGGGCTGCAGCCTGCCGGAACTTCTACATGACAATTAAACAGCCCCACAGCCTGAGCCGTGAGCCCAAGTCAGTGGTACAGGCCAGCCACCGTGTGTGTAATAAGTTTGCGTGGAGAATTTGCGGCAAAACTGGGAACTGAACCCAGATTGTTTCAATTCTTGCCTCCCCTTACCCGCAAGCCCAGCGTGTGTGTGTACAGAATTGTTTTGGTCTGTGTTTGCATTGTATTGGCTTCCAAGGGAGGCTGTGGAATTTCTTTCATTGGAGGTTTTAAGACCAGGTTAGAGATACGCCAGTCTGCGAATGTCTAGGATACTTGGTCCTGCCTCAGCACAGCGGGCTGGAGTAGATGACTTCTCAAGATCCCTTCCAGGCCTACATTGAAATAATTCTCTTTGTGCTGCGTCATGATCAATGCTGAGCTGTTTTGCATGGTGCCATTTGGAACTGTGACCGCACCATGTCGTAGCAGTTTTATGGTGAATTGTTTTGCCTCAGCTTGTTTTCCATTGTGTACTTTTGTCCTAGGATGTCATAGTTCGCATCGTGTTGCTTTCTTTTCCTTTGTATTGTCATTTTATGCTGTGGAGTGTAGGTTGTGTTTTTTTTTCCCCTGAATTTGCCTGACATTATGTTGTGGTGAGTTTTATTCTGTATGTTGTGTTTTTATATGTATATATTGCATAGCATCCTAGAAATGTAGGGCTAGATAGGACCTCAAGATGTCATCAAGTCCAGCTTTCTCTGCTGAGGCAGGACCAAGTATATGTAGATTATCTCTGACAGAGCATTGTCCTATTTGTTCTTAAAAACTTCCAGGGAAAGAGACTCCCCAGCCCCCTTGTAAGACTGTTCCAGAGCTGAACTGCCTTAGCTCTGGGGACACCCACACAGATTTTAGTGGTGAGCAGCTCTGGAGAGAGAGGAGACCCCAGTGAGTGGGCAGTTGGATAAAGAGACTAAAGTTGGGAGGAGAAACATTGACGTGTCCAAGGTCACCCAGGCTGTCTGTGACCGAGCTAGAAATAGGTTCTTGTGCCACCGCACTGCTGTTTCTGAAGGTCTCTGCCACACTGCTGTTTTAGGCACTGGTGCAAACCCTTAGTATAGACAGAATTTACATTAGTGCACTCTGGCACTGGTGCACCATGTCCCAGTGTAAACGCTTCAGGCATTGTAACAGCATTGTAACAGCATTAACATGGAATCACAGACAGTCCTCTTGGGTCATCCCATATATCTCACCATGCAGGTGAGCTCACCTTGTGACAGGTGGTCCCTTACCCAGGGGTTCCCAATTTTTCTTTCTGAGCCTCCCCACCCCCACCCCCACACACGCTATAAAACTCCACTGCCCATGTGGGCCACAATAACTAGTTTTCTGCATATAAAATCCAGGGCTGGCGTTAGAGGTAGCAAGCAGGGCAACTGCCTGCGGCCCCATGCCACAGGGGCCCCGCAAAGCTACATTGCTTAGGCTTTGGCTTCAGCCCTGGTGATGGGGCTCAGGGCCCTGACTTCAGCCCCTGCGCTGGGACTTCAGCTTTCTGCCCTGGGACTCAGTGAGTCTAATGCCGGCTTTGCTTGGCAGCCCCTGAAAGCTGCTCACGACCTTCAGGGGCCCTGGTTGAGAACCACTGCCTTACAGCACGAATCACAGCAATGTTCAAGTTACTGCCAGTCCTGTCACTTCCTTAGGTCAATTAAATCTTAGATCTTCCAACAAAGACACTTGTAGCCAGTCCTGTCATAACCTGTATTAAGACTTATTTAAAAGGAAACGAGAGTTGTTAACAAAGTTAAAGCAGGTAATCCTATAGATGCAGATGAGTTGCAGTCTTAAATTTCAAAGGTAATAGAAGCTTCTGTAATAAGCAAGCTCTACATATTCTTTAGGACTAACCCAGGCTAAGCAGCTGGGGATCTCTTGCTTATGCCTAGAAACTTTGCCCTCCCCCCCGAGTCCAGGCAGCATACAGACAATCAGTTCCTTCTCTATGGGGTTTTTCATCCCTTCCTACCATGTGCTCTGAGCAGGAAACTCAGCTAATGGGAAGTGAAGAGCACAACAACAGTCTTGTGTCCTTGTTAACATCCCATAATAGTCTCTCTGGTGTTGATGGACCTTTCCTGCCAGGCATTCTGTTGCCAATCAGCACTTCACATAGGTAAAGTCTCTCTCCTGTCTGGTGATTTACAGAGCCACAGAGGCTCACAATGCAACTAGTCAGATGTTAACTCAGGCAGCAACTTACAAGCATTCAATAAAGTCTAAACACAAAACACATTCTTATGTTCACAGTCTGTATGAGGAGTATCTACTCATTTCTGACTCACTGGGGAGCCACAGAAAGAAACAAGGTGTGCTGAGGCAAGAAGGCCCAATCTCAGAGCCCCCAGGGTCACGCTTCCCAAAAGCTAAAACTAGGCCCAGCCCATGAAAGGCACTCCCAGGAGAGACTGTATAAAGGCTGGAGCATCAAATAACTTAGTTAATCTGAGAGAGCTGCCTTGGGGACAATGACAATGACAGGGAGAAACCCCAGAGTGACTTCTTTGATTCTGCTCATCTCTGGCCTTTGGTTCATAGAATCACAGAACTGGAAGGACCTTGAGAGGTAGCTAGTCCAGTCCCCTGCTCTCAAGGCAGGATGAAGTATTATCTAGACCAGGAGTGGCCAACCTGAGCCTGAGAAAGAGCCAGAATTTACCAATATACCTTGCTAAAGAATCATCAGCTCCCACCCCCTGCTCCCAGTGCCTCCCACCCAGGGGAAGCCACACTATCAGCACCCCCTCCTCGCACTCCCGATCAGCTGTTCATGCTATGCAAGACACTCGGGCGGGACGGGGGATGGAGCGTGGGCACTGCAGGCTCAGGGAAGGGGGTGTGAAGGGGTGGAGTGGGGGCAGGGCCTGTAGCTGAGTAGTGAGCACACCCAGCACATTGGAAAGTTGGTGCCTGTAGCACCAGCCCCGGCGTTGGTGCCTGTACAAGGAGCCGCAGACAAATTCTAAAGAGCCACATGTTGGCCACCCCTGATCTAGACCATCCCTGAGAGGTATTTGTCCAGCCTGCTCTTAAAAATCCCCAATGATGGAGATTCCACAACCTCCCTAGGCAATTTATTCCAGTGCTTAACCACCCTGACAGGGAGTTTTTCCTAATGTCCAACCTAAACCTTCCTTGCTGCAATTTAAGCCCATTGCTTCTTGTCCTGTCCTCAGAGGTTAAGAACAATGTTTCTCCTTCCTCCTTGAAATGAACTTTTATGTACTTGAAAGCTGATCATATCTTCTCCTGACTAAACAAACACAATTTTTTCAGTCTTCCTCATAGGTGATGTTTTCTAGACCTTTAATCATTTTTATTGCTCTTCTCTGACTTTCTCCAATTTTTCCACATCTTTCCTGAAATGTGGCACCCAGAACTGGACACATTACTCCAGTTGAGGCCTAATCAGTGCAGAGTAGAGCGGAAGAATTACTTCTCATGTCTTGCTTACAATACTCCTGCTAATACATCTCAGGATTATACTTGTTTTTTCCAACAGTGTAACACTGTTGACTCATATTTAGCTTGTGATCCACTGTGACTCCCAGATCCGTTTCTGCTGTGCTCCTTCCTAGGCAGTCATTTCCTGTCTTGTATGTGTGCAACTGATTGTTCCTTCCTAAGTGGACTACTTTGGATTTGTCCTCATTGAATTTCATCCTATATTCTCCAGTTTGTCCAGATCATTTTGAATTGTAATTCTAGCCTCCAAAGCACTTGCAGCCCCTCCCAGCTTGGTATCATCTACAAACTGTATAAGTGTAACAGAGAGACTCTGCTACTGGGACGGTTTCACTATGTCTAGGAGGGTTACACCCTGGTGGGAGGGGCTAAGCCTGTACTGAATAAGGTCATTTTGTGCTACACAGTGTGGCAGAACCTAGAATGTCCATTACCAGGGAAAATGCTGGGGGGAATTGACATGTGGAAAGGACAGAAACCCTGTCTGAATTCTCTCACATTGCCCTTCTTGCCCTGGCAGGCTACAGAATAATGTCCACTTTTCACCCTAAATCATCCCCTCCTCCCAGTAGGAAGGAAACGGCTGCAATGGAGCTGGCTCAGGTAAGGGATTATCAGGGAGCTGGTGGTGGGTTCTGCTTGGAGGGAGAGGAGAAGTAAATGTATAGGAGGGTGGGAGCTGCTAGAGGTAGTGGGAAGCAGGAACTGTCTAGGGTGGAATGGGAGGGGAAAGGATGTGACAAACCTGCTGAGACTTGTGTACTCTAGGTGTGATGGGCTGTCACCCTGGGGTGCAGTCTGGGGGCTTCTGGGAAACACTGTCCTCTAACCTCAAACTGGGTTGGCCCTTCTCACACTGCCAGCCTCCAGGCCCTATTATTACCCAACAGGACAGCAGGTGGCACCACACATCCAACTAAGCTACCTGAGTGCTTTACCTAAGCCACTCAAAGACAGATAGAAGACAAAAGCCAATTTCCCAGCCATAAGTGGTAGCAAACAGATCAAAGCAGATTACTTAACAAATAACCAAAAACTCAAACTAAGCTTAACATACTATCTGGATAGAATTTGAATTAGCAGTTTCTCACCCTGACTGATGATACAAGCAGTCCACCAAGTTTCCATACACAAGCTAAAAATCCCTTTACCCTGGGACCAGCAGTTCCCCAGTTCAGTCTTTCTTCCTCAGGTGTTTCCAGGAGTTCTCTTGTGTGGGGAATGAGGCCAAGAAATGATGTCACACTCCACCTTATGTAGCTTTTCCATATTATGGAACCATTTGTTCCAAACTTGTTTCCCAGTCCAGTTTGTGGAAAAATACAGGTACAAAATGGAGTTCGTTGTCATGTGGTCTGCTCACATGCCCTAGCATGCCCTGCTGAGTCATAGTAGCCATGGCTCATAGGCTAGCTGAAAATTCACAAGAGGGCTAAGCTCTTCCACGGTCCATTGTCTTTCTTGATGAGCCATGAACACTGTCTGGCTTCTTTGTTGTACCTGAAAGGCTTGTTGTGAGTGTTACCCAGAGTAAACACATTTGAAATACAGATACAGAGTCAATATCCATAACTTCAGTTACGAACATGATACATGCACACAAATAGGACAGTCATATTCAGCAAATCATAACTTTTCCAATGACACTGAACATGACGCATCTTGCACAAAATGCAACATAATTATGTCCTAATCATTTTATAATCATACCACTATGCTGAATGTGTTGTGTAGTGTCAGGGCCTAATTTCAAAGCACAGGAGTTGGGAATGGAACTTCCATTCTTTGTGGAACAGGAATAACCCTCCAGCCAGGGCTGGGAAAACTTCCTGACTCCCAGTGCTGGAGCCTGAATCTTCTGACACTTCATTAGTTACCACGAACCCCAATCTTTGTGGCAACTGCAAACTTTATCAATGATGATTTTATATTCTCTTCCAGGTCATTGATAAGAATGTTAAATAGCACAGGCCAAGAACCAATCCTTGTGGGAACCCCCTAGAAAGAAATCTACTCAAGCATGGTTCCCCATTTACAATCATAGTTTTTAATCTGTTTAATGTATGCTGTGTTTATTTTGTTTCTTTCTAGTTTTCTAGTCAAAATATTGTGCTGAACCAAGTCATATGCCTTACAGAAGTCTAGGTAATGTTTTCACCTCTTAGCTCATCAATACTATTAGCTGCAACCAAACTTTTGATCTCACCCAATAAGGATATCCAGTTAGATTGATTGGATCTGTTGTCTCTGAACCTTTGTTAATTGGTACTAATTATATTACCCTCCTTTAGCTCTTTATTAATTAAATCCATATTCGCTGCTCTATTATCTTGCCCTGTATCGGACTAACACTCTTGTAATTAGCTGGGTCATCTCTTTTACACTTTTTAAATATTGGCACAGCATTAGCTTTTTTCCAGTCTTCTGAATTTCCCATTGGTCCAAGTCCTAATTAAAATCAACATTAACAGTCCTCCACCAGGTCTTTCAAAACTCTTAATACAAGTTATCTGGACCTGCTTATTTAAACATGTCTAACTGTAATAGCTGCTGTTTAACATCTTCGTGAGTTATTGTTGGGATGGAAAGACTGTCGTTGTCAACGTCTTATATGATTAAATCATCTGTTTTTCTCCAACTCCAGGAGTGAAATATTTATTGAACACTTTTACCTCTTCTGTATTATTTTTGATAATACTGCCATTTCCATCTAGTAATTTACCACTACCATTGTTAGGGATTAATTTTGTACTTAATATACTTTTTTAAAACTTCCTTCTTATTTTCATTAAGTGGTCATTGATTCCTGATAGCTTCCCTTACCAATTTTCTACAATTCTGACTTTCTAACTTATATTCTTTACTGTTGACTTCCCCTTTCTTCCATATATTTTATTTGGAGATTCCTACCAGGGAGCCACCAGCAGGGTCCAGAGATAGCCCCATCTCCTATACCACGCCCTGGCTAGTAGCTATGTGATAAATGTGATGACTCTGCCTCTGTCTGTCAGCTGGGAGACACAAAGGTTCTCTCTTTCCACCCTCTAATGCCTCCTGGCTGCTCTAAGCAAGGTGGGTGGGACTCTGTTAACATGTTCCTCCTGAGCTTCCATTTACCTGGTGCTGCTGTTCCATGAATAGTGGGGTTGTGAGTGGGGCAGCAGGTACTGAGTGTTGGACTCTTGCTCTTTCAGGGGCCGGTGACCTCTGAGGAGGTGGCTGTGTATTTCACCAGGAAGAGTGGGTTCTGCTGACCCCACTCAGAGAGCCCTCTACAGGGATGTCATGCAGGAGAACTATGAGATGGTGGTCTTGCTGGGTAAGGAGTCCTGTCGCCTGGGTTATTAGAAGCTGTGGGGTCTCTAAAGAACATGAGTAGTAATAACTGTATACCTTTATTCATCATACAAGTTTTGCAGGTTTCCTTGCCCCCCTTTTTTTGCCTTTTCTCCCACACGCTAGTATCATTTTTGGACATGTGCCTTTTTGGTGCCGTCAGTCATTTTAAAATTGGATTTAATATATCCTTATTGGCTATATTAATCACTGTAGCTTTCATGCCTTTTCCTCATTTTAAGAGGAAAATATGCCTCCTGTAGAATTCAAAATTGAGTAAATATGTGTATGACTCATGCATGGTTTGTGTGACAGTGAGATGAGCTCTTTTAGGAGAGCGTGTAATGTTGCCATTCAGGATCCCATGGGTGAAGGGATAAGAGAGTCGTGGGAGGGGCGGAGAAGAGGGGGGAGTAGATAATTCTGGGGTGCCAGGACATGGGGAGGGTGTGTGCAGGGTTAGAGCTAAGAAGCAGCAGGGAGGTAGGAGGTAGTGAGAGATGAGGAGAAAATACAAGAAGCTCCCAAGGTGCCAGGAAGTGGTGCCGGCTGAGAGTAATGGGAAGAAGGGGAGGGGAGTGTGGAGGAAGGGCACCCGGGAAGTGGGCTGGGTGGGTCATTGGGAGGGAGGAGAGGTTTGGAAATCTAGAGGTGTGGGGGATCCCAGATCTTTAAGCCTCAATCCCTACTGAAGCCTTGTTGCTTTAGAGCCTACACTCCAGTTTTATTTCTGTTCAGTTTCACTTCTTTTTAAATCTCCCACAACATATATCATTATTTTAACATTTGACCTCCCTCTCCCACTCATAACCCCTCTCCCCATATAACCTCCCCATGTCTATGCTCAGTGACCCTGGCCACTGATCCTGAGTCCTTGCTGCATTCCTCCCTGTGACGATGCGGTTCTGGCGGGACCCAACGGAGAGTGCCAAATCAGGACCAATTGCTCAAACAGGGCAGTCACAGCCCTAGGCTGGGGTTTTTCCACCTCTAAGGCAAACCAAACCAGCCAGACAAAGAGGACTTTGGTTTCACCCCACTGTCTAACCACAAGTCACACAAGCAATTCCCTTAGACACTCCAGTCTCCCAGTATCACCACCAGTGCCACTCGTCCTGGGGATGAATGGTTATGAAAACCAACACCCCAATAAAAGAAAACGGTTCTCTGATCCCAAAGGACCAAGCCCCAGACCCAGGTCAATATACACATCAGATCTTACCCACAAATCACACTGTTGCCAATCCTTTAGAATCTAAAATCTAAAGGTTTATTCATAAAGGAAAAAAGATAGAGATGAGAGCTAGAATTGGTTAAATGGAATCAATTACATTCAGTAATGGCAAAGTTCTTAGTTCAGGCTTGTAGCAGTGATGGCATAAACTGCAGGTTCAAATCAAGTCTCTGGAGTACATCCCTGCTGGGATGGGTCAGTCAGTCCTTTGTGCAGAGCTTCAGTTTGTAGCAAAGTCCTCCAGAGGTAAGAAGCAGGATTGTAGACCAGATGGAGATGAGGCATCAGCCTTAGATAGGCTTTTCCAGGTGTAAGAACCTCTTTGTCCTTACTGTGGAAAATTACAGCAAAATGGAGTCTGGAGTCACATGGGCCAGTCCCTGCATACTTTGCTGAGTCACAAGGCGTGTCTGCCTTCTCTCCATGGGTCAATTGTGTAGCTGATGGTCCTTAATGGGCCATCACAAGCTGGGCAGAGCTAACACCAACTTGTCTGGGATGTTTCCCAGAAGCACAGCACCAACTTGAAATACAGACAGTATAGAGCCAATATACATAACTTCAACTAAAAATGACACATGCACACAGACAGCATAGTCATAACCAGCTACCCATAACCTGGTCTTAGACACCTTATATGACCCTTTACCTAAGATTTGGTGCCACTACAGGACCTTGGTTGCAAACCATGTTCTATATGGTCCCAGTTTATACCAATAACGTCACACTCCTCCCATAGCAGGGCCGCTACCCAGGCACAAATGGGCACTTTGTTGCTGATGTCACTGGGTGGTTGTGTAGCCCGTACAATTGTTACACCTATAAGATTACATATTCCGAAGCCCTTCACACCACTCGGGCGTATATCTATACACCCATACAGTCTCTTCCCAGTGTTCCCTTCCCAGCTCTGATGCTGCAGAGCATTTACCCCTGTCCTCCTTTCCAGCCTTGCCTGTGTCCCTGTTCCTGTTCCCCACTTAATAAACATGATTCCAATTTCCTTCCTCCTGTTTGACCCCAGTTTATATAGTCATATTGCCAGCTACACCTAGCACGACTGATTGTACAGAAGAGAGAAACAATTAGAGAACCAGACAGATAAACAACAGAAAAGTGAGGGCCATAAAGATAGAACAATACAGAAATGAGAGTTTCGCAGTCAGAGCCATTGATAAGTGATTTCTGCCAGACAGGATGCTGTCAAACTAAGTTTCTTTTATCCATCTTAAGATCTGTTTCTTTATCTGGTGGTGATGGGCATCATACAGACAGGATCGTCTTCCTAACAGCCTAATAACACCTTATTTCAGTGTGACTGGTTTGGGATGAGAGGATGTGACCCTTCACTTCCCAGCTAATGGCTGCCCCTGCTGCTTAGCCAAAGTCCTTAGCCTAAGAAAAAGGCCTCAGCCTATCCTAGTGAGAGAAGACCCATACACAGGCAGACTGAGATTTTAAAGTGCTCTCAGATGAGCTCCAGACCAACAAGTATGCACAGTAATTATTCAGCCAGTATTTTAGGAGAACTGCAATGTTAGAGAGAATCATGAACTGCTCAGAGACAATTAATGCAGAGAAGCAGCAAAATCCATCAAACATATAAGTGGTTATGACTTATTTACTTGGTCTTAAAAGAGAACAACAAGGACCTGAGTCTGCTCCCTGTCAATAACCCCCTGCTCAGCCAATCAGGGTAGAGAATGAGGAGGGGAGGCTGAGGGGTCTCACCAGAGAGATAAAAGGATGGCCCAGGTCACTGGCGGGGATCACTGCCCCAGCACTACTGCAGCCCCTCAGTTTGGGGTGGACCTCCCAAAGTGAGAGCTGCCGAGCACTCCCCCGCAACACACACACACACACACACACACACACACACACACACACACCCTCTCCTGGGGTTAGGAGGGGAACAGGAGAAAGGAGAAAAGAAGCAAGAGAGGAAGAGAAAGGAGGGATGGATGGAGGAAAAGGTGAAACAAAAAGGACAAACCCTAATGTCCTCAGTGATTCTAAGGGACAAGATCCCAGGTTTGGAATAAAATTCTGCCTCCTTAAGATCATGTTTTCCATGAATTCAACTGTCACCAGATGGATAAGACTGAACAGTTTCAAACCTCGAGGAGGCTCTAACCCTCTAAACAGGGTCGGCTGTTTTCAAGTAAAATCACTAAAAGGGAAGGAGAAAACTCGAAAGAGGTTCCTCCTGGCGCTCACGTCCGTGAACCCCAATATTCCCCCAGTCCTCAAAGAGAGACCTGGAGAAGGAGACTTGCTGAAGCAAAGCCACAGGGTCTCTGAGGTTTCCCTGGCCCCTCGCCCCTGTCCTGCCTGGCTGATGTCAGCATCTCTCTGTGAGGTCACCACCTCCCACCACTTTTGGACTATAGTCTGAGCCCCTGCAAATGGCCTGTGTGATTTCACTGCCACACCCCTCCCTTGCTGGGATAATGTCCTGCCCCTGGCCAGGCACTTTGAAGGTTTGAGCTACTCCCTGTGGATCACCCCACTCAAGGAGCATTCGTTCTAGGAAGCAAGCCGGCTAGACAGGAAAACATCAGACGCTGCTGCTCCCAATGCTACATTCAGTTTTAAAGAAATTAGTCAACTTCATTGCCAGAAGAGACCATTAGAGCATCTAATCTGACCCCTGCATATCACAGGCCTCCTGTATGACACACTAGCTACTTTTGGGGTAAACACATTCAAGAAAGGTATCTAGTCTTCATGAAATGACGTCACGAGACGGAGAATCCACCACTTTCCTTGGTAGCTTGTTCCTGTGGTGAATCATCCTCGCTGTTGAATATTTGTGCCTTAATTGTAATATGAATTTGTCTCTTTCCACCTTCCCGCCATTGGGTTTTTTATGCCTTTGTCTGCTACATTAAAGAGCCCTTTCATAGCCAATCTTTCCTCTCCAGTAAGGCACTTCAACATTTCAATGAAGTGACCTTTCAATCTTCTTTTGAGAAGCTAAACAGGTTGAGCTCTTTCAATAGCTCACTAGAAGGCATTTTTCTCCAGCCCTCAGAACATTTGGTGGCTCTTGCTGCCTCAACTCCAATTTCACACCATCTTTTCAAATGAGGACACCAAAACTGGAGGCAGTATTCCAGTATCAGTCTCACTGATACCATGTCACCTCCTGTGACGTTATTGACATAATCTGTAACTGTATAGATCACCGTTGCCACCACTGTTCTATATTTGCAGCCAATATTGTATAAAGGTGGTCACATAAAGGGTCTATGGAGAGGTTATGATTGGCTGATTATAATTATGCTATCTCTAGATATGTATCATTTTTGTAGTTGACATTATGAATATTGACTCTATGCTGCCTGTATTTCCAACTTGTGCTATGCTTCTGGGGAACACCCCAGCCAGACAAATTGGTGTCAGCTCTGCCTAGCCTGCTTGATGGCCCATTAAGGACCATCAGCTACACAATTGACCCATTTAGCGAAGGCAGATATGCCTTGTGGCTCAGCAAGGTGTGCAGGGACCTGCCTATGGACAGAACTCTAAGGTTTTTCGATGTCACGTGCTGGATAGAGTGTCCTTGGGACAAAGAAAGGAAAGACCACATGGCAAGAGACTATAAAAGACTGATGCCTCATCTCCATCTTGTCTTCAGTCCTGCTTCCTACCTCTGGAGGGACTTTGCTACAAACTGAAGCTCTGTACAAAGGACTGAATGGCCCATCCCAGTTGTGGATGTACTCCAGAGACTTGATTTGAACCTGCAGTTTATTCCATCACTGCTACAAGCCTGAACCAAGAACAAATTACAGCATGGTTTTACGAAAGGTAGATCGTGCCAAACCAACCTGATCTCCTTCTTTGAGAAAGTAACAGATTTTTAGACAAGGGAAATGCGGTGGATCTAATATATCTTGATTTCAGTAAGGCAGTTGATACGGTACCGCATGGGGAATTACTGGTTAAATTGGAAAAGATTGGTATTGAAATGAAAATCCAGAGTTGGATAAGGAGCTGGTTAAAGGAGACTGCAGAGGGTCGTATTGAAGGGTGAACTGTCGGGTTGGAGGGGGGTTACCAGTGGAGTTCCTCAAGGTTCGGTTTTGGGTCCGATTTTATTCAATCTATTTATCGCTGACCTCGGAACCAAAAGTAGGAGTGGGCTGATAAAGTTTGCGGATGACACAAAGTTGGGAGGTATTGCCAATTCGGAAAAGGATCGATATCCTCCAGGGAGATTTGGATGACCTTGTAAACTGGAGTATTAGTAACAGGATGAAATACAATTGTGAAAAGTGTAAGGTTATGCATTTAGGATGACTAACAAGAACTTTAGTTATAAGCTGGGACGCACCAGTTGGAAGTAACGGAGGAGGAGAAGGACCTAGGAGTCCTGGTTGATCGTAGGATGACTATGAGTAGGCAATGTGATGTGGTTAAAAAGCTAATGCGGTCTTGGGATGCATTAGGCGAGGTATTTCTAGTAGAGATAAGGAGGTGCTAGTCCTGTTATATAAGGCGTTGGTGAGACCTCATTTGGAGTATTGTGTGCAGTTTTGGTCTCCCATGTTTAAGAAGGATGAATTCAAACTGAACGGGTACAAAGAAGGGCCACCAGAATGATCCGAGGAATGGAAAGCCTGTCGTACAAAAGGAGACTTGAGGAGCTCGGTTTATTTTCCTTAACCAAAAGAAGGATAAGAGGAGATATGTTTGCACTCTTTAAATATATCAGAGGGATAAATACCAGGGAAGGAGAGGAATTATTTCAACTCAGTGCTAATGTGGACATGAGGACAAACGGATATAAATTGTCAGTCAGGAAATTTAGGCTTGAAATTAGACGAAGGTTTCTAACCATCAGAGGAGTGCAATTCTGGAACAGCCTGCCGAAGGAACCAGTGGGGCGAAGGACCTCCATGACTTTAAGATTAAGCTAGATAAGTTTATGGAGGAGATGGTATGATAGGATAACGGGCTTAGTCAATAGGTCAATTAAGTGACACACTGGTAATTAGTACAATGGGTCAATGATAGGATATTGTTAGCCTTTTTCCAGAGGGTATGGCTGGAGAGTCTTGCCCGCATGCTCAGTTGACCTGACCGCCATATTTGGGGTCAGGAAGGAATTTTCCTCCAGGGTAGATTGGCAGTGGCCCTGGAGGTTTTTCGCCTTCCTCCGAAGCATGGGGCAGGGGTCACTTGCTTAAGGAGTGGGTGGATCGGCTTATGTGGCCTGCATCTTGCAGGATGTCAGACTAGATGATCATAATGGTCCCTTCTGATCTTGAATTCTATGATTCTATGATTCTATGAACTTTGCCAAAGTACAAGTTTTGCCCAGGCACCATTCCCCTAACGCTGGTCCTTGGTAACATTTCTTTATGGGGGGGGGGAGGGGAGAGAGACGAGGCGTTTTCTCTGTTTCTTTCCTCTCCATTTTCTGCTCCTTCCTTCAATTCCAGAAACCTCCCTTGTGTTTCAGACTGTGCAGTGACACCCTCCCCACCCCAGGACTATGGAGCCTTTGGAGCAGAAAGATCCTAGGAGCTAAGGATGAATCCAGGGGTGAGTAGCTGGCAGGAAGGAGTCCTAGCAACTCTTCTGGGAGTGCAGGGGAGGAATGACTCCCCCTTCTCTACATTCTCCCCATGGGGCTCTGGGGAGCAGGTAAGATTGTCTGATAAATTCCATCCAACATTCCCCTTTGATCCAAGCCGAGAGACATCTCAGCTCTGCACGATCCCCTTGGCAGCACCAAACAAGGGATGTTTTCCACTGCCCAGGAGACCCAGCCAGGGACTGATGTGCTGGAGATATGTTGGGAAAAGGGACTGTCTGAATTGCCAAGGCAGGAAGCAAACAATCTACAGCAACATCATTAACCACAAACCATGCTCCAGCCAAAAGGGAAATGGGCAGGAATTCTTGCTGTTCAGCCATGGCCACACATACAGAGCTGCACAGCAGTAAGGGTGCTGGGCAAGCTGGTCTGAGCGAACAATTGGAAATGATCCTTCAGTGAGAACAGAACCAGAGTGTAGACAGGCCCCAGTGTTAACTGGTTGAGGCTGAGGCTTTAGGAAGCTGGCCTACAATACTATAGGGATCTTTCTGTGGAGGTTTGATTCTTGCCAGCTAGGGGAAGCTGGTGTGTGGTGTCTTTGTGGCTGCACTTTCAGTGATGCAGGTTTCTCTATCCCATTGTTCCAGGGTCATCCTACTAGACTGCCAGCTGCTTTTCAGCTGCAGTGTGGAGACTGTTTGTGTGTGTGGAGAGACAGTGTGTGTGTGTGTTGGGGAAGAGTGAGTGTGTTGTGGTAGGTAGGAGCGGATCATTATTATCCCTACTTGAAAGAGGGAGACGCTCAGGCTGAGAAAGGAGAACTGACTTGTCTTAGGTCACACAGCCAGTCATTGGCAGAATTGGGAATAGGACCCCAGAGCCCTGATTTTCATATTAACCATCAGATCTTGAATTTCATACATTGAATGACCTCAATAAAGTGCTCTCAGATGAGCTCCAGAGGAACAAGTATGCACAGTAATTATTCAGCCAGTGTTTTAGGAGAACTGCAATGTTAGAGAGAATCATGAACTGCTCAGAGACAATTAATGCAGAGAAGCAGCAAAATCCATCAAACATATAAGTGGTTATGGCTTATTTACTTGGTCTTAAAAGAGAACAAAAAGGCCTTGAGTCTCCTCCCTGTTAATAACCCCCTGCTCAGCCAATCAGCATAGAGACTGAGGAGGGGAGGCTGAGGGGTCTCACCAGAGAGCTAAAAGGATGGCACAGGTCACTGGCGGGGATCACTGCCTCAGCACTACTGCAGCTCCACAGTTTTGGGTGGACCTCCCACAGTGAGAGCTGCCGAGCACTCCCCCGCAACACACACACACACCTCCTGGTGTTGGGAGGGGAACAGAAGAAAGGACAAAAGAAGCAAGGGAGGAAGAGAAAGGAGGAAGGGATGGATGGAGGAAAAGTTGAAACAAAAAGGACAAACCCTAATGTCCCCAGTGATTCTAAGGGACAAAATCCCAGGTGTGGAATAAAATTCTGCCTCCTTAAGATCATGTTTTCCATGAATTCAACTGTCACCAGAATGATCAGACCGAACAGTTTCAAACCTCGAGGAGGCTCTAACCCTCTAAACAGGGACATCTGTTTTCTAGTAAAATCACTAAAAGGAAGGAGAAAACTCAAAAGTGGTTCCTCCTGGCGCTCACGTCCGTGAACCCGAATACTCTCAGTCCTCAAAGAGAGACCTGGAGAGGGAGACTTGCTGAAGCAAAGCCACAGGGTCTCTGAGGTTTCCCTGGCCCCTCGCCCCTGTCCTGCCTGGCTGATGTCAGCATCTCTCTGTGAGGTCACCACCTCCCCACCACCTTTGGCCAATAGTCTGAGGTCCTGCAAAAGGCCTTTGTGATGTCACTGCCACACCCTCCCTTGCTGGGCTAATGTCCTGCCCTGGCCAGGCACTTTGGAGGTTTGAGCTACTCCTGTGGATCACCCCACTCAAGGAGCGCCATTCTAGGAAGCACGCCGGCTAGAGAGGAAAACATCAGACGCTGCTCCCAATGCTACACTTAGTTTTTCAGAAATTAGTTGACTTTATGGCCAGAAGAGACCATTAGAGCATCTAATCTGACCCCTGCATATCACAGGCCTCCTGTATGACACAAGAGCTACTTTGGGGGTAAACACATTCCAGAAAGGCATCTAGTCTTCATGAAATGACATCACGAGATGGAGAATGCACCAATTTCCTTGGTAGCTTGTTCCTGTGGTGAATCATCCTCACTGTTGAATATTTGTGCCTTAATTGTAATATGAATTTGTCTCTTTTCACCTTCCAGCCATTGGGTTTTTTAATGCCTTTCTCTGCTACATTAAAGAACCCTTTAATAGCCAATCTTTTCTCTCCATTAAGGCACTTCAACGTTTCAATGAAGTCACCTTTCAATCTTCATTTGAGAAGCTAAACAGGTTGAGCTCTTTCAATAGCTCACTAGAAGGCATTTTTCTCCAGCCCTCAGAATATTTGGTGGCTCTTTGCTGCCTCAACTCCAATTTCACACCATCTTTTTCAAATGAGGACACCAAAACTGGAGGCAGTATTCCAGTATCAGTCTCACTGATACCATGTCACCTCCTGTGACGTTCTTGACATAATCTGTAACTGTATAGATCACCGTTTCACCACTGTTCTATATTTGCAGCCAATATTATATAAAGGTGGTCACATAAAGGGTCTATGGAGAGGTTATGATTGGCTGATTATAATTATGCTATCTCTAGATATGTATCATTTTTCTGGTTGACATTATAAATATTGGCTCTATGATGCCTGTATTTCAAACTTGTGCTATGCTTCTGGGGAACACCCCAGCCAGACAAATTGGTGTCAGCTCTGCCTAGCCTGCTTGATGGCCCATTAAGGACCATCAGCTATACAATTGACCCATTGAGAGAAGGCAGATATGCCTTGTGGCTCAGCAAGGTGTGCAGGGACCTGCCTATGGACAGAACTCTAAGGTTTTTCTATGTCGCGTGCTGGATAGAGTGTCCTTGGGACAAAGAAAGCAAAGACCACATGGCAAGAGACTATAAAAGACTGATGCCTCATCTCCATCTTGTCTTCAGTCCTGCTTCCTACCTCTGGAGGGACTTGGCTACAAACTGAAGCTCTGTACAAAGGACTGAATGGCCCATCCTAGTTGTGGATGTACTCCAGAGACTTGATTTGAACCTGCAATTTATTCCATCACTGCTACAAGCCTGAACCAAGAACTTTGCCAAAGTACAAGTTTTGCCCAGGGCCCGTTTCCTAACGCTGGTCCTTGGTAACACCCTGCCCGGCCCCGCTGCTCCTCCCGGCCGCCCGGCTCGGGCTCGGCTCGGCACCCTGCCCGCCCGCGCTCCTCCCGGCCGCCCGGCTCGGGTCGGGCCCGCGCCCTGGCCGGCCCTGCCTTCCTCCCGGCCGCCCGGCTCAGGCTCGGGCTCCCGCTGCGCGCCCTGGCTGGCCCCGCCCCTCCCGGCCACCTGGCTCGGCTCGGCTCCAGCCGCGCGCCTGCCCGGCCCCGCAGCCCTCCCGACCGCCGCAGCCCGGCCCGGGCACGGGGGCAGGAATCGCGACCGATACTTACCCAGATGCTGGGGTCCGGCGCAGTGGCGCCTTGGCTGCCCGGCCCGGCCCGGCCCGGGCTCTGGCAGTGTTGGAGGTGGTGGGAGGATACTGATCCTTATAAATGGAGAGCCTGCTCTTCCTTTCAGTAGCACAGACCTGGATTGACTGTCCTGTGATAAATCAGCCATTCTTTCTCATTCTATGAGCAGAACACAGCAGATGACAGCCTGTTGCTTATTCAGCTTACAGCAAAGGGGGACACAGGTCGCTTCAATTCCCAGACTCTGCCTCTCATTCATCTACCCAGTTGGGTGTGTGAAAGCTAAATGAGCTGGTATTCCAAACTCCCAGAAAGGCAGTGGAGGAAAAGAAAGTGACCCTTTATAGGCAGCTCAGTTCAGTCCTCGCTGCTGAAGGCAGTACTAATGAAGTGACTTGCACACAGAGAGTCAAAGCAAGGGCTTGGTTAAGGGCAGCTTCACCCCAGATTCCCCCTGAAGTTATGTAGGAGGGAAACAAGTGAAGGGTTTTAACACAGTGGGCAGTACCAGACAGCAGGCCACTGTGGGATTAGGGGACGTGAGTGCAGGAGTGAGGAGGTCATAAACAGAGCCAGCAAAGAGTTGATTAACACAGGATAAATTAGTCCAAATTTGCGAAATATATCCCCAAAATGTACAAATGAGCCTGTGAAATCCAGAGACCACGTTTCTGTGGCACTCTCCTTTAGAACTCTTGACAGACACCATTCCCATCTCCTTTGGGCTTTTTTTTGGTATAAATGTGTGGCTCAGGAAACGCAAGGAGCCAAGTGCAGGACTGAGGTTCAGCCCTCTGTTGGCCCTGGATATGATGCTTTGGGAGGTGTAAGAGGCTAGGGAGACTGTAATAGGCAGGAGAAGATTAGGGGAGATTAGTCTGAGTGAAAAGGAGAGGAAAGGACGGGGCTGGCTTATCAGTACCAAATTATTCTCTGATTTTCAATTTAGTACCATGCACATTCTTCTCAGTTACAACAGACACACTGAATAAACTATGCAAATACACAATAGCTGCATGGACACGAGGTTCTCCTTTGAATTTTATGTATAAAAGGAAGTTACGATCAATGACATGGCTGGAGAAACTTGTCCTCCTAAAACAAAGGAAAGGTCTGCTCCATTTTTTCCTGACACAGGAACAGAACATACTACCAGCTCAGCCCCCTCCCACCCTCCACCTGAATCTTACCACTGATCTGCGGATCAAAGACAGCCTGCTTTTTGCTTTGTTCTCAGCAAACTCCAGGCTGTTGATGTCCGTGAGACGAGCCCTGTATTTATTCATCTGCTCTACGACAATCAACTCCACACAGCTGCAAAAAGGAAAAAAGAAAGTGGTAAAACGGGAGGATAAAACTCTGGCTGTGTTTGAGCTGGCCATGTCGCCTAAGTGCTGCGCCAATTCTCTTGCTTCGTGGGCTGGAAACGAACAGTGTGGTTGAAATGCCCAAAATGGTACTAGGCAGGGGAGCTAAACTAGAGGACTAAAGGGAGGGCTCCCAAGGGCTCCATCAGGGAAACAGGTCCTTCCCCTGGAAAGGCAAATACCCACCAAGGTTAGGAAAGCACAGCATGTTCAAATGAAAGGCTGAAAGAATGGCCATTTCGGATATGCTGCGCTATCTAGCTATATCTATTTGTAGACACACACACTTGTGCTTGTTTGCATCCAAGCTGGACAGGCAGTCGCAGGGCAATGACAGTGATTAAGTGTCTGGGGCAGATATTTTGTTTAATACCATCAGTATTGTTTTCTGGAAGAAATCCTTTTAGAGCAGTAATGATACAAGGCGGCGTATAAGTCAAGTTACAAAGAGACTTCTTCTTACAAGGAACCTTTAGAAGAGTGATTCAAAGTAATTTTCACATCTGTAGGCAGAAGAATTGCTTCTAGGAGAGATTTGAAGGCCAGGCAGGTTCATGTAGTCTGGTCTCCTGCATAGAATTTCATCAAATGATTCCTGCATCCACTATCCATCCTAGGTACTTATCTAACTCCCAGTGCCCTATTATCTGAGCTTCTCACAATCTAACATGTTTATTCTTAAAATTCCAGTTGAAGTCAAAACATCCTGAGGGGCTCCATTACAAACCCTTCCCACCCACTGGATGATGATTCCCTATTTACAATTACTTTGGAGATATCAATTAGCCAATTTTCAATCCATTTAATATTTGCTGCACTGAATCTGTATAGTGTTAATTTTTAATCAGGATGACCCAACTGGAATCTAAGTCAACGATGTCAACGTGGTTACCTCTGCCAACCAAACCTGGCATCCAATCAATTTTGACAAGACCTATTTTCCATAAAAAACTGTGTTGACTGGCACTAATTACACTGCCATCCTTCAATTCTTTACTGATTACCTTCCACGTCAGCTTTCCCATGATTTTGCCTGAGACTGATATTGAGCTAACTGGCCTGTAGTTACCCAGATCATCCTGTTAATCCTTTTAGATACTGGCACATTAGCTTTTTGTACAGTCCTCTGGAACTTCCCCATTACTCCAGGATTTGTTAAATATCAACATCAATGGCGGAGAGAGCTCACTGTCCTGTTCTTTAAAACTCCTGGGTGCAGGTTATCCAATCCTGCAGTTTTTAAAAGGTTTAACTTTAGCAGCTGCTAGTTACTGATAGAATAGACAGTATTTCATTAAGGCAATTCATTTGCAAACCAGTGATGTGTTTGTAGCTGTCATTCTACAGCACATTAAAGTGCATTACTCAGTGATCATTTGACTGTCCTGACATGACCTCATTACAGGATTTACCCTGGAAGTTGTAATGCTATATTCTTACGTGGTTGTTTTACTGATGTCCTGAACGCTCTGCAGTGGGTCAGTTGTGTCAGGACAGCGGAGAATACAGGGAGCAAACACAATGGCCAGGGCATTAGCTGACATTCGATTGGTCTCTTCCTGCAGGGCAATCCTAAACAATAAACAACAAAGCAGCAAGGGTTAAAGGTAGCTCCAATTCACATAACACTGGCAGGAAATACCCCTGTAGAGAAACAGAAAGAGGACAAAATACAAATTCAGAGCAGGGCAGGGAGAGGAGGGCTGTACATGCACATGAGATCTGGAGGTCATTGCCAGGGGAAGATTTTCCACAATATTATATAGCTTTGAAGTGAAGAGCTTCAATTTGTTGTATCTGGTAAAGAACTAGACCAACAGGATGTAAATATTATACCAGACAAGGGCAAAAAGGTAAGACAATGGATACTGAGTGAACCACGCAACATGCCATGACACTCTTTAGGAAATCTTTTGTTTTGACCTACTTAACCTATTTTCCAAAAAGGAATAGATACAGTGCATATTTATTACAGTAGCAAGCAACTCACTTAGCCATCATTAAGCTATGCCTTAGAAACAGAGCACAGATGTGTCTAAATGCATGTAGATGGCAGGAAACTTCGCAGATTGTAACACAGTGACTATAGCCTGAACTAGATATTGTCTAAGCTCATGCAAAAGCATCACACATGATCCCTAGACCTCAATGTTCAAACTAAAGGGTGCAATACATGGCAGTACTGTGATCCACTGCAATCTTACTGCACTCCTCAGTGGGTTAGCTCTATGGCTAGTGATGAGCTGGCAAAATCATAACAACCGGTTCCCTCCTCACCCCAGGAGGAATCATGCCTCCCGACCCAGGGACCCTGCCCTGTCCACCCCTCCCTGTTCCCTACCCTCTAACACCTCCCAAACCCTATCCACTCCCCACCCCGAACTCCCAGCCCCGACCCGGGAGGGACGTGGGGCCAGCCAGGCGCAGCAGCGGAGCCCGAGCCCGAGCCGGGCGGCCGGGAGGAACGCGGGCGGGCAGGGTGCCCGAGGCCCGAGCCGGGCGGCCGGGAGGAACGTGGGGCCGGCCAGGTGCCGCGGCTGGAGCCAGAGCCGAGCCCGAGCCGGGCGGCCGGGAGGAACGTGGGGCCGGGCAGGGCGCCGAGCCCGAACCTGAGCCAGGCAGCCGGGAGGAACGCGGGCCGGAGGGGGTGGGTGCCGCGCCAGGACCTGCTGGCCGTGGAGGGTCGGGGCCGGGCGGGACCCGGGACAGGGGGGCCGTGGTCAGGACGGGGCTGAGACCGGCGGGGCACACGGCCCTCCTGGTTTCCTACCTCAGCCGCCTTCCTGGACTGGGAGCCTGCTTGCTTCTCAGCCTCCCAGGCTTCCCGCGCTAACAGCTGATTCACGGGAAGCAGGGTGGGAGGAGAAGCAAGAAGGAGCATTCATGGCAGGAGGTGGAGGCAGAGCTGAGGTGAGCCGGGCCGGGCAGCAGGGAGCACTTGTTAATGAATGCCCTTTAGAACCAGTTTGTCCCACTGGGAACGACCGGTTCTAAAAGGGCTTCTAAATTTAACAACCGGTTCAGCGATCCGTGCGAACCGGCTGCAGCTCACCCCTGTCTATGGCATGGAACCATGTGTTTGTAACCAGCTGAGACCTACAGTGGTTGTCTTCTCAGCAAGTCTGAAACATTTGTTGCTATTACGAAAGAAGAACATTATTGGCATTAGCTGTCAATGAGAGCATTGTCTGGAAAAAGAGCCCTTGGGTCCAGAGCGTTAAAGCCATTTCAGAATTTAAAGCACTCCCTTGCAAAGTTTCACTCCCTTTTCCCGACAAAAGTACTTGGATCACATAGGCCCGTGTTCAGGTACTCTTACTCACGGAGAACAGTACCTTGTTCCAGTGGAACTACTCATGGAGTACGGTGGTACTCATGGGGAGTAAGTGTATCAGAATCAGGCCCCTAGTGAGGAAGGAGAAGAGAAAGAGTGGCTGCAGTATGACGATCCCACGCTGTGGTCTGCCATTACCTCACAAGGTGAAAGATGAGGCGTTCCAGGGTACTGAGGTGGGTGCGAGAGAGCTGATCAATGACAGAGTACACGCCTCGGATGGTCTCCTTCCTCTCCTGCAGGCCTGGAGAGAGCACACACAGTTACACATATTACAGGCAACTTCCCATGCTGTCTTCTGCCATCTTTACTTGTGAAGGTGGTGTGAATGGCCCAGTACAGGGAGCTGTGCAGGAGGCTAGTGCACAGAGACAGGGATGACAACTCCTCCTCTCCCTGCCTATACAAGCAGGCCCCTTTGCAGGTCCTCGGGTAGCAGTATCCTATGCAAAAACATGAGCATAAGACACTGATTTCTTTTAAACAGATTCCAAAAGAGTTGGGAGCTGAATAATAACTATGTCTCCTGGGGCACGTCTATGCTGCACACTCTGCTCTGCTCACCATCAAAATCATATGCTACATACCACTCTAGCACGGGCAGAAATAGCAATGTAGATGGCGAGGCACTGCTTAGGTGAGTAAAGACATGCATGAAGGCTGTGGGATATACCCTACACACACTGCTTAATTTGTAACGAAAGAGGTGCCGGGGCTCAAGCTTTTTTTTTTTTTTTAAACTTTCACACAGCAAGCCCAGTGGTACCAGGGCTCTGAACGGCAAAGGCTTTGACTACTATAACAGTGTAAGGGATTAGTTTGTGTCACAGTGCTGTCTGTGGCTACATGGCACAGTGAAAAGCAGGCTGTGTCCACATTGCAGTGCCTACCTACACGTCAGTGAAAGGCTCTGGCAGAAGGAGGCTGCAAGGAAAGACTTCAACAGCAGAGAGCTGCTGGAGCAGATGTGCCGGAGCTCAGCCCTGGCAAGCCTTGGCACAAATTAAGCATCACCTACGTGGTGGCTCCCACCTACACTGCCTATTTTTAGCAGTGTCATCATTCTCGATGGCGTCTTTCCCTGTTGCAGGAAAGACCCCGGCAGTGGGAAAAGGCTCTAAGAGGGAAGCAGATGGGAGAGGCTCCAGCACTGTCTTGCCAGTTACGTCATAAAAGATGACAGATCACCAAAATGACTTTTTGGATTCAAACACTCCATACAATTGGCGCTTGTATAATCGTACAAGCACACAATCTACTTGCTTGCTGCTTGTCATGACAATGGTGATGATAAAACTAAAGTAAAAAGACTGCTTGTTCTGGGCAAGCAGAAACTGGGTTTGGTACCTGCAGCTAATTGTACCTTCCTGTCTTGGGTTTTGTGTGTGATTGTATAGATTTGTATGGACCTTCCTTACCCATAGCTCGCAGAAATTCCTCGTAGAGTTCAAGGTCATGAGGGGATTGGGCAAATCTCTCAGCCACCGTTTGAACACACTGGCAATGACATGAATATTGTAGTCATCTAGATTCACATTGTCAATATCTGTTCACCGAGGCAAGTGAGTGGAGGGAGTGGAAAAGAAACTAAAGAAAAGCAAATGATCAGTTTTGTTCCAGTAAACAAGCCAGTGTTTTCCTGTCAGTCCTAGCACTGGCGATGACCTAACCACTGCTGTTGGACCAACTTCTGTGGGTGAGAGAGGTCCTGAGGAAGAGCTCTGTGTAGCTCGAAAGCTTGTCTATTGCCAACAGACGTCAGTCCTACAGAAGCTATTACCTCACTCACCGTCTCTCCACTATCATGGGTGTGGTCAGATGTTCGGCTGCCTGTGTGTGTTCCTCTGTGTGCCACCCCAGCCTGGCACAGACAACTGACATGGCACACCTCGAGCGAACCGCCCAATGACCACAAGATCCATTAAGGCATGAAGGCACCCAGCCAGGCTTATTTTGATGAAGCACAGTACTAGTATCCTGCACTAATACATGTATACCCATAACAATGGACCAGCTCAGCAAATGGCGGGACTTTCCGCTCCTCCCTAGGCTAGATAAAGACACTGCCCCAAGATACATTTTTATACAGAGATACAAACAAGTTACATATTGCTCCTCTGATAGTTGACATCCTCTGATATCACAACCCACCACCTTGTACATTTCTATCCATCATATTGTCATCCTGACCATATCTTTAGGCAGGGTCAATAGGTTCCTGTTGTCTTTGGGGAATGTGTTTGTACCATTCTTGGTATGGGGTGTTCTGGTACCACCCTTCTGGAATGTGTCTGTGTGTGTGTGTTTTGTGCTTAGCACTCAGCAACGTGTGTTTCTGCAATATCAGCCCTGTTCTTGCCAGATTCTGTGAGAAGGGCCTGCCTCTAGCTCACAGCCGGATTTTGTTTTATATCAGCAAAGTTTTGACTGCTACTTTAGCCCAGCCCTCAGGCCTCTGATACAAGGGCTTATGTCTCAGGCTCTTCTACAGTGAGCAGAGCTACAACAACACTGCATAGAAAAACAGGTATCAATACTGTAGCAACCTCAGATCACACAGTGCACAACCTTGGCACCTACTTTTTTAATATGACCATGTTAAAATTTTGTCGTGAAAGGAGCCAGTTTTCCAGGGGTGAAAGTCTTTAGAGAGAGTTTGTAAAGCACTTTGGAAGTCTAGGTGATGTTGATAAATATGAAGCCTGGCTAATGAAGCTTTTTCTCCCAATTTCTTTTTTGCACACTTGTGCACAAGAGGAGGAATAAAACAAGGAAGAATTAAACAGTTCCACAAGACAGGAGGGCTCTAACACAGTGCAGACTTTTGGTGAAGGCTGGTATTAGAGAAATGTCTGTAGTTTCATGGTACCAAAAGCCAGAGTCTACGGTGGGGGAAGGGAAAACGGTTCCTTTGCTCTGGCCCCTTTAGATGACATGAATTCCTGTTCACAGAGGTTCTCGGCTGTCCCTTTGCTCCCCTCTGAGACTCTCTCTTTTTCATCTTACCTGTATCAAGACCCTGTCGGAGCTCCTTTATCTTATTGGTTGAGCCTGCCTTCCTGTAAATGCCCTCGGTGTACAATCCATGCATTTCAATGTAGTTTATGAGCTTCTCCACCACCAGTGGCACCGCCGCTCCTCATTGGTCAGTCAGGAGAGCTCAACCCCAAACTGCCGTGACGAAAGCTCGGGATCATACTGATGTGGAGAAAGAGATTGATTTCTTAATTCCTTTTCAAAGGTCTCAATGCAATGCTGCTCACAGCGTGGTAAACCTAGGGATGTCTTGAGACTGAATCTCTCAATGTATGCAATGTAATTTGACTGTCGTTCAAGATGCAGTTCACATTTTTAAACAAAGTTAACTGGATTATTTGCAAATTAATCTAGTAAATCTAACTGAGCACAAGGGAAGAGAGGAAAGGTTTGTACACTGCCCTGCAAATCCAATCTTTCCTAAGAGCTTTCTTGGTCATTGTAACTATCCCTGTGTTCACTCTGCTATGTCTGCAGCACTGCACATTGCTACAAAGACTAACAAATGTTCATAGTTAAGGCTTGCAACAGGACTGTGCTCAGAAAATGGCTCTGTAAAATGGCCCACCGGTACTCTCCTTGGGTCTTCAGAGTCATCATTTGCTTCATGTACTGACATTTTTACTGTAGAGCCAACACAGCTGTGCGACAGTGAGCTATATTCTAGTCTGCTTCATGCCTCACTGACAAAATTGCCTGGTGAGGATACATGAAGGAGAACACACTTGGGCTTGATTCTGAGATCCCTAGATGAACTTACAGTGCTGAAAGTTAAAAAAAATGGTTTTGAGCAAGTGTGACATAGAAGCCACTGAAAGAGAAATAGAATCAGTAAAAGACGCTGACATTCTCTATTTTTACAGAGTCACTTTCCTGACTGGAACTGCACTTTAGAGACTCAACATTCAGCAAACAATTCGAGCTGAATATGAGATTCTGGTTGGATAAAGTCAAAAGACTGAGAAAACTTTTCACACAATAATGCACAGATCCACGTAGGAGGCTTTGAACATATGGAAAGTAGGTGTGCGGCTTGGTTAGACCTCTGACCTCTGACCAGTGCCACTCTTCCATGTCTGCTTCTTCTCATTCACTGTTACCACAGCACAAATGAAAACAACATGAAGGGAATGTCCAGGGGAGGTTTCCACACTGGATAGACCTCCATGCAAGAACACACCGGGAAGAAATGGTGACAGCAACTGGTTTTGATCTCATTTAAAATTCACAAGTTATTGTACTATCATCTCTTAATCTTTTAGTGCCAGGATTGGGCTGCTCCTAGAGCTAACATCAAGTGCTATAACAAAACTCTAACCTTTGCTGTCACTGTGTTCAACTGCCAACATTGGCATAAAATGCATTAGTGCAAACTACAAGGTCCATCAAAGCAAATACACTGCTAAGATAAGCTTGATGCTCTATTAGTTCCATCATAAGCCTAAATGAAAAGTCACCAGGTTCTGCATAAAGTTAAAAAACAACGAGGAAATCTGCTGTTACCTTTTGGATAAAGGGCACCTTCTCAAAATATACCAAATGGCACCAACTCTCTCAGCCAGGGGCGGCTCTAGACACCAGGGCGCCAAGCAGGCGCTTGGGGCAGCCGGTTCCCGGGGGGGCGGCATTTGGCTCCGGTTGAGCTCCCACCGCATGCCTGCGGCAGGTCCACCGGAGCCCGGACGAGCGGACCTGCCGCAGGCATGACTGCGGCGGGTCCCGCCTTCCCGCTGCCCGCTGAGCTCCCGCAGGCATGACTGCGCAGGTCCGCCGTCCCGGCTCAGGTGGACCTGCCGCAGGCATGCCGGCAGGAGCTCAACCGAGCCGCTGGAAGAGAGGACCCGCCGCGGGACCGGGAAGGGCGGCGCAGCGCGCCCCGCGGCTTGGGGCAGCCTACTTTCGAGAGCCGCCCTGCTCTCAGCTGATGCAATGTGAAAATGTAACCCTTAGCAGCCTGAATCCATCCAGCAGCAACAAATTAATAAATGCAAATGATCTAACCATTTCTGATCAGTACCTTGACTAGTATTTATTTTTCAGACTCCAAATTTTCCTGAGCATTAGCAAGCCAGATTTTTAAAGATGAACTTGAGAATACATTAATGTCACTTCACTAGAGCTCAGGAAATGAATTCACACCAAGTAGTTATTTTATTTCAGCCGGCTGCTTGGGGCGGCAAAACTGTAGAGCCGGCCTTGGGCAGTAAATATCATTATGCCACTATAGAAATCTACAGTACCTCCACACCTTGAATACTGCATGCAGTTTTGCTCATCTCACCTCAAAAAAGATATGTTAGAACTGGAAGAAATACAGAGAAGAGTAACAAAAATTATTAGGCATATGGGACAACTTCTCATATAAGGAGAGATTAAAAAGACAGGGACTTTTCAGCTAGGAAAAGAGACGACTAAGAGGGACTATGATAGAGATCTATCAAATCTTGATTGGTGTAGAGAAAGTCAATAAGGAAGTGTTATTTAGCCCTTCACATATCACAGGAACAAGGGGTCACCCAATGAAATTAATAGGCAGCAGGTTTAAAACAAAACAAGGAAGCATTTCTTCACACAATGCAGTCAACCTGTGGTACTCATTGCCACGGAGAGATTGTGAAGGCCAAAAGTATAACTGGGTTCAAAAAGAATGAGATGAGTTCACGGAGGATGGGTCCATCTCTGGCTACTAGCTAACATGGTCAGGATGCAACCCTATGATCTGGATGTCTCTAAACCTCTGACTGCCAGATGCCGGGGTGGGACTGTCCAGCAGGGGATGGTTCACTTGACAATTGCCTTGTTCTGTTCATTCCCTCTGATGCATCTGGCACCCACCACTGTCAGAAGACAGGATACTGGGTAGATGAACCATTCTTCTGGGGGATCCAGGATAGCCACTCTTATGGTTTATGTTCTTAGCTGATTACATAGAAATTCAGCTTTAGCATCCTGGGAGCATAAGAACCAAGAATGCATTTGTGACACTGGCAGACCAGTCAACCTGTGTATGACCCATAATAATTTAACAAGAGGCACTTCTACTGTGTCAAGACAGTCCACGTGCATGTGAATTTCAAAGAGATGTATTAGACTAGCAATCATCAACTCATTCAAAATGAACAATAGATGCTAAGTGTATTTGTCTGTGGTTATCTATACCGGGTTAGAAGTTTCACAATGTAACTAAATTAGCTTGTAGATGCTAATTCCCTTTCGTGGCTTAATTGCCTTAATTATGTGTGCAAGGTGTTCAGTTAGCCTTAAAATCAAAGATGTAAGACACTTCAGGAAACCAATCATTTCTACATTATCTTCAGCTTAACTATCTGTGTTATAATGGAAGAACGGCTAATTACCTTATGTGAATGAATGTAACTAGTTTACTGGGTATGCACAGGAAATAGAAGATTATCTTCAAAGCAAAGTACAACAGGCCATCCGCATTGGGGGAAGGGCCTTCTGTGACAATTTCTGTGAGGTAGGCTTGTCAGCCTGGTAGAATAGCTATAAAAGAGAAGGCCTGGCCTGATCCTATCATCTCTAGACTGCTTAAATGTTGAACAGGGACAGTGTAAGCTATAGACAGAGATCTTCCAAATAATCATTTGGAAGAACCTGGAAAATGCCTGGAAAACTAACAGACTTTACATCTAAGCTGCCTTTGGATTCTGATCTGTTGGGATGATTCCAGAGAGACTTTTACAAACCAGCAGTTTATTCCATCACTGTTGTGATCCTGAACTATGAACATGGAAAGTCACTTGTCTGGATATTGATCTTTTAACCATTTGTAACTCTTCTTTCTTTTAACAATAAATCTTAGATTTAGTTAAGGATTGGCTGACAGCGTGATATTTGGGGAAGACCTGAGATTCACATTGACCTGGGGATAAGCATCTGGGCCTTTATGATCAGTGAACCCCACATATGGTGAATCAGGTTTCCAGTAACCCTCACTATATTAGACATAGAATATCAGGGTTAGAAAGGACCTCAGGAGGTATCTAGTCCAACCCTGGCTCAAAGCAGGACCAATCCCCAGACAGATTTTTACCCCAGTTCCCTAAATGGCCCTCAAATACTGAACTCACAACCTGGGGTTTAGCAGGCCACTGCTCAAACCACTGAGCTATCCCTCCCCTCTTCCAAGACAGAGATGTTTAGATGGGAGCTAAGGTCTGGAATGCCAAAAGGGGACCATGTTTGGCATCTTGTTAACTACGGTGGAAGCTCTTTGTTGTCGACTTGGTGAATCTAATGATAGAATAAGCCATCAGTTTGGTGGTTGTCTCCTCTACTTCTTGCAGTCTGCCCGCAGTGTGGTCACAGCATTGTTGTGTAAACCTTCACTCACGGAAGCAGAGGGATGTTAGTCACCTTGAGATCCCAGCTGCTGTCCTGGAAGAGTTTTTCATGCATTTGCGTTGAGTGTCAGATCTGATGTAAGCAGGGAAGTCAGCTCAAGGAAGAGTAAGGCTATACTCACTGTGCTATGAACTACCTCTTGATAGGCAGTCAGCAGCTGGGTGCTGGCCTGCAAGGCCCGTTCTCTCTCCCACTCCTTCCCCGAACTGAACCATGTCCTGAGGAGCTGTTGGTAGAGCAGGGGAATGGACAGAGTTAGTACCAGAAAATCCTCCCAAAAGTTCCTCTTAAACAGGTTTAATTGTCACTAAAATCCCTCTCCAAAGCATCTGACCTCCATGTAGCAAAGGAATTACATGTCTAATGGAAGAGCCCTTAGATATACAAGTCCCAGGGGCCAGATTCACCTCTGGTGATTGAAGCCAAAGGAGTTACATGAGAGATGAATCTGGGCCCGTGTATGTGATGTCTGCTGTAGACTGTCTGATGGGAGCTGTCTAGCACATTGCATGCTGTTTGATGTCTGCTGCTGTGGTCTATTTCCTGGGCAACTTCTCCCACATTGATTGGCAAAATGACAGAGAGGAGCATTTCTTTTATTAATTTGAATAAGAGCAGAGAAGTCCCCAGCCCAGCTCCTTTTATAACTTCATTTTTATACTGAACGTGCATCAAACTCCCACCCTCAGCCCTTCACAATATTCTGTTCATGTCTGAGGAACAGGAAGTTTCTCTGAATGAGTTTCCATACACAGGGCTTAACTCAATATTCATGAATTTCTCTTAGAAGAAGTGATTAGTTTCAACTGGTTCTCTTCGATTTGGCTACTGCAGTGGTGATTTTCTTGCCGCTCCAAGTAGTGTCAACGACATTGTAAGAACTTGGTCCCAATCCAGCCCTGGCATAAAATGGCATAGCTTCCGTGGATTTCAGTGGGGCACATGCCCGCTTATCCCAGGAAGAATTGGGTGCTTTCTCCAAAATTCACTCCATTGTTGAAAATTCCTCCACAACTGAAGCTTGACCCCTAAATCTCTGACTCTTCCCTGCTGTAACACAAGAAACAATCTCCACCACGGTTCAATGGTCTCTCACATCAGACATTTCCTGAACCAGTCTCGGCTGGTTCTTCCTCCAGCAAAGTCTCTACTGTTGTGTTTTTGGTTGTCATGGTTTTGTTACTATGGCAACTGAGTTAGAATAATAGGGGATAGCTCAGCCGGTTTCAGCCGGCTGAGTGAGCTCTCTGTATCTGTAAATAAAATGGCAGTTTTGTAAGCTGTCTGCTCTCTGGCCTCAAGTGATTGCTTCCTAAACCGGCTGCCCCCAAGGATATAACAACCACTAGCTTGCCAAGGGCTTCCAAGGACCTCATGTAGAGTGACTGAAACCAGAAAAGAAGGAGTGAGGCTCAGCACAGATCATTTGTGTGTGTGGGCTGGGGAAAGCTAACCATAACCTTGCCAGAGAGGCCATGTGTGACTGCCATCACCCAGTGCCTGCTGGGCAGAAATACAGTGGATGGTGCCGGAGGAGAACTGTTGTCACGCACTTGTATATGCAGAGCATCCTTTGCTGTCCCGTCTTCCTCTTTCATCTTCTCCAAGGGAGGAAGGGGAAATAAACTTTTGAAGCACTGACCAAGGAGCTCACAGTTTTCCTCCACGGTCAGAGATGGTTTGAGCTTGCTGGCAGAAGAAAGATAGAGAGAAAAGTCATGTATTAGACTCAGTACCACCTCCAAGTAAAAGAAATGGGTCCAATGACTAGAGATTGTCCCAATCTAGAACCCCAAGTGCAAACAACCCTTCACTTTGCACCTCTATTAAGTATTGGCTCCTCTAGAAGTAAAGCTAAAACTTCAAATCTCCTTTAGAGAAACCCACAAGCTTTATCCCCTGCCAGCTAGCCAGACACCTCCTCCCCATCTGAACTCTGCTCCATTGTACTGCATGCTCCACAACCTCCAATCTTGTGTCTTTCGAGCACAAACCGAGCCCAGGAGGGGTGGGGGAGGAGGGAAGCAATGGGTGGGATTGTTGCAGGGGCACCCCCTAGAATGGCATGCAGCTCATCATTTCATGGATATCTGGGGTTTGATCTGGAGCGGCCATTTGCCTCTCTGGTTTTTTAGTAGGCTTGCCTGATATTCTAGGCAGGACTGACTCTCCCTTTAGACAAAACTTGAAGAAGAGAATGACCTCGGGAGTCATTCCCATTTTTGTCCATGCGCCCCCAGCTGACCTCACCGAGGCCGGCCAGGAGCACCCATGACAGCAGCAGACGGTACAGTATGACTGGTAACAGTCATTGTCAACTTGCAATGCAGCAGATGGTACAGTAGAGCTGGTCACCCTCTTGGCTAATTTGCAAAAGGAAAGGGATGATGCTGTGTAGCGCTGCAGTACCGCATCTGTTAGCAACATCCAGTAGACATACGGTGACAGTGAAAAAAGGCTGAATGGGCTCCATGGTTGCCGTGCTATGGCATCTGCCTGGGCAATCCAGGGAAAAGGGTGTGAAATAATTGTCTGCCATTGCTTTCATGGAGGGAGGATTGTCTGATGACATTTACCCAGAATCACCTGCGACACTGTTTTTGCCCCATCATTCATTGGTATCTCAACCCAGAATTCCAATGGGCAGAAGAGACTATGGGAACTATGGATAGCTACGCACATTGCAACGCTCCAGAATTCGACGCTAGCTTCGTACATGGATGCACACCGCTGAATTAATGTGCTTAGTGTGGCCACGTGCACTGACTTTATACAATGTTTCCAAAATCGGTCTCTGTAAAATCGGAATAATCCAGTAGTGTAGACATACCCCATGTGGATTTTCTGATGTTTAATAAGGTTTGAGCTCTGATTGAAACTTTTCCCACACTCAGAGCATGTGTAGCGTCTCTCTCCTGTGTGGATTCTCTGATGTGCAATCAGGGTAGAGTTCTGATTGAAGCTTTACCCGCACTCTGAGCATATGTGGGGCTTCTCTCCTGTGTGGATTCTCTGATGTGAGATGAGGGGTGAACTATCAATGAAGAGTTTCTACACTCAGAGCATCCATGAGGTTTCTCACCTGTGTGGATTCTCCTATGTTTGATAAGGTTTGAGCTCTGATTGAAGCTTTTCCCGCATTCAGCGCATGTGTAAGGCGTCTCTCCTGTGTGGATTCTATGATATGAGATGAGGGTTGAACTATCAATGAAGCGTTTCCCACACTCAGAGCATTCATAAGGTTTCTCGCCCGTGTGGATTGTCTGATGTGTGGTAAGGTGTGGCCTCTGACTGAAGTGTTTCCACACTCAGAGCATCCATAAGGTTTCTCACCTGTGTGGATTCTCCGATGTGTGATCAGGCAGAGCTCCGAATGAAGCTTTTCCCGCACTCAGAGCACATGTAGGGTTTCTCTCCAGTGTGGGTTCTCCAATGTGTGAGAAGAGTTGAGTCTGATTGAAGCTTTTCCCACACTTATGGCATCTGTAGCGTGTCTCTTCCAGGTTGATTCTCTTGCATGTAATAAGGTCTGAGTGGCTACTGAAGTTTTCCTCTGGCCTGTGCTGAGTCTCACAGGCTTTTGCTTTTTCTGGGAGTGCACAACTCCCGTAAACATTCCCTTTGGATCTTCCTGATAATGTTCCACGTGGTTCTACTTGTTCAGCATCTTCCTGCTGGGGTTTCTCCTCCTCATTCTCACTCACCATCCCATCACCTGATGGCAGATAGAGACAATCCAGACATAGGTCACTCCCTATGCTGGAGAGAAAGGAATCTCAGAGAGAGGAATGGAAAAGGGATGAACAAACCAAAATATGTGCAGGAGAGATCAAACCTATCAGGATCTGATTTTTCCCAAATCCTTCCCCAGAGGAGAGAGGAAGTGATCAGTTTTGGTCTGTATCTTATGAGATCATTCAGGAGAAAGTGAGATTGGGGAGGGACCTGTTTCCAGTTGTCAGTCAGAATAGATGGGAAGCCTTGAGTGACATCTGCCATAATGGTTCCACATCTGCAGAGAACAATCCTGAACTTGGAGAGCTCACAAGGTCTTTGTAGGGTATTTGTATTTGTCCAATCTTCCACTTCTTGTAAGCTGTTTTTTTGTGTTTTCACTGTTAAGCCAAGCTGGTCGCCTGCCATATTTACTTTTCTTCCTACACATCGGGATGGTTTTGTTCCTGCAACCTCAATAAGGATTCTTTAAAATACTTTTAAAGTATTTCCTCGACTCCTTCCCCGTCATGTTATTCTCCCAGGCGATCCTGCCCATCAGCTTCCTGAGGGAGTCAAAGTCTGCTTTTCTGAAGTCCAGGGTCTCTCCTTTCTTCCTTGTGTCAGGATCCTGAACTCGACCATCTCATGGTCACTGCCTTCTAGGTTCCCATCCACTATTGCTTCCTCTACTATTATTTTCCTGAAGGGGTTTGATTTGGGGTGCGGCGGGCAGACCAGGGAAATGGTGGGGTGGTGCTTTGGGGAAGAGGTGGAGTGGGGGAGGGGCCTGGGGCAGAGCAGGAGTTGAGCACCCACTGGCCAGAGGGGAAGTTGGTGCCTACTGAGGGGATGGACAAAGGACTGACAGACTCAGAGAAGATGAGGGTTGAAAAGGACTTCAGGAGGTATCCAGTCCAACCTCTGCCCATGGCAGGACCAACACCAACTAAATCATCCCGGCCAGGGTTTTGTCAAGCCGGGCCTTCAAAACCTCTAAGGAAGGAGATTCCACCACCTCCCTAGGGAACCCATCCCAGTGCTTCACCACCCTCCTAGTGAAATAGTGTTTCCTAATATTCAACCTAGACCTCCCCCACTGCAACTTGAGACCATTGCTCCTTGTTCTGTCATCTGCCACCACTGAGAAAAGCTGAGCTCCATCCTCTTTTGACCCCTGCCCCCTTTCAGGTAGCTGAAGGCTAGGGTTACCAGATATCCCGATTTTATAGGGATAGTCCCGATTTTTGGGTCCTTTTCTTGTATAGGCTCCTATTACCCCCCACCCCGTCCCGATTTTTCACATTTGCTGTCTGGTCACCCTAGTGAAGGCTGCTATTAATTCCCCCCTCGCTGTCCTCGTCTGCAGACTAAATAAGCTCCAGCCCCTGGTCATTTTCCTTGTCGTCAGCTGGATCCTCTCCAATTTGTCCACACCCTTTCTGTAGTGGGTTGGCCCCAAACCAGACGCAATACTCCAGATGTCCAGATATGGCCTCACCAGTGCCCAATAGAGCGGAATAATCACCTCCCTCGATCTGCTGGCAATGCTCCTACTAACGCAGCCCAATATGCCGCTAGGCTTCTTGGCAAGAAGGGCACACTGCTGACTCATAGCCGGCTTCTCGCCCACTGTAATCCTCAACTCGCTGACCAGCCCCAGGGCTGACCCATGAGTCCGTGGGGGAGGGGTGGAGGAGAGGAGGCCACGGGGAGTGGTGAGGACCCCAGAGAGGGGGGTGCAGTGGAGGAGAGGGGGGACTCAGCCAGGCAGCAGTGGGCGATGGGCGATGGGAGAAGGGGGGAAGCAGATACAGGAGGAGATGGAGCACAGGCTGGGCACCAGGGCCCAGGCATCCAGGGCCTGGTTGGCGGCAGCTGTGCCAGGGGCCCCACCTATTTACCAACCGCCTGTGCTTCCACTGAGGGATCTCCAGAGTGTCAATGTTCCCGGAGCTCGCCTTCCTGACAGGCCTGAGCAACCAGAGCTTGTCCCTAGACCACTCCCAGCCTGCTGGGAGCGATGGACCCAAACAGGCTGGAGACAAGTTATCGCAGAAATCACTGGGGACTCGGGAGCATCTTCAGCTGTGGAGGGTGACACACCCCACAGGAGCTGAATTTCTGACTCGGGGCTGAGCAGTGCAGGGTGGATGCACAGCACAGCTGTGAGGCTGTTTGATGCGATCGATGCACCCAAGTCGGTTTAGTGGGGTCTAGTGAAGACCCACTAAATTGACAGCAGAGTGCTCTCCGGGCGACTCTGGGACTACACCGGGAATGACAGGAGTAAGGTAAGTCTCCGTCGGCCCAGCACAGCGTAGACACAGCAGTAATTCGACCTAAGCTACCTCGAATCCAGCTGTGTTAGTCCCGTAGCTGGAGCAGCGTCACTTAGGACGACTTACTGCAGAAGGATGGACACAGCCTGAGGCCTGAGTTTCCACTGCAGTCTGGATGCTCAAACACCAGCTTGGCAACACAAGTCACCAAGCCCAGGCCATGCAGAGACAGGCTCAGTGTGCAATGTGGATACCCCTCAGACAAGCCCAGGAGTGTCACATGAGGAAATCAACTTTTCGTTGGACTTCCTGGCAGAAGAGCCCAGTGATGGTGGAGCTCCCCGACCATCAGTGACAAACACAGCGCTCCAGCAACTGAGCTCTAGGGCTCGCTGCTGAAAGAAAAGCTTCACGAGTGACAAAGGGCAAAGGGAGGTGCTGGTCTTTGGCCAAGGGCAGGGAGCCCCACCCTCCAACACAGACCATTTCCCTCGTTGTCTGTCTGTGATGGGGCAGGAGCAATAACACGGCCTCCTGCTTTTGCTATTGCAGAGAGTTGGTTATGACGGTTTCCTCAAACACAGGGTGCGGAACAGGCCTCAGACCTGACTGGGTGTAAAGAAGAACTACGCAGCTAGACTGAGCCAGCTGGGAATTCAGATGTGCCCCTTTCCTGGAGGGATGGACTGACCTGTGAGGGGCTGGAACCAGAGCTACCAATGTTTAACTTGCACTCGTTCGCATCTTTCCTCCGAGTGCCGTCACTGTAGGTTAAATACTCCAGCCCCAGGCTCCCCGCCAGCTCTGGGCCAACAAGCTTTCCTTGTGATTGGATTCTGTACAGCAGGGGTGCAGGGAACCAACAGGTGCATCTGCAGCTGCAGAGCCCGGCCTGACCCGGTGCTCTGAGCTGCGCGGTGGCGGTGGTGGCATGTCCCGGCTCCAGCCGGGTGGCGCGGCTGTAACACTGCCAGCCACTGGTGCTCCAGGCAGCACGGTAAGGAGGCAGGGAGCAGGGTGGGTTGGATAGAGGGCAGGAGAGTCCGGGTGGTGGTCAGGGGCGGGGTGTGGATAGGGGTTGGGGGAACAGGGGTTGAATAGTCAGGAAGGAGGGGGTTGGATGGGGTGGCAGGGGCAGTGAGGGGCAGGGGTTCTGGGGCAGTCGGGGACAGGGAGAAGGGGTGGGTGGATGGGGCAGGGGTTTTAAACAGAGACTGGGAATGGTTGGGTCATTGCACTAATTGAATCTATTTCTCCACGTTAAGTATCCTCACACCTTCTGTGGGTCATCTTGATTATCACTTCAAAGGTTTTTTTCTCCTGCTGATGATTGCTCATCTCAGTTGATTGGCCGCTTAGAGTTGGTATGGCTACTTCCACCTTTTCACGGTCTCTGTATGTATAAATATCTTCTTTCTGTGTTCCATTCTATGCATCCGCTGAAGTGAGCTGTTAGCCAGTGAGTGGCCCATCGAACGGACACTTAATTCACAATGGACCATGGGAGGCACCCATCTACACTGAACGGACTTTTCTGTGAATGTTCTATCTGACGATCCTGCAAAGTATCCATCCTGCAATGACTGAGCAAATGGGGCATGGACAGGACTTGCCCATGTGACTCCAAGCTCCCATCTTTCACCTGTGATTTTCCACTAGCTGTGCTGAGGACTTTGAAACAATGGGTTTCCTTCATATGGCAGAAGTTAAAAGAGGCCCTGGAAACATCTCCACTGTGCCTCTAGCCTGCTCCAGCCTCTTTCCTGCTCAAACATCTGGACTATGGACTTATACCAGGGGCGGGCAAACTTTTTGGCCTGAGGGCCGCATCGGGTTTCGTCAGAATTGTATGGAGGGCCGGTTAGGGAGGGGCCGCGGCCCAGCCCCACCTCCTATCTACCACTCCCGGCCAGGACTCCTGCCCCATCCAACTGCCCCATTCCCTGATGGTCCCTCTGGGACCCTGCCCCATCCACACACACCTGCTCCCTGTCCCCTGACTGCCCCTGGGCCCCTGCCGCCCCATCCAACCCCTCCTCTCAGTCCTGACGGCCCTCCCGGGACCCCAGCCCCCACCACACCCCGTCACCCAGTCCCAGACAGCCCCCAGAACCCCTGCCCTCACTGCCCCCTGCCACCCCACCCAACCCCCTCCTTCCTGACTACCCCCAGGACCCCTGCCCCCATTCAACCCCTGTTCCCCAACCCCTATCCACACCCCGCCCCTGACCACCACCCCGGACTCTCCTGCCCTCTATCCAACCCACCCTGCTCCCTTGTGCCGGCCCGGCAGTGGAGCGAGCGAGCGAGCTGAGGCTGTGGGCGAGGGGAACAGTGTGGGAGGGGCCTTGGGCGAGCGCCTCGGCTAGAAGCTCGGGGCTCAGCAGGACGGTCCCGCTGGTCGGATGTGGCCTGCAGGCCATAGTTTGCCCACCCCTGTTCTACACTCACTTGCTATCTTGCGCTTCTTCGGTGCTGCCATTTCTGGTGACTCGTGGTAACTATTTTTCTTTGCTTAATGTTGTTTAGTGGAGAAGCACCTTTCTGTGACTGGCTCCATCTAGTGTTGAAACTGAGAAGTGCAACAGAGTTGAGCTCAAGCGCCATGTGCGGCCATATTCAATTATATTTTCAGAATTTGCTGCGGGCCAATAAAACTGACCCGCTGGTCGCAGTTGGCCCGCTGGGCCGTAGTTTGGACACCCCTGACTTATACTAATGGGAGCATCTAACCAAGGGAGAGGAACTTCCAGTGACTTGAAGCACCCAAAGACTTATCAAGCCAGCAGTTTATTCTATCACTGCTATAAGCCTGAACCAAGAACTTTGCAATTATTGTATTTGATTCCTTTAACCAATTTTAAATTCTTTCTTTCTTTCTTTCTTTCTTTCTTTCTTTCTTTCTTTCTTTCTTTCTTTCTTTTTATAAATAAACCTTTAGAATTTAGATACTGAAGGATTGGCATCAATGTGATTTTGGGGAAATATCTAAGTTATATATTGACCTGGGTGGGCGGCTGGTCCTGTGAGATCAGAATATAGCCTCTTAGGGTGTCTTCACTCCCGCCAGATTGGCGGGTAGCATCGATTTCTCGGAGTTCGATATATCGCCTCATCTAGATGCGATATTGAACCCCGAACACGCCCCGCCGACCCGAACTCCACCAGAGTGAGTGGCGGTAGCGGAGTCGACGGGGAGCCGTGGACGCCGATCCCGCGCCGTGAGGATGGGTAAGTAATTCTAGCTAAGGGAATTCGACTTCAGCTACGCTATTCAGGTAGCTGATGTTGCGTACCTTAGATCGACACCCCCCCCCCACCTAGTGTAGACCAGGCCTTAGTTGAAGACATTGATTTTAAAGAACCACTCATTTCTCAGTCTAGTGTTTTTGGTGGTAATACAAGGACTGGAATTCCCAAGGAAACTGCTTTCATGACTTCTTGTTAGCTGGTGTGGTGAAGCAGAAATTTCCTTTGCAGGTTGAAGGGGAAAGGACGGACATTACTCATCTAATCGTAATCACACTGAGATGCTGAAGGAAGCAGAGCGAGGATGTGCTACTAGCAGTAATCCAGCCCAATGGGGAGGAGTTAAATATAAAGAAGAGGGTCATGTGGAGAACAGGGTTTGCTCTCAGAGCTTTGGAGAGAAAAGAAATCTGCCACTTTTTCTCTGTGAACTCCATTTGCTTTTCTTGTTCCTTTCCGTTACAGTAAAGATACAGAGAATGGAAGTGGTTAAACTTCTCCCGAGGCAATGAATCACTTGGCTTGGTTTCCTCTCATCATTGCCAGTGCAGACAGGAGGGACAGGATTTGTTTTAAACGAGTCATGGACAGTTGATATTTTCATTGTTTTCTTTCTAAGCATTTAGCTTGGGGGTCAGCCTCAGAGCCCAGTTAGTACTGAGGGAGAATTAATCATTAAAGGGCAAAACCCTTCCTTAATGCAGAGTTAAGATTGGCTGGAGCAATATCAGCCCCTTGCAGAACCTCTGCAGCCGCAAAACTCAAACTTCTGAAAAGCAGGAGACGCAGTTACAGTTGCCTGCACCACCTTCATCCTGTCCTCTGTCAGCAGCGTCCCTTTAACACACACACATTTACTCTACCAACACCCTGCTGGCTGAAATCTACAAACTGTTCACTACCTTTTACAGCCCTTCCAACCAGAGCTCCAACCCCATCTTGGCCTGACAAGGCCCAACCCCTGGGCAAATCAGACTGGGGTAAGGATTGGGCAGGGCCATGAGAGTGGCTGCAGAGCAAGACCCCTGACCCCTACTCAGATCAGCCCCACCTCACTGATCTCTCCTCACTCAGACACACTGCACCCTCCCCAAATTCCTGAAAGCCTGGGTAGGGGAGCTTATTTTCCTTGTGATGGTCTGAGCTCTCCTCCCCACCCGGCCGCAGCTGGAGCTAAGATAGATGCCCTCCATTGCTCCCCTTTGGGAAACACAGTGTTAATTTAGATGAATCTGATAAGGCTCAGACATCCAATGTCTGATCTCCGTTCACATTCTCCACAGTTCCAGCCCTTGTTGCTTATTGAAAGAAATGACTCAGTATCCCAGTTTCATGTTTTATTAACATGAACAAATACAACTAAGAACATACATCGCTAAGGCTAAACGACTAGCTAATGAAGGGTTAAACAATGCAGTGATAAAGTTCAGGTCAAATCAGTAAATCAACGAGTTAACTAGGATATTGCGTTGGAATCAAGTCATCAATTTAGTCAAACCATCAGAAGAATACAGCAGAAAATCAACCCTTATAAATCCTAGAACAGCAACCCAAGGAGGCAGGTGCATATTTAGTGGTACCAAAACCCCAATCAGAGGTTTTCACCCAGGCAGTGCATCCCAGATTTGGAGAGCTGAACATTTCAATACCGAAACCAAATTATTGCTTATATTTAGCCCACAGCCTCAAAGTGAATTAGTTTTCTCCTTAGATTTCACTATTGCATCACTAATAATAGAAAAAGGAAAATAAATGGCAAAGATTATGAGGGGTTGGATCTCTGCAGCTCTTGGCTTTGGAGTCACATGGAGCAGGACCTGTAGCTGCAGTTGAGGAACCAGGTACTGGCATAGCTGGCCCAGCACTTCGGGCTAGCAGGCTTTTCAGGTACAGGAGACTAGTGCAGGCTGCACAGCCTGTCACTGTTGTGCTTCATTCCCAGAGGGGATCAGTCCTGGGATCCTGGAAGTCAGTCTCCTTAGATGACTTACATAAGAACACAAGACAGGTCATACTAGGTCAAACCAATGGGCCATCTAGCCCAGTGTGCTGCCTGAGAGTGACCAGTGCCAGATGCTTCAGAGAGAATGAACAGAACACGCTTGTTGAGCTGAAAGCTGAAGGACTCCCACCCTTACCTTTTACTTTATCGTTGTAGATTCCAGCTTACCCCCATCTTACCACACCTCCTGCGAGGTGTCTGGGCAAATCAGGTGTGAACCAATCCTTCGATACAGACATGTCCCACTCTAGATGAAGTGAGGCAGAGTTTGGGCCAACGTCAGTTTGGAACAGCCCGACTGAGCCCGGCAGTTTTCTCAAAGTATCTGCTGCCGTAAACCGCATGCAGTGTGGACGTGTGAACCCCAAAGGTATCAAATGTGAAAGAAACAAAGGCCAGTTACGGGAGGTTTCATGGCCAGGCCTGAGGGTTAAGCAGCTGGGCTCTAACAGCTGCCTCCTCAAAAGGAAAACGGTCTCAGCACCCATAAAAATAACTGGTTGCAAAAATCAATCATCCTGCATCCATCACCATTTTAAATTCTGACCTCTCCCGCCCGATGTGTCTTTGTTTAGCAAACAAGCAAATTGGGGACTCTGTGGCTGTTACCCTCTAACTCGGTAGAAGGTTACACATCTTGACTCAAGCAATTTTCCTCTTCACAGAATATTTATTTTAAAGTTTATCAAAGTAAATTCCATTTGAAAGAGAAATAATTACAGTCTACACTGGGGCTCTATTTTCATACATGCTATTTCTCCCACATGTTCCCCCGCTCTAATTCCTTTGGAGTGAGGTTTTACTTTTCAGGATTAGCCACCATTTCCAATATAGTAGGAGGGGCGGGGAGAGAACTAGAAGAAAACCTGAATTATATAGTAACACTGAAAGTTATCACATAATCAGCCTCTTACTTTACACTAATTAACTTCATGTTTAATTTCATTGTCACTGGTAACAACTTATTCAAAGATTACAAAATATAAACCTATAGGGCAGTTTTCTCTTAATTCCCATTTCCACCATTGAGTTTTGTGTGAAGTCACATTCTACAATAACCTAGGAGCCTTCCATTTATGTGAGTTCATTTCGCCCATAAGTGTAGGTGGAAGGGCTCTCACGCTACGTGGGAAGGCTGCATCATGAGAAAAACACCTGTGTTCTATTATCACATTTTCTAATCTTTCAGAGTAGCAACAGGTGGAGAAGTGATACAAATGCATAAGACTTAATAGCAAAACTAAGAGACCAAACCACAGAGTCAGGACTCAGCATTCATGTATCCTGCAGTCTGAACTTGGAATCTGATACATTCGCTCATTAGCTACCATAATTTGCCCAGCATGGAACTGCTTCTTGTCCAACAAGGCAGCCAGATTGGGACCCATAGGCATGGATTGGCTCTGAAGCAATCAGATGTTTCTCTCTGTGCTTCATGAAACTTTGGATCCAAATGGTAAAAGACAGTTGTTCCCAATTTAATAATGGCATCCTTTAGGAGTGAGACCAATGCCACTTAACTAGGGAGCAGCATTCTAAAAATAGTTTACCTGGGCCACAGGTCACCATAGCTTCCATCACTGGGGCGAAAAATCAACCACTAGTACATGCGATTTCTACCTGAGTCCTTGTCAAACCTTTGACTTTTCTTGGAGTAATTTTATACTTCTCTGGTGTAGAATTCTTCACCAAGCACATAAAAGATCAGTAGCAATAGTGAAGTATAACTCCTCCTCCCCAAATATGCCCTTTATTTCTTTAATCTGGTGGCACAGATTTAAATTAGGACTAAATTCAGGTGTGGCTTAGAATCCTTGTAAAACACCAAATGTCAGGTATCTATGGAAAATAGGTCTCTTTCTGCAGCTATATCACATTCAACACGGATTTCATTTTCTACATATTTGCAGCATCGCCCAGGGGTGACTGAACAGAAACATCACTTCCATTTTTCCCTTCCCTACCTAGATGGGAATTGCATTTCCCAAATAACAGGCAACCCGCACCTGATTAGGAAGGAGATCTCTTCACGAGCAACCTCCTGCAGGGCCTGGGCCACAACTGCTTTGGGGGCCAAATGCATGGGTATCTTATAGTCTCATAGAGTTTAAGGTCAGAAGGGACCATTATGATCATCTAGTCTGACCTCCTGCACAATGCAGGCCACAGAATCTCACCCACCCACTCCTGTAACAACCCCCTAACCTTAGTTCCAAGTCATTTACCAGGGAATCTTCTTCACAGCCCTTTAGAAAATATATTGACCTTCCCAACTGAATAGTTTTGATGGTGATAGGGAAGCCCTCTGACTTACAATAGCTTATTCTGTTTTTAGAGAGTGTTAAGTTACATTTTCCCTATCCCTGCCCTGTTCATAGAATATCAGGGTTAGAAGGGACCTCAAGAGGTCATTGAATTCAACCCCCCTGCTCAAAGCAGGACCAATCCCCAGATTTTTGCCCCAAATCGTCCCTTCAAAGGCTGAACTCGCAACCCTAGGTTTAGCAGGCCAATGCTCAAACCACTGAGCTATCTCTCCCAGTTCCATCTCTTTGTTATAGTTCAATATATTTTAAGTGAGAAAAGTGGTAGTAACAATTTGTTCTCCAGCACAACCTGAAGCAACATCAGAGCAACTGGGAACGAAACAATTTGTTGATGACTAACAATTGCTTTGAAATGGGGGAACAGTATAACCGTAATGCTCAGGGTTTGTTTAGACTAGGAAAAGTGATGGAGTTTAGGTCAGGTCAAAGGGAAAGCTAATGCCAACCACTGCACCTGGCTGCAGCTGCAGCTGCACTACAACTATAACTGTCTTTACACCAAGGTCACTAACTTGAGCAGCCAACACCATGTGCAGCCCTAGTGGATGGAAGGCCCAGGTAGTTTTTGCCTCAGTGTAGCTTGTTGGGATCAAACCTCTCTCTCCCCCCACCTGGAGCTGATGAACATTCCTAGCTGGAGGGACACACACTCCTACGACTCAAAAGGAAAAAAGTTGATAGAAAAGAACGCAGGATTGACCCCAAAGAAGGGTCAGCTGCAAAAGGCAGAAGCAGGCAACCCATCTGCAGGAGCTGAGAGACCACGGTGAAGATGATGTGAAGATCACTTTGTGGGGAATTAACAAATGTGATTTAAAAAAATCTTTGGCCAACCCTAGTCAAGGCATTTATTACAGTTCTCTCTCATGTGAATTTTCTGATGTCTAATAAGGCTTGAGCTCTGATTGAAGGTTTTCCTTCCTTCCTGGTCTACACTACGAGTTTATATCGAATATAGCAGTGTTTTAAACCAAATTAACGCTGCACCAGTAAACACAATGAAATCCTTTATTTTGATATAAAGGGCTCTTAATATCGATAGCTGCACTCCTCCTGATGAGGGGAGTAGCGCTGAAATCGGTTTTGCCATTTCGAATTAGAGTTAGTGTGGCTGCAATCTAACGGTATTGGCCTCCGGCGCTATCCCACAGTGCACCAGTGTGACCGCTCTGGACAGCAATCTGAACTCGGATGCACTGGCCAGGTAGATAGGAAAAGCCCCAGGAACTTTTGAATTTAATTTCCTATTTGCCCAGCGTGGAGCACTGATCAGCACAGGTGACCATTCAGTCCCAGAATCAAAAAGAGCTCCATCATGGACCGTACGGGAGATACTGAATCTGATCTCTGTATGGGGAGATGAATCTATTCTACGAGAACTCTGTTCCAAAAGACAAAATGCCAAAACATTTGAAAAATCTCCAAGGCCATGATGGACAGAGGCCACAACAGGAACTCGGCCCAGTGCTGCGTGAAACTTAAGGAGCTGAGACAAGCGTAACAGAAAGCCAAAGAATGAAATGGACGCCACGGAGGGAGGAGCGACTGACGACTGTAGCTATCCCACAGTTCCCGCACTGTCCGAAAACCATTTGAATTCTTGGCTGAGCTTCCAAAGCCTGAAGTGTCAAAACATTGTTGCGGGTGGTTCAGGTATATGTCATCAGCCCCCAACCTCCTCTGTGAAACCAAGGGAAAAAATTATTTCCGCCTTTTTCAATGTCACCGTATGTCTACTGGATGCTGCTGGCAGATGCGGTGCTGCAGTGCTACACAGCAGCATCCCCTTCCCTTCCCTTCCCTTCCTTGCAGATGGTGCAGCATGACTGATCTCCGTCATCGCCGTCCCTGATTGCTCCTGGCCGCCTCGTGAGGTCGGCCGGGGCGCCTGGGCGAAATGAGAATGATTCCCAGGTCATTCTCTTCTTTAAGTTTTGTCTCCTGAGATTCACTCCTGCCTGGAATATCATAGCAGCTGGAGGCTGCCCTCCCCTCCTCCTTTGATCTCTGCTTGCAGAGGCAATAAAGTCAGTGTTGTTTCAAATTCATGCATTCTTTATAACTTCATCACAGAAATGGGGATAACTACCACGGTAGCCCAGGAGGGTGGGGGAGGAGGGAAGCAATGGGTGGGATTGTTGCAGGGCACCCCTAGAATGGCATGCAGCTCATCATTTCTGCATGGATATCTGGGGTTCTGATCTGGAGCGGCCATTTGCCTCTCTGGTTTTTTAGTAGGCTTGCCTGATATTCTAGGCAGGACTGACTCCCTTTAGACAAAACTTGAAGAAGAGAATGACCTCGGGAGTCATTCCCATTTTTGTCCATGCGCCCCCAGCTGACCTCACCGAGGCCGGCCAGGAGCACCCATGACAGCAGCAGACGGTACAGTATGACTGGTAACAGTCATTGTCAACTTGCAATGCAGCAGACGGTACAGTAGAGCTGGTCACCCTCTTGGCTAATTTGCAAAGGCAAGGGATGATGCTGTGTAGCGCTGCAGTACCGCATCTGTTAGCAACATCCAGTAGACATACGGTGACAGTGAAAAAGGCTGAATGGGCTCCATGGTTGCCGTGCTATGGCATCTGCCTGGGCAATCCAGGGAAAAGGGTGTGAAATAATTGTCTGCCATTGCTTTCATGGAGGGAGGATTGTCTGATGACATTTACCCAGAATCACCTGCGACACTGTTTTTGCCCCATCATTCATTGGTATCTCAACCCAGAATTCCAATGGGCAGAAGAGACTATGGGAACTATGGATAGCTACGCACATTGCAACGCTCCAGAATTCGACGCTAGCTTCGTACATGGATGCACACCGCTGAATTAATGTGCTTAGTGTGGCCACGTGCACTGACTTTATACAATGTTTCCAAAAATCGGTCTCTGTAAAATCGGAATAATCCAGTAGTGTAGACATACCCCATGTGGATTTTCTGATGTTTAATAAGGTTTGAGCTCTGATTGAAACTTTTCCCACACTCAGAGCATGTGTAGCGTCTCTCTCCTGTGTGGATTCTCTGATGTGCAATCAGGTAGAGTTCTGATTGAAGCTTTCCCGCACTCTGAGCATATGTGGGGCTTCTCTCCTGTGTGGATTCTCTGATGTGAGATGAGGGCTGAACGATGAATGAAGTGTTTCCACACTCAGAGCATCCATGAGGTTTCTCACCTGTGTGGATTCTCCTATGTTTGATAAGGTTTGAGCTCTGATTGAAGCTTTTCCCGCATTCAGCGCATGTGTAAGGCGTCTCTCCTGTGTGGATTCTATGATATGAGATGAGGGTTGAACTATCAATGAAGGTTTCCCACACTCAGAGCATTCATAAGGTTTCTCGCCCGTGTGGATTGTCTGATGTGTGGTAAGGTGTGGCCTCTGACTGAAGTGTTTCCACACTCAGAGCATCCATAAGGTTTCTCACCTGTGTGGATTCTCCGATGTGTGATCAGGCAGAGCTCCGAATGAAGCTTTTCCCGCACTCAGAGCACATGTAGGGTTTCTCTCCAGTGTGGGTTCTCCAATGTGTGAGAAGAGTTGAGTCTGATTGAAGCTTTTCCCACACTTATGGCATCTGTAGCGTGTCTCTTCCAGGTTGATTCTCTTGCATGTAATAAGGTCTGAGTGGCTACTGAAGTTTCCTCTGGCCTGTGCTGAGTCTCACAGGCTTTTGCTTTTTCTGGGAGTGCACAACTCCTGCAAACATTCCCTTTGGATCTTCCTGATAATGTTCCACGTGGTTCTACTTGTTCAGCATCTTCCTGCTGGGGTTTCTCCTCCTCATTCTCACTCACCATCCCATCACCTGATGGCAGATAGAGACAATCCAGACATAGGTCACTCCCTATGCTGGAGAGAAAGGAATCTCAGAGAGAGGAATGGAAAAGGGATGAACAAACCAAAATATGTGCAGGAGAGATCAAACCTATCAGGATCTGATTTTTCCCAAATCCTCCCCAGAGGAGAGAGGAAGGGATCAGTTTTGATCTGTATCTCATGAGATCATTCAGAGAAAGTGAGATTGGGGAGGGACCTGTTTCCAGTTGTCAGTCAGAATAGATGGGAAGCCTTGAGTGACATCTGCCATAATGGTTCCACATCTGCAGAGAACAATCCTGAACTTGGAGAGCTCACAAGGTCTTTGTAGGGTATTTGTATTTGTCCAATCTTCCACTTCTTGTAAGCTGTTTTTTGTGTTTTCACTGTTAAGCCAAGCTGGTCGCCTGCCATATTTAGTTTTCTTCCTACACATCGGGATGGTTTTGTTCCTGCAACGTCTATAAGGAGTCTTTAAAATACTTTTAAAAGTATTTCCTCGACTCCTTTCCCCGTCATGTTATTCTCCCAGGGGATCCTGCCCATCAGCTTCCTGAGGGAGTCAAAGTCTGCTTTTCTGAAGTCCAGGGTCTCTCCTTTCTTCCTTGTGTCAGGATCCTGAACTCGACCATCTCATGGTCACTGCCTTCTAGGTTCCCATCCACTATTGCTTCCTCTACTATTATTTTCCTGAAGGGGTTTGATTTGGGGGTTCGGTGGGCAGACCAGGGAAAAGGTGGGGTGGTGCTTTGGGGAAGAGGTGGAGTGGGGGAGGGGCCTGGGGCAGAGCAGGAGTTGAGCACCCACTGGCCAGAGGGGAAGTTGGTGCCTACTGAGGGGATGGACAAAGGACTGACAGACTCAGAGAAGATGAGGGTTGAAAAGGACTTCAGGAGGTATCCAGTCCAACCCCCTGCCCATGGCAGGACCAACACCAACTAAATCATCCCGGCCAGGGCTTTGTCAATCCGGGCCTTCAAAACCTCTAAGGAAGGAGATTCCACCACCTCCCTAGGGAACCCATCCCAGTGCTTCACCACCCTCCTAGTGAAATAGTGTTTCCTAATATTCAACCTAGACCTCCCCCACTGCAACTTGAGACCATTGCTCCTTGTTCTGTCATCTGCCACCACTGAGAACAGCTGAGCTCCATCCTCTTGGACCCCTGCCCCCTTTCAGGTAGCTGAAGGCTAGGGTTACCAGATATCCCGATTTTATAGGGATAGTCCCGATTTTTGGGTCCTTTTCTTGTATAGGCTCCTATTACCCCCCACCCCGTCCCGATTTTTCACATTTGCTGTCTGGTCACCCTATTGAAGGCTGCTATTAATTCCCCTCGCTGTCCTCTTCTGCAGACTAAATAAGCTCCAGCCCCTGGTCATTTTCCTTGTCGTCAGCTGACCCTCTCCAATTTGTCCACACCCTTTCTGTAGTGGGTTGGCCCCAAACCAGACGCAATACTCCAGATGTCCAGATATGGCCTCACCAGTGCCCAATAGAGCGGAATAATCACCTCCTCGATCTGCTGGCAATGCTCCTACTAACGCAGCCCAATATGCCGCTAGGCTTCTTGGCAAGAAGGGCACACTGCTGACTCATAGCCGGCTTCTCGCCCACTGTAATCCTCAGCCTCGCTGACCAGCCCCAGGGCTGACCCATGAGTCCGTGGGGAGGGGTGGAGGAGAGGAGGCCACGGTGAGTGGTGAGGACCCCAGAGAGGGGGTGCAGTGGAGGAGAGGGGGACTCAGCCAGGCAGCAGTGGGCGATGGGGATGGGAGAAGGGGGAAGCAGATACAGGAGGAGATGGAGCACAGGCTGGGCACCAGGGCCCAGGCATCCAGGGCCTGGTTGGCGGCAGCTGTGCCAGGGGCCCCACCTATTTACCAACCGCCTGTGCTTCCACTGAGGGATCTCCAGAGTGTCAATGTTCCCGGAGCTCGCCTTCCTGACAGGCCTGAGCAACCAGAGCTTGTCCCTAGACCACTCCCAGCCTCCGCTGGGAGCGATGGACCCAAACAGGCTGGAGACAAGTTATCGCAGAAATCACTGGGGACTCGGGGAGCATCTTCAGCTGTGGAGGGTGACACACCCCACAGGAGCTGAATTTCTGACTCGGGGCTGAGCAGTGCAGGGTGGATGCACAGCACAGCTGTGAGGCTGTTTGATGCGATCGATGCACCCAAGTCAGTTTAGTGGGGTCCAGTGAAGACCCACTAAATTGACAGCAGAGTGCTCTCCGGCGACTCTGGGACTACACCGGGAATGACAGGAGTAAGGTAAGTCTCCCGTCGGCCCAGCACAGCGTAGACACAGCAGTAAGTCGACCTAAGCTACCTCGAATCCAGCTGTGTTAGTCCCTGAAGCTGGAGCAGCGTCACTTAGGACGACTTACTGCAGAAGGATGGACACAGCCTGAGGCCTGAGTTTCCACTGCAGTCTGATGCTCAAACACCAGCTTGGCAACACAAGTCACCAAGCCCAGGCCATGCAGAGACAGGCTCAGTGTGCAATGTGGATACCCTCAGACAAGCTTCCAGGAGTGTCACATGAGGAAATCAATCCTTTCGTTGGACTTCCTGGCAGAAGAGCCCAGTGATGGTGGAGCTCCCGACCGTCAGTGACAAACACAGCGCTGTAGCAACTGAGCTCTAGGGCTTGCTGCTGAAAGAAAAGCTTCACGAGTGACAAAGGGCAAAGGGAGGTGCTGGTCTTTGGCCAAGGGCAGGGAGCCCCACCCTCCAACACAGACCATTTCCTCGTTGTCTGTCTGTGCTGGGGCAGGAGCAATAACACGGCCTCCTGCTTTTGCTATTGCAGAGAGTTGGTTATGACGGTTTCTCAAACACAGGGTGCGGAACAGGCCTCAGACCTGACTGGGTGTAAAGAAGAACTACGCAGCCAGACTGAGCCAGCTGGGAATTCAGATGTGCCCCTTTCCTGGAGGGATGGACTGACCTGTGAGGGGACTGGAACCGAGCTACCAATGTTTAACTTGCACTCGTTCAGCATCTTTCCTGTGAGTGCCGTCACTGTAGGTTAAATACTCCAGCCCCAGGCTCCCTGCCAGCTCTGGGCCAACAAGCTTTCCTTGTGATTGGATTCTGTACAGCAGGGGTGCAGGGAACCAACAGGTGCATCTGACTCCTTGGTGAGGTTTTATGCAAGGTGTGTGTGTGAGTCTTTGTGTGTCGGAAGCATGAGTGTGGCACTGTCACTGAACTGAGAGAGGGCGACGGTGGTGGGAGAGAGACAGTGGAAGAATAAAGGGCAGCGATGGGCATAACGATGATGATTGTGTTGTGTTTCATTCCTTAGATCTGGTGCCACTGCCTGTCCCTTTAGCCTTGTAGTTTACCAAGAGTAAAACTAAATATCTGTTCAGATACAAGGGAGTGTCTGTGTCCATTCCTGTTAGCTGCACAGGGGTTTGACGTTGCTGCTTTCAATCCTCCGGCTCTGCTGGGATAAGGAACAATTCAGGCCGTGACTGAACTGAAGGAGGGAGATGATTTTCTGACAGGAGGGAAGGCGCCTCTCAAAGGTGTTTGGCAGGCAGCCTCCTTCCCAGGTCTGAACCAACAACACCCAGTTGAAAGGGACCTCCCAGCCCTCCTCAGCCTGGTGAAAACGAGCGAGTGAGTGAGCGTGGGGAGAGCGAGCGACGGAGGGAGATGGATTGAGCGGGCCGGGACCTCGGTGAAGGGGCGGGATGAGGGTGTCTGGTTTTGTTGTGTCAGAAAGTTGGCAACCCCAGATCCAGGGGAAACAAATCAAACACCCAACGAGTCTGGCCAGGGGCAGGACATCAGCTTTGAGGGGAGGGGTGGGTGTGGCAGTGAAATCACAAAGGCCTTTTGCAGGACCTCGGCCTATTGGGCAAAGGTGGTGGGGAGGGGGTGACCTCAGAGAGAGAGAGAGACCCCGACATCAGCCGGGCAGGACAGAGGCGCAGGGCCAGGCCAGTCTCTGAGACCTCCCGGCTTTCCTGCCGCAAGTCTCCTTCGCAGGTCTCTCCTCGAGGGCTGAGAGAGAATTAGGATTCAGTGTTGTGAGCATGAGGAGGAACCTCTGTGGAGTTTTCTCCTTTCCTCACACTGATTGTGCTGAAAACAAACTTCCCTTTGAGAAGGTAAGAGGCTCAGAGAGGTTTGGAACCTGTTCCGCCTGATCCACCTGGCGCAGGCAGCATTCTAGGCCCAGACAGCACTGGCTTCAGGTGGCAGAATTTGATTTCCTACCTAGGTTTTGATGATTGGAATCCCTGGGGACATTGGGGTGTATCCTTTTTGGTTTATCTTTTCCTCTTTCCTCCCTCCTCTTCTCTTGCTTCTTTTTCCCTTTTCCAGCTTCCTCCTCTACCTAGGAGGGACGGGTCTGGAGTGCGGGCAAGGAAGGGGTATTGCTCTCATTGCGGGAGGTCCTCACCAAGAGGTGGGTCTGGGTCTGAGAGTGATCCTCTGATGGTGTCCTGGGCTGTCCTTTGGGACATCTGGTGAGACCTCAGCCTCCTGCCCTCAGAGTCTCAGTGCTGATTGGCTGAGCAGGGGCTATCGACACCAAGGAGACAGGTCAGTTTGGTCTCTTTTCAAATCAGGCAATAAGTCACAACCAATCCAATGTATGGAATAAATCTTGCTGCTTCTCTCCATTAATTGTCTCTTGGCAGGTCTTGATTTTCAATAATGTCCTAGGTCTTCTAAAATACTTGCTGAATAATTACTATGAACCACTGTTGGTCTCTAGCTCACTTGAGGGCACTTTATTCTGATCACTCAGTGTGTGAAATTCAAGATGTGAGAGAGAGGCTGAAAGCCAGGAGCAGTGTTTCCTCTAATTTGTTATGTCCATGTGTGGAATGAATTTTGTTTTGGGCACAAATATGGAGGTGAGGTGTGACACATCACCTGCATATTGCGCTCCTTACAAAATTCATTCTGCACATGGATGGTGTGTGGCAGGGGTGAGGCTGAAAGGTTTGGAGTGTGGGAGAGGCCTGGGGTGGGCGCGCTGTGATGTGGGGGCGCCGGCGGGGGGGGCCGGCTCGGGCGGGGGGCTCGCGAGGCGGGTCTCCGCATTGGCGCCGCGGGTTGGGGCGCCGGGGGGGCGGGCTCTGGGGGGGGGCTGGGAATGAGGAGATTGGGGAGCAGGTTGCCCCAGGGAGAAAGAACTGCCCCCTCCAGCCCTCTCTCCCCACAGCAGCACAGGGCCAGATGAGAGGGCACCTGTCTCCAAGCTGCAGCAGCGCCGGTGGGGCTGGGTTGGGGCTGAGGGAGGCGACAGGATTTATTTTTCCAAGTCAAAAGGAGGAAGGGATGGAGTTATGCTTCAGTTTTTACCTCATAAACTTATTCCTGTCTAACCTACAGGACACTATGGGAATAAGACACTATGTCATGTGGTGACATCACAAGAGCAGAGGATGTGAGAACTACAGCAACTGAGAGGGTGGGGGATTTAGAGTCGGATTGTTTCAAATGCTGCATTTGTGGGCTGACATTTAACAGCAACGCTTAGCTAACACAATGGAGAAAGGAATTCTCTGCTAAAGATTCAACCTGCCCCTTTGGCCAACTCCACCCCTTCCCTGACCGGAGTGTGCTCAGAACAGCCCCACCTCCCCCCGAAGACACACACACACACAAGCCCACAGCTGGGCACCCAGCACAAAGCCAGGGAAGTGGTTGCTTGGCTTGTTTTACTTTTGCTTTGCAGAAGGTTTTTTCAAAAGCATTTTCTGCTCCTGTTCCCCATGGTGAGGAAGCAGATGGTTGTGGGGAAGGGAACCTGAGAGCGGTGGAGCCGGGCAGTGGGGGAGTTGGGGAGGCTGAGGAGGGCAACAGGAGGCTGGAGGTGACTGGGGCGATGGGGGAAAGGGAACAGTTTGGAGGAGGCTGAAGGGGGAGATGGGGGAACGGGACATTTGGGGGCGCTAAAGGGGGCAATTGGGGCAGTTGTGGGAGGCTGAAGAGGCTGATGGGGGAAGTTGGGGGAGGCTAAAGGGAGCAATGGGGGAAGTTGGGGGAGGCTGAAGAGGGTGATGGGGGAAGTTGGGGGAGGCTGAAGAGGGCAACGGGAGGCTGGAGGTGACTGGGGCGATGGGGGGAAGGGAACAGTTTGGAGGAGGCTGAAGGGGGAGATGGGGGAACGGGACATTTGGGGGGGCTAAAGGGGCAATTGGGGCAGTTGTAGGAGGCTGAAGAGGGTGATGGGGGAAGTTGGGGGAGGCTAAAGGAGCAATGGGGGAAGTTGGGGGAGGCTAAAGGGAGCAATGGGGGAAGTTGGGGGAGGCTGAAGGGAGCAATGGGGGAAGTTGGGGGAGGCTGAAGGGGGCAATGGGTTGAAGGAGGCCGGTTCAGAGAGGCTGTTGGGGGGCTGCTCGTCCCCACAGGAGGGGAGGAGGAAGAGGAGCTGCCCTTCTTTCTGAAGCTGTTTCCTGTTAGATCTTGCAACTTCACTGTTCCTGAGCAGGGTCCTGTGATGAAAAGGAAACTAGAGAGATTCGTGGTCCTGCTTTCAGCAGGGGTTAGCTGATGACCTCCTGGGGTCTCTTCCAACCCTAATTGTCTAGGATTCTGTGTTTCTGTGGAGGACAGGTCCATCATCGGTTGTTCTGACAGACAGAGGTTAGGGCACCATCCCTGCCCACCCTGGTGGGCAGGGATGGTGCCCTAACCTCTGTCTGTCAGAAGCTGGGAATTGGGCGACAGGGGTGGCTCCTGGATGATTCCTGTCTGTTCATTCCTCTGGGGCACCTGGCACCGGCCGCCATCGGCCGACAGGACACTGGGCCAGATGGAGCTTTGGTGTGACCCAGTCTGGCCGTTCTTCTCTTCTAATGCTCTTCTCACATGCTCAGTAACAGCTGCAAGCTGCTGCCCTTACGCGCCATCAGAATCTGCTCCTGCAATCAAAGGTCGGAAAATCCCTGAAGGGGGAAATCGGAGGGGCGGGATGGGCAGAGGGACAAAACTGGGAGAGGATCAGGGTTCAGACGGGGCTGCCCTGCCAGGTAGGTGCAGAAGGGAAAACCCCAGCCAGAGGGAGGCAGAGGGGATAGAAGTCCCCACAGATGGGGTGAGCCGGCAGCAGCAGTTCCAAACCAGGGTGTGGTGGATGGTAGAAGGACTCGTGTTCCTCGCAGGATGGTCCATCTCAGCCCTCCCCAGGGCTGTGGTGTTAAAGGCCCCGAGTGGCCCAGTGCCCAGGCTCCACCGCTCTGCTCTCGCTGAAATGGTGACTGAGCTGCCAAGGAGATGTGATTCAGGAAATAGTTTAAACCTCCTCCCCATCCCCTCATCGTAAAGCAAACTGATACTTTTAGACGTGTTTACGCTGCTTCAAAGAATTCCTGGCCAGTTTCCGCCTCGGTAACATGTCTGCTTGGAGCCTCAGAGTAGCTCAAGATTTGTCTTATCTGCTGCTCTGATTGCCTGAATTAGTCTCCTGTCCTGAGCTCCTGGAGTTCAGCAACTTTTCATTGTTTATTTCTAGCAATGGTATTTGGATGACAGTGTCCAGTAGTTCAGGCACCCAGCAGAGAGGCAGGAAATAGGACAAAACGGGGAGCTGATCCCCCTGCCCCACTCGCGCTCATTCGTTAGCCCCAATGAACCCCTTCAAAGGGAGAGCTGGACAGAGCCCCACCACGGCACACTGCTTCGTGCACTGACCTGAAACATGGGGGACCCTGGTTCAAATCCTTTCTCCCTTGTGGACAGTGGCGGGGGGCGGGGGTGATGCTGGCAGCCCTAGCTCATGCCTGTGGCCTCAGGCCTCCCTGAGGCACAGATCTAGCCCAAAGGCAGACTTGCCTAGGTGGCAGGATAGCCCTGAGTGCCCAAGGGGACTGTCTGTGACTCCCTGCTCAGGCTGTTCGTGTGCCTGGGGAGTTCGCTCTCGGGGGGGTGGAAGCTCCCAGTCCCCATGGGGGGTGCCCTGGTGTGTAACAGTCTGCCCTGAGCTTGCTACTCACGTCCCTGAGCTACTCTCTGCAGCTGGACAGAGGGAATTGAACCTGGCTCTCCCACATGGCAGGTGGGTGCTGGGAGCACAGTGTCGGATTGTTTTGCATAAGAGTGTGAGAAACTGACATGCAAGTTTCAAGGATGAAGCTAGTTCTTATCTGCTGGGAGGCAATAACAGGATAATAAATTAGAGGGTTGGCCAGATGTTAATTAGCCAATGAAGTTACAGCTGTGCCTGTCTGCACCTTATTAACCAATTAGCAATTGCTTGATTGCCTGCATTAATTGTATAAATGAAATATGCTGGAGAGAAATAAATGACTTAGCTGCCAATCAAACTGACTGAAGAGCTTTGTTCATGCCCGCTTGAGAGGCACCGAGACGCAACAAATGGTGACCCTGACGTGATTCGTATTGAATCATGATAGTGTCGGGAGCCTGAGCCCAGAGGCGAACGGCCAGGAGCCTGAGCCCAGAGGCGGGAGTGCCTATCCGACGTGATTCGTATCGAATGCTGAAAGTGTCGGTGGCCTAGTCTCGTGGCCTGTTCCAGGCGGAAGAGCCGCGGCGGGGAGTGCTGGAGAAGGGCCAGCCCCCGGGCGCCCAAAGGAGAGGCGCATCTGAGCTCAGAGGTGAGCGGCTAATATGGGAACCGCTGCATCAGCGGAAGAAGAAAAGCGGCTATAAGCCGGAGGAAAGTGGCTACAAGCCAGAAGGGAAGGCGGCTATAAGCCGCGGAGGAAAGGGCAAAGCAGCTAACGTGAGTACTGCTGTATCAGCTGAAGAAAAGATAACACAGAATGGGACTTTTCGTTAAATCAAATACAGTCTTTGATAAAACTGTTTGGGAGCGGCTAGGCTCCGAGCTTTGGGAGTCGGTGACTCAGGGCGATAAGGAAGCTTTCTCCCTGAGTCAAGTATGGAGTAAAACAAGGAAGAAAATACAGAAGCCTTTATTGCACATTATGAACTGACAGGGGAAAAGATTTCCTGCTGCACTGATTTACTTATTAAGAAGAGAGGGGAGTTGGGGAGGCTCCTCCTGACCGGCCTTCGGGCACAGGATGAGGAGGTGCCCGCTGGAAGCGAGCCCTGACGGGAAAACTTTGGAGTGCACGGCGCAGGCAGAGGCTCGTGCCGTGGCCCCGGAGGTCGTTCGACCTACAAGCAAGTAAGTTGTTTTGGCAGCAGCCCGAGAAGGCGTCCCACGCTGGCTGGTCTGAGGCGGGACAGTGCCGGGAAAACCGTTATGCTTCTTCAGTATGAGCAGCAACAGCTGGGTGTTCTGACACAGGATTTACAGATTAAAAGAAGCCAAGCAGGAAAGAAAAGGAACAGGATGATTTAATCGAAGAAAAGCTCATTCTTTCTCGCCCCAGTCAAGGACACTAAGACTTGGCGAACAGCCCAGACTAAAGAGAGCTTGACTGGGCCCAAAAGCTAATGAGAGCTGCAAAATCCTGCCAGGCACTAACGGACTGTGTTAGCTGTCTCCTTTACAGGTATGGAAGAGCTGCCCAAAGATCCTAGCAGCCCTGCCATTTTTGCAACCAGGAGACTGACTGCTGGGACCCATGATTTTATTGCAAGACCCCTTCACATCAGGAGAATTTTTCTACTGATGATTGGCCTAATTATTTTTTAGTTCCATTGTGCTTTTAAACAGCAGGAAAAAAGGACAAGGTAACGTGCTGGCTAATTTCTCCCTTGTCCGCTGCAGCCCCCACGTCCTGATTATTTCCCCCGTAGAAGCTGAACCACGACGGTGGTGGAAAAGAAGAAAAAACACTCACTTTGTTGATATTGCCAAAGACCAGAAATTCCTGACTAAAAAGACATTGAGAACTGACCCTGGTGAAGAAATAAAGAATTGTACACTGGCAGGAAGAAATTTGGGACTCCTGCTGAGAAATGTGATGTTAATTGGATTTTGGGACTTATTCTACAGGCTGCGCCCTGTGTTTTGGATAAAATTTTTAGCATATATTGCTCTCCTAATTGGATTGTAATGATATTACCCTGCCCCATTACTACCCGGTTTTTTAGAGTTTAATTGTTTTTTGTTTTTAAAGTTTGAGAAAACTCAGCCAAAAGGTTTGTTGAGTATTCTCAAGGGAGGGGGGGGGAGTTATGGTGTTATTAGGCATGAATTTAGGTAATTTGGGAGAATGGCTTTGAATTTATGTGACCCTAAGAATTTTTATGTAAAGTGTTTTTGTTAGTCTGGTTAGACTTTTGTTAATTTTGTGTTATGTGCTGATTATTGGTCGTTGTAGACTGCTTGATATTAGATGTAGCCAATATTATAATAGATAGTTTGAATGCAGATGTTGTAATTAAAGTTATGCATGAATATGTAGCTCTACGGTGGGAAAGTACAGATAATTGTTTGTAGTAGAGATTAGAAGGGTGGGGAAGTTATGAAGTACACCCTTTTAGCTAATTGATTGTGGAATAAGGGAGGACTCGGGTAGTCTTGTAAGTAAAAATGTTTTAGGGAAAGGGCCATGCATGTGAAAAGTGTGTGTATCAGACAAAGAACCAATCAGCAGCAATGTAATGTTGGTGTGTCTGACGTTTGCTAATATGGAGAAGTTTATATAAAATGATGCATTGTAAATAATAAATGATTCAGCTTGCAATCATATTGGTTGTTGTGCTTTATCCGCCCGCATGCAACGCAGAACAGCACAGGACCTATCTGTGAGAGAGGGCAGGGCTAGACACCTCCCCGTTGTCAGTGTCTCCCTGGGCGGGCTTGGCTGGCTCCCAGCCTGGGGAGCTGGTGGTTGTGAGTTGTGTTGTAAGGTGCCTGTGTCGCCCGTGCATCGTACAGGAGTTCAGGCCCTAACTCCGCTTAGTGGATCACTGGGTTGTTCCTGTAAAAGCAGCAAAGAATCCTGTGGCACCTATAGACTAACAGACGTTTTGCAGCATGAGCTGTGGTGAAACAACAATTCGGTTGTTCCTGGATTTTCTCGCTGCTGAAACCAGGTCCTGTGACGCTCAGCACAGCCTCCTCAGTCCCGCCACGGGTGTAGCCAGTCCGGTCTCTGCAGAGCCCAGCTGAGCAATGCCTGATTGACATGGGTGTGCACAGGAGAAGAGACAGAGCACAGGCTGGAAAGGACACATCACAGCAAAGCCCAAACGCCTCCTAGGGGCAACGATATTCTGTGGGTGCTGGGGACACGCTGTGATGGGATCCGCTGTGCCCCTGAACCCTCTCCAGCCTGGGCTGTCTCCCACAATGCCCTGCTAGTGACCAGCAGCAACCCCTCCAGGCGCTGTTATTCCTCGGCACAACGGCATGTGGAGCGGCTTGATTGCATGGATGCTCCCGAGCCACTCGTGAATCCTACAGTGAGGTGCCCGCCAGATCCCCAGCTCCCAGCACTGCGCCTCAGGAATATGCTGTGTGTGTTAGTAATTGGTTCCCACTTCCCACTGGAAGGTGGAGCTACACCAGGAACGGGGTCTGTGGTGTCGCGTTTGGGTGGGTTATTGGAAGAGCGGGAGGACTAGTCTATGGCAGAAGCCTGCGATTTGCCTTGCCTGCCGGCTTGCGCTTTGGCTTCACTTTTGGTTTTGATTTTTTCCTCCACTGTCATCAGTTCATCCTTCCCCACTGAACTGCCCAGTGCCTGGCTTGGAGGTGGAGGCAGGAGGAGAGAGACAAGAGTGAGATTTCAGCATCTCCAGTAGCCCCAACAAACACTGTGGGGTTTTAATTCATAGCTGTTGTTTGTCTGGGGAGACCCTGGTGCACCAGCGGGGAGGGTGTCTGATGGGGTTGGTGGTCTGGCTGGGGGGCAGACATTGCATCCCCTTTCCCACTGCACTGAATGGAGTGAAGACAGATGTCCCTGTGGAGCAGATAAGAGCCTCAGAGAGGTTTCGTATGTTGTTGTTTCATGTTGTCCTAGGTTCTTCCTGGTGCGACTGCATCACCAAGTGGGATTGGTGCTGCTTCTCTGCATTAATTGTCTCTGAGCAGTTCATGATTCTCTCTAACATTGCAGTTCTCTCTAAAATACTGGCTGAATAATTACTGTACCACTTGTTGCAAAGAGCCACCAAATGTTCTTGAGGGCTGGAGAAAATGCCTTCTAGTGAGCTGGCTGAAAGAGCTCTTCAACCTGTTTAGCTTCAAAAGAAGATTGAAAGGTGATCACTGGAAACGTTGAAGTGCCTTAATGAGAGAAAAAGATTGTTATTAAAGGGCTCTTTAATGTAGAAGAGAAAGGCATTAAAAACCCACGGCTGGAAGGTGAAAAGAGACAAATCTTATATTACAATTAAGGCACAAATATTCAACAGTGAGGATGATTCACCACAGGAACAAGCTACCAAGGAAATTGGTGCATCTCTCCATCTCGTGACGTCATTTCACAAGACTAGATGCCTTTCTGGAATGTGTTTACCCCAAAAGTAGCTCTTGTGTCATACAGGAGGCCTGTGATATGCAGGGGTGAGATTAGATGCTCTAATGGTCTCTTCTGGCCATAAAGTCAACTAATTTGAAAACCAAGTGTAGCATTGGGAGCAGCGCCTGATGCTCTTACTTCTGTCTAGCTACGGTTTTTCCTAGAACGAATGCTCCTGGAGGGGTGATCTGGTGAGTAGCTCAAACCTCCAAAGTACCTGGCCAGGGGCAGGACATTAGCCCAGCAAGGGAGGGTGTGGCAGTGACATCACAAAGGCCTTTGCAGGTCAGACCATTGGCCAAAGGTGGTGGGGAGGCACTCCCACAGAGAGATGCTGACATCAGCCATGCAGGATAGGGCGAGGGGCCAGGGAAACTCTCAGAGACCCTGTGGCTTGCTTCCAGCAAGTCTCCTTCTCCAGGTCTCTCTTGAGGACTGAGAGTATTCAAGTTCACGGACGTGAGCGCCTAGAGGAACTCTCTTTTGGAGTTTTCTCTTCCTTTTAGTGATTTTACTAGAAAACAGATGTCCCTGTTTAGAGGGTTAGAGCCTCCTCGAGGTTTGAAACTGTCTGGTCTGATCATTCTGGTGACAGTTGAATTCATGGAAAGCAATGATCTAAAGGAGGCAGAATTCTCTTATTCCACAGCTGGGATTTTGTCCCTTTAGAATCACTGGGGACATTAGGGGTTTGTCCTTTTTGTTTCCAACTTCTTCCTCCATCCCCGCCCTCCTTTCTCTCTTCCTCTCTTGCTTCTTTTGTCCTTTCTCCTGTTCCTCCCAACACCAGGAGGGGTGTGTGTGTGTGTGTGTGTGTGTGTGTGTGTGTGTGTGTGTTATGGGGAGTGCTCGGCAGCTCTCACTGTGGGAGGTCCACCCAAAACTGTGGAGCTGCAGAAGTGCTGTGGGCAGTGATCCCGCCAGTGACCTGGGCCATCCTTTTAGCCTCTCTGGTGAGACTCTCAGCCTCCCTCCTCAGTCTCTCACTCCTGATTGGCTGGAGCAGGGGTTATTGACAGGAGTGAGACTCAGGTCCTTGTTGTTCCCTTTAAGACCAAGTAAATAAGCTCATAACCAGTTATATGTTTGACAAATTTGCTGCTTCTCTGCATTAGTGGTCTCTGAGCAGTTCATGACTTCTAACATTGCAGTCTCTCCTCAAATACTGGCTGAATAATTACTGTGCACACTTGTTGACTGGAGCTCATCTAAGAGCACTTTATTGAGGTCATTCAATGTATGAAATTCAAGATCCGACTGTTAATTTGAAAATCAGGGCTCTGGGGGTCCTGATTCCCAATCTTGTTCAGCCATTGAGCTTCTTTTTGTGACCTAATACAAGTCTATTCTCCCTTTCTCAGCCTGAGCGTCTCCTCTTTCAAGTAGTAGATAATAATGATCCGCCCCTAGCTACCTCAACACACTCACTCTTCCCCAACACACACACACCACTGGGTCTCTCCACACACACAAACAGTCTCTACACTACAGCTGAAAAGCAGCTGGCAATCTAGTAGGATGACTCCTGGGTACAACGGGATAGAGAAACTTGCATCACTGAAAGTGCAGCCACAAAGACACCACACACCAGTAGCTTCCTCTCAGCTGGCAAGAATCAAACTCTCCACAGAAAGATCCCTATGGTATCGTAGGCCAGCTTCCCAAGGCCCTCAGCCTCAATCCACTCTAACACAGGGGCCTTCTTCTACACTCTGGTTCTGTTCTAACGGAAGGATCATTTCCAATTGTTCGCTACAGGACCAGCTTGCCCAGCACCCTCACTGCTGTGCATCTCTGTATGTGTGGCCATGGCTGAACAGCAAGAATTCCTGCCTCCATTTCCCTTCTGGCTGGAGCATGCTTAGGAGTGAGTTTGTGGTTAATGATGTTGCTGTAGATTGTTGGCATTTCTGCCTTGGCAATTCAGACAGTTCCTTTTCCCAACATATCTCCAGCACATCAGTCCCTGGCTGGGTCTCCTGGGCAGTGGAAAACATAAGAACATAAGATGGCCGTACCAGGTCAGACCAAAGGTCCATCTAGCCCAGTATCTGTCTACCGACAGTGGCCAATGCCAGGTGCCCCAGAGGGAGTGAACCTAACAAGCAATGATCAAGTGATCTTCCTCCTGCCATCCATCTCCATCCTCTGACAAACAGAGGCTAGGGACACCATTCTTACCCATCCTCGCTAATAGCCATTTATGGACTTAGCCACCATGAATTTATCCAGTTCCCTATTAAACATTGTTATAGTCCTAGCCTTCACAACCTCCTCAGGTAAGGAGTTCCACAAGTTGACTGTGCGCTGCATGAAGAAGAACTTCCTTTTATTTGTTTTAAACCTGCTGCCTATTAATTTCATTTGGTGACCTCTAGTTCTTGTATTATGGGAATAAGTAAATAACTTTTCCTTATCCACTTTCTCAATGTCACTCATGACTTTATATACCTCTGTCATATCCCCCCTTAGTCTCCTCTTTTCCAAGCTGAAGAGTCCTAGCCTCTTTAATCTTTCCTCGTATGGGACCCTCTCCAAACCCCTAATCATATTAGTTGCCCGATTTTGAACCTTTTCTAGTGCTAGAATATCTTTTTTGAGGTGAGGAGACCACATCTGTACACAGTATTCGAGATGTGGGCGTACCATGGATTTATATAAGGGCAATACTATATTCTCCGTCTTGTTCTCTATCCCCTTTAACGATTCCTAACATCCTGTTTGCTTTTTTGATCGCCTCTGCACACTGCATGGACATCTTCAGAGAACTATCCACAATGACTCCAAGATCTTTTCCTGACGTTGTAGCTAAATTAGCCCCCATCATATTGTATGTATATTTGGGGTTATTTTTCCCAATGTGCATTACTTTACATTTATCCACATTAAATTTCATTTGCCATTTTGTTGCCCAATCACTTAGTTTTGTGAGAGCTTTTTGAAGTTCTTCACAATCTGCTTAACTATCTTGAGTAGTTTAGTATCATCTGTAAACTTTGCCACCTCACTGTTTACCCTTTCTCCAGATCATTTATGAATAAATTGAATAGGATTGGTCCTAGGACTGACCCTTGGGGAACACCACTAGTTACCCCTCTCCATTCTGAGAATTTACCATTAATTCCTACCCTTTGTTCCCTGTCTTTTAACCAGTTCTCAATCCATGAAAGGACCTTCCCTTTTATCCCATGACAACTTAATTTACGTAAGAGCCTTTGGTGAGGGACCTTGTCAAAGGCTTTCAGGAAATCCAAGTACACTATGTCCACCGGATCCCCCTTGTCCACATGTTTGTTGACCCCTTCAAAGAACTCTAATAGATTAGTAAGACACGATTTCCCTTACAGAAACCATGTTGACTACTGCTCAATAATTTATGTTTTTCTATGTGTCTGACAATTTTATTCTTAACTATTGTTTCAACTAATTTGCCCCGTACCGACGTTAGACTTACCGGTCTGTAATTGCCGGGATCACCTCTAGCGCCCTTTTTAAATATTGGCATTACATTAGCTAACTTCCAATCATTGGGTAACGAAGCCGATTTAAAGGACAGGTTACAAACGTTAGTTAATAGTTCCGAACTTCACATTTGAGTTCTTTCAGAACTTTTGGGTGAATGCCATCTGGTCCCGTGACTTGTTAATGTTGAGTTTATCAATTAATTCCAAAACCTCCTCTAGTGACACTTCAATCTGTGACAGTTCCTCAGATTTGTCACCTACAAAAGCCAGCTCAGGTTTGGGAATCTCCCTAACATCCTCAGCCGTGAAGACTGAAGCAAAGAATTCATTTAGTTTCTCCGCAATGACTTTATCGTCTTTAAGCGCTCCTTTTGTATTTTGATCGTCAAGGGGCCCCACTGGTTGTTTAGCAGGCTTCCTGCTTCTGATGTACTTAAAAAACATTTTGTTATTACCTGTGGAGTTTTTGGCTAGCCGTTCTTCAAACTCCTCTTTGGCTTTTCTTATTACACTCTTGCACTTAAGTTGGCTGTGTTTATGCTCCTTTCTATTTGCCTCACTAGGATTTGACGTCCACTTTTAAAGGAAGTCTTTTATCTCTCACTGCTTCTTTTACATGGTTGTTAAGCCACGATGGCTCTTTTTTAGTTCTTTTACTGTGTTTCTTAATTTGGGGTATACATTGAAGTTGGGCCTCTATTATGGTGTCTTTAAAAAGGGCCCATGCAACTTGCAGGGATTTCATTTTAGTCACTCTACCTTTTAACTTTTGTTTAACTTTTGTTTACCTAACCATCTGCTTCCTCACCATGGGGAACAGGGGCAGAAAATGCTTTTAAAAGCCTTTTGAAAAGTAAAAGTAAAACAAGCCAAGCAACCCCTCCCTTGCTTTGTGCTGGGTGCCCAGCTGTGGGCTTGTGTGTGTGTGGGAGGCTGGCGGAGAGGTGTTCTGAGCACACCCGGTCAGGAAGGGGTGGAGTTGGCCAAAGGGGCAGGTTGAATCTTTAGCAGAGAATTCCTTTCTCCATTGTGTTAGCTAAGCGTTGCTGTTAAATGTCAGCCGACAAATGCAGCATTTGAAACAATCCGACTCTAAATCCCCACCCTCTCAGTTGCTGTAGTTCTCACATCCTCTGCTCTTGTGATGTCACCACATGACATAGTGTCTTATTCCCATAGTGTCCCGTAGGTTAGACAGGAATAAGTTTATGAGGTAAAAACTGAAGCATAACTCCATCCCTTCCTCCTTTTGACTTCGGAAAAATAAATCCTGTCGCCTCCTCAGTCCCAACCCAGCCCCACCGGCGCTGCTGCGGCTTGGAGACAGGTGCCCTCTCATCTGGCCCTGAGCTGCTGTGGGAGAGAGGGCTGGAGGGGCAGTTCTTTCTCCCTGGGGCAACCTGCTCCCCAATCTCCTCAGTCCCAGCCCCACCCCAGAGCCCTCACCCCCTGCGCCCCTACCCTCTGCTCCAATGCTGAGACCCTCATCGCTAGCCCCACTCCAGAGCCTGCACCCCAGCCGGAGCCCTCACATCACTGCGCCCCAACCCCGCGAGCCTCTCCCACACTCCAAACCTTTCAGCCTCACCCCTGCCACACCCTCCAGGTGCAGAATGAATTTTGTAAGGAGTGCAATATGCAGGTGATGTGTCACACCTCACCTCCATATTTGTTCCCAAAACAAAATTCATTCCACACATGGACATAACAAATTAGAGGAAACACTGCTCCTGACTTTCAGCCTCTCTCTCACATCTTGAATTTCACACACTGAGTGATCAGAATAAAGTGCCCTCAAGTGAGCTAGAGACCAACAGTGATTCATAGTAATTATTCAGCAAGTATTTTAGAAGACCTAGGACATTACTGAAAATCATGACCTGCCAAGAGACAATTAATGGAGAGAAGCAGCCAGATTAATTCCATACATTGGATTGGTTGTGACTTATTTGCCTGATTTGAAAAGAGAACAAACTGACCTGAGTCTCCTTGGTGTCGATAGCCCCCTGCTCAGCCAATCAGCACTGAGACTCTGAGGGGCAGGAGGCTGAGGGGTCTCACCAGTTGTCCCAAAGGACGGCCCAGGACACCATCAGAGGATCACTCTCAGACCCAGACCCACCTCTTGGTGAGGACCTCCCGCAATAAGACCAATACCCTCCTGCACGCACTCCAGACCCATCCCTCCTAGGTAGAGTGAGGGAAGCTGGAAAAGGGAAAAAAGAAGCAAGAGAAGAGGAGAAAGGAGGGAGGAAAGAGGAAAAGATAAACCAAAAAGGATACACCCCAATGTCCCCAGGGATTCCAATCATCAAAACCTAGGGAGGAAATCAAATTCTGCCACCTGAAGCCAGTGCTGTCTGGGCCTAGAATGCTGCCTGCGCCAGGTGGATCAGACGGAACAGGTTCCAAACCTCTCTGAGCCTCTTACCTTCTCAAAGGGAAGTTTGTTTTCGGCACAATCAGTGGGAGGAAAGGAGAAAACTCCTCAGAGGTTCCTCCTCATGCTCACAACTCTGAATCCTAATTCTCTCTCAGCCCTCGAGGAGAGACCTCGCGAAGGTGACTTGCGGCAGCAAAGCCGGGAGGTCTCAGAGACTGGCCTGGCCCTGCACCTCTGTCCTGCCCGGCTGATGTCGGGTCTCTCGGTGAGGTCACCCCCTCCCCAACACCTGTGCCCAATAGGCCGAGTTCCTGCAAAAGGCCTTTGTGATGTCACTGCCACACCCACCCCTCCCCTCAAAGCTGATGTCCTGCCCCTGGCCAGACTCGTTGGGTGTTTGAGTTGTTTCCCCTGGATCTGAGGTTGCCATCTTATGACACAAGTTATCTGCACTATCTAGCACAAGTTATCTGCACTGTTCACACAAGTACGAGGCATCTCTGCTCACTTTGGCTAAAGAGAAATGGGTCCCTTTGCAAAATCAAACACTGACAAATGAGAGCAAGACACTGTATGATTTCTAGAGCTGATATAGGGCAATTGGTTCAGCTTCATTATGATTGCATCATCCATGACTTCTAGGAATAACATGATGCAATTCATATCATGTATGAGGCAATACCAGCTTCAGATTGTATCCTTCATTGTTTTGTCTATAAAGCAAGTACTGTCCAGAGCCATTCATAGATTTATTCATAGATCCAGTCAAAGATGGATTTTAGTCATTACTGGTTTAAATTGAGATCCCGTCCCTTTATAACTCACTTATCCTCCGCCATTCCCAAGTCAAGGGTCATAAATACTGACTCAATAGCATATCTTGAAAACTAGAGCCAATCAAGAATTTTAAGCATCATTTTCGTTCTCAGTGACCCAGAATTAGTAAAGTTGGACTCCATTTATTTCAGAAGCATTTTGGCTGTAGAGCAGTGTAACAAGCCTCTCCTAGCTGCCTCCTGGTGGGGGGAGGCTGGGGAGCTGTGGGGACCTGTTTGAGAGGGTCACTAGTAGCAGCATAGCACAGGAGGTGTCCTATCAGGTTGAGTCATTGCAGATGATGATGTAGTGCATCAGACCCCCGTTTTGCCAACCTTGCATTAGGCAGCTTTCCATGTTAAGCGAACTCCCAGTGCCCACAGGTGCAGCAGCCGGCGATTTGTCCTGTGGCCGCTAGGTGGCGCTGCAGCCTGGCAATTTCCCGTTCCCCCGGGAATGGGAAGGTTTGATAAGGTGAGCTGGCTCCACCCGGCCCCGGGGAGATGCCGTCAGTGGGGTATGCTGTGTAAGGGCTGAAAGTCAATTTTACTGGCATTTTATGATCTTTCAATCATGAAGGGGAGGAACTGCTTACCCTGACTGAAGCATCTTATCTCGTTTCCAAATTGAAGTGTCTCCTCTTTGTGTGCGAAGAGACAGTTTAAGGGGACGCCACAAACGGGAGATGCCTTTGGTTTGGAAAACGAAATATTTTTGCAAAGATTTTTCATCCAAATTGATTTAGGATTAATGGGGTCAAATTCCATGCTGTGCCCTGTGGCTTTAAGGCATTGGAGAACTGCTGAAGAGGTTAAAGGCCGCAGAGCTGGGTAGCTGGGTGTGGTGCCTCCAAAGTTATTGTGCTCTGGTGAGACTGAGCAGTTGTGGGGATTGTTCAAGCTCTGGTGTTTACATGCACATAGAAATTGTAATGAAACTCCATTTTTAAAACCACTCATGTCTGGGAATGGAAGAGACTCTTTGAAATAAGTGTCCCCTTCATACTCTTCAAGATCACTGGCTCCAACACTCAGCTGCCTCAGGGAACTCAGTGGTGGTGCATTTGAGGGCGGATCGAGAGGTTTCTGGTTCAAGTCCAGCTGCTCTCTTACATGTCCTCTTTTTTAATTGATCTATATTTTCATATCCATCTCCTGTATGTTCAGGAGTTCCGCTGAACGGGGACGTGAAATGAATTTAATCATTCAATATATTCCTGTTAAAATGTACAAACACTGAGCAAAGCTGTCCATCAGCTGAAATCCGTTCCGGTCCTCTGAGGCGGTAGTTTGTTTTCATTCTTGAAACAAAGATAGAGTACGACTGTAGATGTGCAGGTCCTTGTTCTCCACGAGCGATGCTGTGCAGAAGAAGAAGAACCAGTGGCTATCAAGTGGACACTAGGGAGTTTAGACTTGCCTTCCAAGGGGAGTATTGGGGGCAAAAGACATATCTGGCTTCAAGACTACACTTAATACATTTATGAAGGGGATGGTATGATGGGCTAGCCTAGTTTTGGCAATGAATTAGGCAATTGATCTTTGATTCTCAGCAGGTAAGTATGCCCAGTGGTCTGGATGGGATGTTAGATGGGTTGGGATGTGAGTTACTGCAGAGAATTCTCTCGTGGGTGCTGGCTGGTGAGTCTTGCCCACATGCTAAGGGTTTAAGTGATCAGCATCTTTGGGGTCGGGAAGGAATTTTCCTCCAGGGCAGATTGGCAGAGGCCCTGGAGGTTTCTCGCCTTCCTCTGAAGCATGGGGCACTGGTCACTTGCTAGAGGATTCTCTGCAGCTTGAGGTCTTCAAAGCACAATTTGAGGAGTTCAGTAAGTCAGACATAGGTTAGGGGTTTGCTATAGAAGTGGATGGGTGAGATTGTGTGGCCTGCGTTGTGAAGGAGGTGGGACTAGATGATCATTATGGTCCCTTCTGACCTTCGAGTCTATGAGTCTATGAGCCCATGAGACCATGGGAGGGTGGGGAGGAGCTGTGAGGCCGGCGGGTGTGTGCGGTACAGGGCATTTGGAGTGTGGGAGCTACTGGGGGGCCGGTGGGTGCCTGGGCTGCTGCTGCCCCAGCTGGGTCTGTATGGGGAGAGATCTGCATTAGCCCCTTTGTGCCCAGCTCTGGGGCAGGGAGGGTTCGGACTCTTTGCGGTGGCTGGAGCCAGCCGCTGAGCCGAGCCTGCCGGCGAGGAGAGACCTGGGGGAAAGAGCTGCGGCTGAGCAGGAAAGTGAGTCTGGAATTCAGCTCTCACTGCCCCAGATCTGCCGCTGAGGCCAAAGCAGAGGGTTCTTTTGGTTCAGTTCTTGGGTAACCTGCATTGAGCTGTGCGCTCATTGCTTACAATCCCTTCAAGCCTATCTTTGCATAGTTAATCAATGTGTGTTCTATTTCCCCCTAAAACTCTTCGTTTTGCTAGATGTGGTTGGGGCACCTGCTCAGGACCAGAGACTGGTGCATGATCCTCTCCACTTGGAGGGAGGAGCAGACTGGGTAATAAAGTGATCCAGTCAGGCTTTTGGCCAGGGCAAGTCGCTGCAGCACTGGGGACCTAGGCTGGGGAGCTGGGGAGAAGCTTCCTGGTCCCTGCAGCTGGGTGTGTCCCTGCCTGTGCAAAGGTTTGTGTGAGTGCAGGGACGGGAGCGAGCTGCATCTTCTCCCAGCAGCAGTGTGAGAGGAGCCCAGGCTGGGGAGACAGAGAGCTCAGCGGTACCCCAGCTCCAAGTTGCACCCCTTGGGGCCTTTAAACGTTAGGAACCATCAGAGTTAAGGTGACGTTTATAAACTTTGTGCAGTGCTGTTGTGCATGCGTGTTATGATACAGACTCACAAGCGTGGCCTTGGGGTGAATTCTCTGCCCCCGACAGCCTGTGAGCGCGAGGAGGAGCCTCCTTGGGGTTTTCCCCTTTCCCACTGCTAATTGAGTGAGAAGACAGACGTCCCTGTGGAGCAGATAAGAGCCTCAGAGAGGTTTCATGTTGTAGCACCTCAGCTCCTACCTATTACTTGGGAACAGCTCGGCTCCTACCATTTTCAGGGCATTCAGAGAAATGGACCCCTGAGCCCCAGAAGGAACTGCAAGGGAAGCCCAGAGCTCTCACTTCAGATGCCAGGCAGAAGCCCTGAGCCCAGGTACCCAGAGTGCCGTCAGGAGTTGGGAAGGGCATGAAAGTCCTGAGCCCAGTGCCCCAGCCCTGGCTGCAGCCACAGGGGGCCAGAAGCTCTGAGTCCGGGCACCCAGAGATGTGACTATAGCAGAAGCTGCCAAGGCCAAAGCCCTGAGCCCAACACCGGGCTGATGCAGCACACTCACTTCTGCATTGCCTCTGCAAGTGCGTCTGATATCCCCACGGAGAGGAAGTCCTGTCCCCAGCCGGGCAGAGAAACAGCTAGGAGGCCCCTGCTGGGTTCTCCTGGCTGGGGGGTCCAGCAGGACAGGGAGATCGGATTTCACGGGGCAGGGCTAATTCGATCTAGCCAAAAATGGCACAACAAGAACCAATGGCTGTCAGCTGAAGTGTAAAAATTTCGTAACCTTTTAATCGTTTTTGAAAATCCTGACTTTCTTTTCCTAATTATTTTATGGTTTATTTTATTAATGAAAGCAAACAAGTAACGTTAAATGAAGGGGTTTTTGGTTTGTTACTTTCCTTATTTTTTTTTCTTAATATATAATAGTTTTTTCTTTCTATGTACTGTTTAAACAATGAAGCTCTTACTCATCTGTTCTTTTCAATATATATTTTATTGCCATTCTTATCTTTGTGAAGGTCCCTTTTTCACCACTCAATCCTGTGTTTATCAGAGAATTTAACGTAATTAAATTAAACTTGTCGTGGAAAAATTGACCACACGCTTGAATTTAGGGTCAGACACAGCCTGAACGGCTCTTTTATTCGAGTATGCATACAAGGAAGGTCGACAGATCCCCCAGCATGGGGGATGGCCGCCTTGGCAACTTTTCAGGGCTTCTAGCTTTTAAGGATAAAAACCGCAAAGCGTCATCACACATTACAAATCTTATTATCCTTATTAGGTATATTCTTAATAGCAGACCTATCAGAAATCCCCTGGGGCCGTACTTTGGACCCAACTACCTTGTAGGGCCTTTCCTGTTTTTCTCTAAGGGCCTTGGATTTCACCAATCTTCCCTTCTTGCCCCAACCTATCTTGCGTATCTTATTGTTTACTAAATTGCTTAATATAATTGCAGTTAAATGTCTTGTACAATAAGCTTTATTTCCCAAGTACCCCTCGTGCCCCCCTACGTGCGGTTTCGACTGTACAAGACCTAAATTTTCCATTGCTATCACACTATAATATAAGACCAAGGTTCATAATTGCCTATTGGTGGTAGTTCCTCTTTTCTTCAGGCTTGATTTTATTACGCCATATCATATTATTGCAAATTTTTCCACTTGGTCTATAGTAGCCTACTGTTACTTATGCTAAGCTAACTTAGGGCTAGGCCTATTGCTCATGCTAAGCCGGGACCACACGCTTGGCCTGGGAAGCAGAGTCCTGGGGTCTTGTGCAAGGGTGTATTAAGCAGGGTCCTGGAAAAATCCCCCACAATTCCCTCCTCTTGATGCTTTATGCATCAACCATCTATGTCCTCAATATGGATGGTCATGAGACCATGGACCTCGGGGTGCTCTTCCTGAGGTGTCTCATACCCGCTGTAATAAGTTATTTCCAGGGTATCATAAAGCGGAGATTCAGGCTCTAGCACAGATTCCCTCAGAGGGGCAAGAGGCACTGGGTCGGGATATGGGGGCGGTGGTGCAAACGTGAGAACAGTGGGAGTAGTGGGCCGGGCACGGCAACGGGTGCAACAGCAGTAACAGGTGCAGAAGCTTAAAAGGAGACCTCCCCCAACAAATCCCCAAAACAGGAACCGATTCATCTGAGGGGGGTGCAATGCCCTGGAGATAAAACAGAGAAGATCCGAGCCAGTGCAAAGGGTTGTAACCCGATGGGCTGTTTCGAAGGCTCGGAGTTCGGAATTATAGGTGGTTTCCAGGACATCAATCTGGGCCTTTAGCTTGGAAAGTTTACGAATTTCAGGCAAAAGGGTCTCAAGGGAATGAAAGCGGTCCAATGTTAGAGCAGCCCAGTCGAAGGGAATAGAGAATGATAAAGAAACCTGATAGCGTCGGTCCGCAGGCCAGTACACAACCTGAGAGCCCGAGGCAGTGGTTAAGTTAAAAACAGTGTCTAGTGACGTTGAGGAGTTAACAAGGACACAGCTGTCATTGGCCTCGAGAATGGTCCTGGAACCTAATGTGGCTAATCTACCCCAGCCCTCCCAGCAAACGTGCTCGTGGAGGACGACAATTTCCCCGGGCCTCAATTTACGGATGCATCGGAGCTGAGGGGGTTGTAAAGGCCAGAGGGTCCATAATGAACCCTGGCCGAACCAAAGATCAGGGGTTATCTCCGCAGCACTGACTAGGAACCTGTTGGGGCCGTGGGGCGGTTTGATCTCCCAAACGTCCTGATGGATAACCCAATCCCACAAACATCCGCCCCAGGGGCCAGGGAGGATCCGATAAGTGGGGGCCCAAATTCCACCTACAGGCCCATAGGCCTGGAAAGAGCACTGGGAGCGTTGGCAACCCCAATCGGAAAACCTCCATGTATGCCTCCAGGGCCATAGTTCTGGGGGAACACCCGAGGTGTTTCGAAGGGCAGCGGGCCATGCCTGGTGCCGGAGGTCCTCTTGAATCTCTGCCAGCTGAGTGTTGAGGAAGTCCTGAACCTCCGAGCATGCAAGGTCCCACTGCAATGCCTTTCCGGCCCCAGAAATATGGTATACCATCTGGGAGAGGAGATCGTGGGTCAGGACGTTAAGGGTGGAGATAACATGCAACTCCCCTATCCCCGCTTTAAGTCCCGTCACCTGTGCCGCAGAGATAAGACCGGATGCATGCTCGAGCTGGCCCAATCGGGCTTCATGTTGGGAGGTTTTAAAAACATTCCAAGCCGAGGCTGCACTGTTGGCTCCCTTCCATAACGTATCGGCTATTCCCCGTTTTCTCCGCTGCCCCCTCATTAGGAAGTGCTGTTGCACGAGTCTCATGGCCGCCCCCTTGGAACAGTTAGGGTAAGTAGCAGCTATTTGGAAATGGGACAGAGGGAGGGAAAATCTGATCGTCCCCAGAGTGGCATTTAAAATGGTCCATCGGAACCCCGTAATGTCTCCCTTTCCCACTGTTTCATACCAGAGCTGATGGGTATGCACATGGAGGGTCCTTTTAGCCATGGATATATTGGCGAATAGGGTGGGGGTGTATTGAATTAAGGTACAGGTAAAATTTTCTGTAAGGGGGAGGGTCTGTTCACAAGTGAAGTTAGGGGTAACAGGGCAATGCCTGCTGGTAAAGGCTGTAGTTCTAGTGGCCTGGGTAATCAGATAACACAGAGAACCGGATTCATCCTTGGTTTGGCACGAACCAGGAAGCAACATAGCGTCCACACCGTCTCGCCAACCGGGCATAGTGTAGTTTTTTACCTTAGGCTGGGAAGTAGGGTCGGAGGAAATATTGACAGGATCGATAAACACAGTGCCCATGGATTCCCAAGAGATAATTCGCTGATACAACTGGCTCGGGTGGTTTCGGGGGGAGAAGAACAACCGGGCAGAGCAATAAGAGAATAAATCTCCGGAAAGGGAAGGCCTAGGCCATTGCAGGACAGTAGTATATTCGGTTATTAAGCGGAAGGCGTGAGGGGCAGCTGCCCGAGGGGACCGGGAAGCTCCCTTAGGAGGGGGAGAGGTGGGAGGAGGGGGGGTAAACACGGGAGGTGGTGGAGGGGTGGGAGGAGCAGCGGGATAAAACTCAGGGAGGGTAATGCAAGGCCAAGCGACTTGGCCTTCTGCACATCGCCCCGTTCGCGGGATGAATCCCAAGATCCAATCAACGCCACACTGCCATGAATCAGTCCCGCAATTTCCTCCCTGCCAGTACACAACATAGCGTCTTTTCCACCAGGGCCAATTCCTAACCTCATCGAAAGTTACAGGCGGGGGTCTCTCCCCTTTCCCATGCCCCGTCGATAGGGACCTCCGCCCCCGCTTGGGAGTAGTGGCGGAGGACTCCAACTCCTGCGTTGGGGGGTCTAAAGGGATGTCACAGGTGGGTGAGGAGGGGACCCTGGTCTTAACGGGGGCCCAAAAGGACATAAAGGAATAATGAAAGTTCAAGAGCAATAAAAGCAACATAGTAATACAGATAAACCAAATAGAGGGCATAAGCCACCTCCGCACCATCGCGGATTCTCTTATGGCCCTAGGAGCAGCCATGCTCAAATGAGTCCTGCAAGGGACCAGTTCCCTTTGAGTCCTTTAACGTCTCTCCCTGAGGTTATATCTGGATCCAGCTGGGGGGACGACGGGAGGGGGGTCCTCTGGATCCGGGGGTATTGGGACCTCGGGAGCAGGAATCTCAGGAACAGGAAGTTCACGGACCTCAGGAGTATCCGGCACCACAGACATGCCAGGGCGGTCCACACGGGCTGGAGAACGTTTACACTGTGAAGCGTGGACCCAGCCGGCAAGCCCTTCGCACTTTACCGCCGTATGGGTGGTCAGCAGCACCTGGTAGGGGCCTTTCCAGCGAGGCTCAAGGGAGGACTTGCGTTGGTGCACCTTAGTGTAAACCCAATCTCCTGGCTGCAACGGATGGCATGCAGAATCCGCCGGCTTGGGGAGGGCTTCACGGACCTGGGAATGAACAGACCTGACAGAGCGAATTAGGGACTTGCAGTATTCGAGCACGGTATCATCAATAAGCTGTAAGTCTACCTGACTGGGGGGTAAGGGCGGGGAAACAGGCATCCTCATTGGGCGGGCCATGAGAATCTCGTGTGGAGACAGGCCATGCTTGCGCCCCGGAGTGTTTCGCATCTGCATTAAGACTAGTGGCAAAGCATCGGGCCATTTGAGACCCGTCCCAGCACACAGCTTTGCCAGCTTGTTCTTAAGTTCCCCATTTTTGCGTTCCACGGCACCTGCACTCTGCGGGTGGTGTGCACAGTGGAGTCGCTGGTCAATGTGAAGGGCCTTACAAATGCCCTGCATAATTTGTCCGGTGAAATGTGTGCCTCTATCGCTATTGATAGAGAGTGGCAAGCCAAACCTGGGAATAAAATCCTTTAGGAGGCGCTTTACTACTGTGATAGCATCAGCCTTCGCACACGGATAAGCTTCTACCCATCCCGAGTACGTACACACACAGACCAATACATATTCGTAAGAGCAGCATTTAGGCATGCTGATAAAATCAACCTGTATATTCACAAAGGGTCCCCATGGGGTTGGGTGGGCCGCTTGTTTTGTGCGGACTGGTTTTCCCCTATTGTGGGCCAAGCAGATAGGGCAGGAATCACAGTACTGCTTGGCCACGCTTGAGAAGCGTGGGGCGTGCCAGTGCTTGGCTACTGCTGCAATCATTCCCCCCTTTCCTATGTGGGCCAACCCATGGGCCAAACGGGCCAAATGAGGGAGTAGGGCCTGGGGCGCAACCAGGCGACCATCTGGGTCGCGCCACAAGGCGTCCTCAGGGTGCTGCACACACCCTGACAGTTTCCAGGCTACCTTTTCCTTGTCAGAGGCAGCATCCTGGAGCCCCGCCAGATCCCGGAGGGGATCTTCCTGTAAAGCGGGTTTAGAAGTGCAGAGGGGAAGGAGAGTGGTGGGAGCCGGAGGCCCGGAAAGGGCCGCTAACCTGGCGGCGTTATCCGCCAGGGCATTTCCTTTAGTAACATCATCACAGGGTTTCTGGTGGGCTGGACACTTGACTACAGCAATAGAAGAAGGAGCTTGAAGCGCGGACAAAAGAGCAGCAACATAAGGGCCGTGACAAATAGGTGAACCGCTGGAAGTGAGGAATCCTCTATACTTCCAGAGCTGCCCATAGTCATGTACAACCCCAAAGGCATATCTGGAGTCGGTAAAAATAGTGGCCGACTGTCCGGTGGCTAGAAGACAGGCCCGAGTGAGGGCAACCAATTCTGCCACTTGGGCAGAGCCTACGGCTGGGAGGGAGAAAGCCTCCACTGTCCCATGTGAATCACAGACTGCGTACCCCGCTACAAGCTGGCCAGTGGGATCCCGGAGGCAAGAGCCATCCACGAAGAATATCAAATCAGGATTAGAGAGGGGAATATCCTGCAAATCCTGCCTGGGGACCACAAGCGTGTTAGTAACAGAAACACAGTCGTGGGGTTCCCCATCAGCTGCTGAAGGCAATAAAGAAGCCGGATTAAGAACAGGGCATCGGGCCAAAGTAACGTTAGCTGCATTTAAAAGCAACATTTCATATTTAGTGAGACGTGAGTTAGAAAGATGCTGGGTTTTCCCCTTAGTTAATAAAGCTGTGACTGCATGTGGTACGGCGACGGTTAATGGGTGTCCTAACACCAGTGAAGCGGAAGCTTCCACCAGGCTCGCTGCCGCCGCAACTGACTTTAAACATGGCGGTAAGCCAGCAGCTACAGGGTCTAAAGAGGAACTAAAGTAAGCGATGGGTCTGTGCCTGTCGCCATGCAGCTGGGTGAGCACTCCCTGGGCGAACCCCCCTTTCTCATGACAATACAAGGTAAATGGCTTTCGATAATCAGCTAGCCCCAAGGCAGGGGCCTCGGCCAGGGCACTCTTCAAGCTCTGGAAAGCCTCCATAGCCTCCTCTGTCCACGGGACGGGGTCAGGGACCTTGTTCAGTGTCAAATCCTGCAGAGGTCGGGCCAAGGAGGCATACCCCAGAATCCACTGACGGCAATACCCTGCCATGCCCAGAAATCCTCGCAGCTGTCTTTTGGTGACAGGCCTGGGGATTTTTAAAATAGCCTGCACACGGGAGGGGGATAGACTGCGCTGACCTGCTGAGATATCATGCCCCAAGTAATGGACTTCGGGCAGACAAAGCTGCAATTTTGCCTTAGAAACTTTATGGCCCTTTCGGGCCAGGGCCTGAAGCAACACAAGTGTGTCTGCCCGAGAGGCTTCCATGGTGTCAGAAGCAAGCAGTAGGTCATCTACATACTGGATCAGCACTGAACCCTGAGGGAACACAATGTCGTCTAAATCCCTTTTTAAAATCTGAGAGAAGATGGTAGGAGATTCAGTGTAACCCTGTGGCAGTCTAGTCCAGGTGTACTGGAAACCCTGGTAGGTGAAGGCGAATAAATACTGGCTATCGGGGTGGATTGGGATAGAGAAAAAGGCAGAACACAAGTCTACAACAGAGAAGTATTGTGCAGTCGCAGGGATGCAGGAGAGAATGGTGGCAGGGTTCGGGACTACAGGAAAACTGGGGATAACAACAGCATTAACAGCCCTAAGGTCCTGCACAAAGCGCCAAGAGTTCTTTCCTGGCTTCTTGACAGGCAAAATAGGGGAATTGCATTCACTGATAGTCGGTATAATGACCCCCTGTTCTAACAGGGTGGTGATTACAGGTTGAATGCCCTCCTCTGCCTGCTTTGACAGCGGATACTGGCGAACCCTGGGAAGCGGCTTTGCTGGGTTTACACGAATTTTAACCGGTTGGGCAGACCCAATACGCCCTACCTGGTTGGCATGCTCTGCCCATAATGAAGGAGGGACCTTTGCCAGCAATTCCTGTTGCAACAAGGAAGGGCCGGGTCGGGTCTCTCCCCTTGAGGCATGCTCGTCCTGCAGCAGAGCTAAAACTGCATTCTGAGCAGGATCGGGCACCTCCAAGTACACCCCATCCGGGGTGCAATATATTGTACAGTTTAACTTACACAGCAAATCCTTTCCCAATAGGTTAGCAGGAGAACAGGGGCTGAGAAGGAACGCATGTTGATCAGACAATGGTCCGATAGAGACTGACAAGGGGGAGGTAACAGGGTGGGGGATGGGAGCATTCCCCACTCCTATTGCCGAAACAACTTCAGACGTAAGGGGTGCCGAGGGGAATTCCTGTGCTCTTAAGGTGGAGCGCGAGGCTCCAGTATCAATCAGGCAGGTAGTGGGAATGCCATTAATTATGCAGGAGACAGTCGGACCCTCCTGGTCAATGGGAAGGAAAGGGCAGATGATGTTACAAGCCTCCTGGCTCTCCTAATAATTAACCAACTGGGGAGGTGGATTAGGCAATGCCTGGGGTTCGGGGAAAGAAGAGGGGCATGTCTGAGGGGGGCACGCCTGGTCTGGGTGGGGAAAATATTGGGTAGCTCGAGGTGGGCGTGCTGGGCACCCCCCAGAGGAGTGGCCCAGCTGCTTGCAGTACGCGCAGCGGGGAGGATGGGGGCATTGAGCTCGCCAGTGGCCCCCTTGGCCACAGTTAAAGCATGTGTCCGGGCTGGGGCGTGGAGCCCCATACGCCATGGGCACTTCTGGATTGGGATTATAGGGCCCAGCCTTGACTTTCTGCCCTCTAGGGCCCTGCAAGGATTTCAGCTGCAAGGCCATCAACTGAGTTTCACTATCGTCCCTTTTCTTTTCTACCTGCCTATAAAAATGCTGCGCAGCAGCCAGAATTCCCTCGATATCCTTGCCCTCCCAATCCACTACTCCCAACTTCAAGGGTTCACTAACTTTTGGAAGGAGTCCCTGTACATAGGCGGCTACTACGGCTTGGCGAGCTGTCTCCTCTGCTCTTTCTATCCCAGAGTAGCGCTCGAAAGCCTGTTTCAGGCGCTCCATGTAATCGGCCGGGTTCTCCCCCTTTTGCTGTTTACAGGAGTTTATTTTGGTCCAGTCAGTCCGCTTAGGGCAGACTTCCAGGACCGCTCGAATCAGATTATCCCTTGCAGCTGTTAGTGCTTCTTCACTAAGTGCCGCCCCTCCCTGCTCAGGCCAGCCCGCCTTGGTGTAGAGGCGGTTTAGAGTTTCTCTTGGCAACATTGCCCGGAGGAGTTGATCTAGATCAGCCCAGGATGGGTTATAACACTGAACAACCATCCGCAATTGCTCCTGAAATTTTTCCGGGTCTTCACGAATCTTGGGGAACTTGTCAATCAAATTATATAAGTCCCCTGGAGACCAGGGAGCATGCACAGTGACCAATCGGCCATCGGCTCCCCCTGGTAACTCCCTCAGGGGTAACAATAACCTCCCTGTTCGGGGGTCGAACAATTCCCTTCCCAAGTCTCCCAACTGTTCTCGCCCCTTCGCTAACAGGGTCTGATATCGAGTATTGTAAACCGGGGGCGTTTCTGGGGACTTAACAAGGGCCTTCATTTTTTCGAAGGCATCTGACAGGCGCCTAACGGGATCAGGGTCCTCTGAGTCCCCGCAGTGGCTTGACGCCTGAGCGAGCTCATCCTCGATTTGCTTAGCCAATATCTCGAGGCGCTGTTGGGCTTCTGGGGAGCTTCGGGCAGAACCCAGCCCCGCAGAGGAGCTCGCGCTATCGGAGGGGGATTGGGTGATTTGGGAGGACCCAACCTCCTCCTCATCCCTAGAAGAGGCACCACTCGCTGAAGAGTAGGAAGGTGGCTCAGTCCGGGCACCGTTCCCCTCCCCTCCCTCCCGAGCAGGGGCCGCCGCGGGCCATTGCCTGCATTCTATAAACAAGTCAATCAGGTCTTGAGAAGGGGCTGATGGAGCTCTTGGAGCCGCCCCTGTTTGCCTTTTCTGTTTCTCTCCCCGCACCGGGAAGAGGGAAGGGGGGTGGTCTTTACGTATCTGCGGCTGCCCAAAGCCATTCATAAGTTCCAGCTTTTTCTGAGCCTCATTAAGTTTCTGCTGGAGCTTTTCCTGGGAATCTTTCAATCCCCTAACCTTAGACTCCTGACGTCTTTTCTCCATTTCATCGTACCACAGAAAATAGGCATCAAACTGTCCCTGGGGCACCGTGTTGGCAAGAAGGGCTCCCCTGAGGTGCACCATCCTGTCAAGATCAAAGCTACCCTCGAGGGGAAACTGCAGTTTTGGATTATCTCTAGTATACCAGTTCCACTTATCTAAATATTTACACGTCGACGATCCATAATGTACGTACATATAAGCAGCAGGCGTGCCTTTGGGTGGGACCGGCAGGACTTTCGATCCCTTGGCCCCCATGCTCACCACAGCACACTTCACTCAAGCCAATCGCACCAGGATGCTAACTCGGGGGTTACCACAGTTCTACACTAATGGCCCAACTCGGCCTGCCCTTGTTTCATGGCAGGAACACAAGGGAGCAGGTTCCCAGGCATTTTCCCTCTGGCGAACCTACAGGAAAGCGGACAAGGGGGGCGGGCTGACTGAACAACCCGTGGTCCCCGTACGTCCCTCTCCAGCCCTGGGCACCAGCCTTCAAGCCAACGGTGCTGCAGTAGCTTTTGAGCTGACGGTACGGTTTCCTGGGGCTTCCCTCCTCTCCGAGGAAGGGAAGGGAGCTTGTGGCTCCAGGGGGAACAAAAGGGGCTCTGTGGCCTTTTAGAAGGCAGTGCTCAAAGAGCGGTCACAGGGCCATGGGGATATGGAGGGGTAGGGGCAACAGGATAGGGAACACACAAGCACCCTGACAGGCTAGCCACTTACCAAAGCCTGCCAGTCAGGGAAGCTTTTCAATCTCTCTTCAAGCAGGCTGTGGAGCTTGCTTTCAGAACACCTCCGGTCATGAGCAAATTTGCTTCGCAGAGGGTCTGGGGCGTCTTTCCACAGCCAACTCACTCCGGCCGCTCGGCCTTATACACACGCACAGGCCGCACGGCCTCACTCACACTGGCACGTTTCCTGGCACAGCTCGCCAGGGCTGAAACTACCCCTGGTCCCTCCCAACCTAGTGGCTCCGGGACGCCGAACGCCCAGCTCTAATAGGCGATCAGTTTTCTCCGGACCCAAAGAGCGTGGTCCGAGGGGCTGCCGGCACAACTCCGCCTCCCGGCGAGACTGAGACTATAACTCAGCCTGACTTCCGCCTCCCGGCAATCCGCCTCCCGGCAAGACTGAGACTATAACTCAGCCTGACTTTACCCTTACACGTCTCCCGACGACTTAATTCCCATTCCCTCCCAAACCCCAGCTCGAGTCTATCAAGGCCTAAGCAAGGGCCTCAGGGGTGTCTGACCATGTCCCAAGGTTGGATCCAGCTTGTGACTTACCCCAGCCAGAGCCTACGGACCAGTCCTCTCCCAAGTCCCTAGCAGCAGAGATTTCAAAAGGTCTCTTACCTCTCAGATGGGCCCTGGGGTTGGGAGGGAACTGCCCGCGGTCCTCTGATCCAGGGATGTCAGCTGTGGATCCCGGACGAGCCCCCAAAATTGTCGTGGAAAAATTGACCACACGCTTGAATTTAGGGTCAGACACAGCCTGAGCGGCTCTTTTATTCGAGTATGCATACAAGGAAGGTCGACAGATCCCCCAGCATGGGGGATGGCCGCCTTGGCAACTTTTCAGGGCTTCTAGCTTTTAAGGATAAAAACATAGCGTCATTACACATTACAAATCTTATTATCCTTATTAGGTATATTCTTAATAGCAGACCTATCAGAAATCCCCTGGGGCCGTACTTTGGACCCAACTACCTTGTAGGGCCTTTCCTGTTTTTCTCTAAGGGCCTTGGATTTCACCAATCTTCCCTTCTTGCCCCAACCTATCTTGCGTATCTTATTGTTTACTAAATTGCTTAATATAATTGCAGTTAAATGTCTTGTACAATAAGCTTTATTTCCCAAGTACCCCTCGTGCCCCCCTACGTGCGGTTTCGACTGTACAAGACCTAAATTTTCCATTGCTATCACACTATAATATAAGACCAAGGTTCATAATTGCCTATTGGTGGTAGTTCCTCTTTTCTTCAGGCTTGATTTTATTACGCCATATCATATTATTGCAAATTTTTCCACTTGGTCTATAGTAGCCTACTGTTACTTATGCTAAGCTAACTTAGGGCTAGGCCTATTGCTCATGCTAAGCCGGGACCACACGCTTGGCCTGGGAAGCAGAGTCCTGGGTCTTGTGCAAGGGCGTATTAAGCAGGGTCCTGGAAAAATCCCCCACAAACTGTATTAAAACAAAACTCATTTTATGCAACTTCAGTTTCCGCTAAAGTTCTAAGCTATAACCCTGAATGTGCAAGGAGCAGATAAACAATATCCAAGAAAAAGAGCTGGAATTTTTCATCTTATTTTCACCTAGTCCTTACTAAGGAAAGTAGCAAACAATTGCCCTTTGTAAAGAAACACTGCACCCTACTACAGTACAAACTCAAATGAGCACAGCAGGAGGCTATCGTGGCTATCCACATCTGGCCCTGTTTCTTTACAAACTTCCTTTCTGTAATGATGCTCTGGTAATAAGGGGGCAATCAGTCATCAAAGGTAGCTCTTGCCATGGTAGCCAGGTTGCTATTCATTCTCCGCAAGTATGCAAATGAACTGGAGGGACGGGGTGCTGAGTGGTGGATCCTCTCTGACGTCACAATGCTACTGCTCAGCCAGCACCAGGTAGCAGCAAATGTGCAGTGTGTATGAGGGGAGGGGAACAGGGTTTCCCAGGGCTCCTGTTTCCCCAAATTTCCTAAAGAAGACAATAACCTAACTACATAGAACACGCATTAATGATGATGCCACACACATGATAATTAGTCACTGAAATTTGATTCAAGTCTCGCATGGCTTTTTAAAAAAACAAGGGTTCCAAAAAAGGAGAGACCTTGTAAAACAGAAAATGTTGATGCTCTGATGTATTTGCAGTTGTGTTAAAATTGAATACTGTGACGTTACATGTTGGGCAGCGTTTCTGTACGTGCTTGCATGCTAGGCAGCTCAGTAAGGCAGAACAAACTTGGGACTTAGCACCAGTCAGTCAGCAGGTACCCAGTGAGTTGTGCCTCTCTGTTATAGGCAGTAGCCTATGTTCTCTCCCTCTGATTTTTGGGTTCTTATGTGCTATTGTTCTGGTCTTAATAAACAAATTGACAAGATATTGCAAACTTTCAGCAAGAATATTTTATGTTTTCTCTAACTTGTCTGCTTGTGTGCCACAAAACAGAAAAGCCACAGTCTAAAAAAATAAAAAAATCTGAAGCCAAAAGTCCTTTCGAAAAAATAAAAGAAAGTTTTCCAGCACAACATTTATTTCAGCTGGGAAATGTTGATTCCTTGTAATTGAGACATTCCCTGGGAACACGTCCATCTCAATGAAATGTTGTTTGGTGGGCTTCCCCACCAAAATGGAAGAGTGGAAGAGTTCAAATGTTGTTGTAGGAGAGTCACAGCATTGCCACCCTCACTGCCGTCCTGCCTTCAGACCTGGGCTTGGAGGGAAGGAGCCATCAACCGTTCTGAAACTACAAGACATTCCCAAATGTGGAGGTGGCCACAGGGGTCAGAAGCCCTGAGCCTGGGCACCCAGAGATGTGGCTGAAGCAGAAGCTGCCAAGGCCAAAGCCCTGATCCCAATGACAGGCTGATGCAGTGCACTTGCTTCTGCACTGCCTCTGGAGTGCATCTGATATCCCTACGGAGAGCATCCATACAGGAAGTCCTGTCCCAAATCCAGAAGACAAACAGCTAGGAGGCACCTACTGGGGTGCTCCTGCCTGAGGGCTCCCAGCAGGACAGGAGATCGGATTTCATGGGGCAAGGCTAATTCAATCTAGCCAAGAAAGGCACAACAAGAACCAATGGCTGTCAGCTGAAGCCTGAGAAATTCAAATGAAATGTAAGGCACACATTTTTGACAGTGAGAGACACTAGCCACTGGAACAAATTACCTAGGGAAAGGTGGATTCTCTGTTTCCAGCTATCCTCACATCACAACTTGTTGTCATTCTGGAAGGTGCCTTTTAGTGAATTCCTACAAGCAATTGGGCTTAATATGGTGCTAAGTGTGTGAAATTTCATAGCCTGAGAAATAGAGGCCGGATTAGGCCATCAAATTGTTTCTCAACTGACACCTCTGTGAAAAACTCATTGTGGGGTGAGGAACAGACTCTGCTGTTTTACTGGGTAGCCTGCTTGCTCCCCAGAATCAATAATGACCAAGTGGGGAGATCTTGGGGTGCAACTCAAACATCGAACCGGGCTGGCCAGGGGCAGACATCAGGCCTGCAAGGGAAAGGTGAGTGTGGCAGTGACTTCACAAAGGCCTTTGGCAGGAATTCAGCCTATTGGGCAAAGACGATGAGGCGGATGTGACCTCACAGAGCTCCCTTGACAACAGCCAGGCAGGACAGGGATGGGGCAGGGGGAAGCTCGGAGACCCCTGTAGCCTGGTTGCAGCAAGCCTCCATCTTTGCTGTCTCTCTGTGAGGACCAAGGGATTGGTGGGGAGGAGATACTTTGTGAGTTTTTCATTTCTGTGTTTAGATTTTGTCGAAAGAAGTCATCACCTGTGTAGAAAGTAAGACAAAATATAGGCTCTGTGTACAAGATAGAGGATTCAAACCTGGGAACCACCAACTCTGAAAAGACTTGGGGTCATGGGGATAATCAGCTCCCCATGAGTTCCCAGTGGCCAAAGGGCAAATGTGACTCTTGGAGCCATACAAAGAGCAGAATCTCAAGTAGAAATAGAGAGGTTCCATATTTGTGTACTGAGCACTGGTGCAACCACTACTGGAAAATTGTGTCCACTTCTGGTGTCCACAGTTTGAGACAGATGCTCTCACATTGGACAGGGTTCACAGAAGAGCCACATGAATGATGAAAGGATTAGAAAACCCTCCTTGTGCTGACAGAGTACAGCAGCTCATTCAAAGAGAAGGTTAAGCGGTGAGCCTAAGGGAAGAAATATTTACTAATGAGCTCTTCACTTTAGCAGATAAAGGTTAAGAGCAGACAATGGCTGAAAGTTGAAGCCTAGACCAATTCACACTAGAGAGAAAGCGCATTTTTAACCTGAGGGTTTGGAGCCATTCACCAAGGGTTGTGCTGGATCCTCCACAACTGGCCTTTTTTAAAAAAATCAAGATTGTGTGATTTTCTAAACAATTTGCTTTAATTTCTGTGGGAATTATTTTCAGGAAATTCAATGTCCGATGTCAAATAGAAAGTCAGACCAGAGTGGTTCCTTTTGGCCTTGGAATTTATGAATCTGTGACTCGCTGCGGGTGTTTGAAATTTGTCCTTTTGGGCTTCCCTCTTCCTCCTTTCCTCTTTTCTCATCTTCTCTTTCCTCTTATTCCATTTCTTCCTGCTGATCTTCTTCCTGGGATCAGGTAATGAAAGTCTGCATCATCATGGAAATGCACAAGAGGACTGAATTAAGGGTGCCCAGGGCAACACTTATTTGGACATTTGCTAACAAGAGAACGTAAAATTTCGTAATCTTTTAATCGTTTTTGAAAATCTTGACTTTGTATTTCCTAATTATTTTATGGTTTATTTTATTGATGAAAGCAAACGTAAGTAATGTTAAATGAGGGTTTTTGGTTTGTTAATTTCCTATTTTTTCTTAATATATAATAGTTTTTCTTTCTATGTACTGTTTAAACAATGAAGCTCTTACTCATCTGTTGTTTTCAGTATATATTTTATTGCCATTCTTATCTTTGTGACAGTCCCTTTTTCACCACTCAATGCTGTGTTTATCAGAGAATTGAAAGTAATTAAATTAAACTGTATTAAAACAAAACTCATTTTATGCAACTTCAGTTTCAGTGAAAGTTCTAAGCTATTACCCTGAATGTGCAAGGAGCAGATAAACAATATCCAACAAAAGCTGGACTTTTTCATCTTATTTTCACCTAGTCCCTACTAAGGAAAGTAGCAAACAATTGCCCTTTGTAAAGAAACACTGCACCGTACTACAGTACAAACCCAAATGAGCACAGCAGGAGGCTATCCCGGCTATCCACATCTGGCCCTGTTTCATTACAAGCTTCCTTTCTGTAATGATGTTCTGGTAATAAGGAGGCAATCAGTTGTCAAAGGTAGCTCATGCCATGGTAGCCAGGTTGCTAGTCATTTTCCCCAAGTATAAGAACATAAGAACGGCCATACCGGCTCAGACCAAAGGTCCATCTAGCCCAGTATCTGTCTACCGACAGTGGCCAATGCCAGGTGTTCCAGAGCCAGAAGAGTACCCTGAAGTGACCTACCACAGGACAGGCCCAACAAAGAAAATAACAGAACGCCACTAGCCGTCACCTTCAGCCCCCAACTAAAACCTCTCCAGCGCATCATCAAGGATCTACAACCTATCCTGAAGGATGATCCTCACTCTCACAGACCTTGGGAGACAGGACAGTCCTCGCTTACAGACAGCCCCCCAACCTGAAGCAAGCACACACCACACAACAACAATAATAACCAAGGAACCTATCCTTGCAACAAAGCCAGTTGCCAACTCAGTCCACATATCTATTCAGGGACACCATCATAGGACCTAATCACATCAGCCCCACCATCAGGGCTCCTTCACCTGCACATCTACCAACGTGATATATGCCATCATGTGCCAGCAATGCCCCTCTGCCATATACATTGGCCAACCCAGACAGTCTCTACATAAAAGAATAAAAGGACACAAATCAGACGTCAAGAATTATAACATTCAAAAACCAGTCGGAGAACACTTCAACCTCCTGGACGCTTGATTACAGACCTAAAAGTTGCAATTCTTCAACAAAATAACTTTTCCAAAAAAATTCCCCATGCTAATTTTCCCTAGTGTTACTCACACCTTCTTGTCAACTGTTTGCTACCCTGATTATCACTACAAAAGTTTTTTTCTCCTGCTGATAATATCTCACCTTAATTGATTAATCTTGTTAGAGTTGGTATGGCAACCCCCATTTTCATGTTCTCTGTATATGTATCTTCTTACTGTATTTTCCACTGCATGCATCTGATGAAGTGGGTTTTAGCCCATGAAAGCTTATGCCCAAATAAATGTGTTAGTCTCTAAGGTGACACGAGTACTCCTCGTTCTATAAACTACAATAGGGCCAGGATTTCATCCCATGATATCAAAATTCATCTTAGTAAAAGTATCAATGAATCAGTTTGCAGGATTTATATCAAGCATCCTAAAGTAGTTTACATATTGCTCTAATTAAGAGATCATCTCTCTGCTGGAGAATGTTATCTTAGGATAATGGTCTCCCGCTGCGAAGCATTTATGGAAAAAATGTTGACATGTGATATTTATTTTCAAAACCTAAGGCTTTGATCCTCTCTCAATGTTCTGTTACGATGACTTTGTTTCTGTTCAAATTATCAGAATATATATCTAATAATTTTCTCAGCTGAATGTTGAAGCAGTAACGTAACAGATGTTTCCCAAACAGTTATTGACCTGAAGCATCGTGATTCGTTTAGAACAACTTATTGTTTGATTCAGCCAGTCAGATCAGTTCAGTTTATCCATAAAAACACATCCAGAGAAAGTTGACAATGGTGATGGAGAGAGGGTGGGTGAGAGGGGCTGAGCTGTTGTCTTAAATACCCTTTATGCATCTGATTAATTAGCACAGATTTAATTTAATATACATCTAGTTTAAAATTGGAAGAACTTTACTACTTACTCTCTACTTTCTCTTCATGTAAATTCAAGCATTGCACTATGCAAACTTGGGACAGCTATAATGTTAAAGAACCTGAATCTCTAAATAGGACTCAGGAGGGCATTCGGATAAAAATCCCAGCACCTTCCCTCTTCTGACATTTGGGGAAGAGGAGTTCTCTGGGCTTCTCCCAGGGCATCGCCCTGATCCCACCCCCCTATATTTCATATTTACTGCCGATTGATAGATTTAACCCTCCAGTTGGTTTGGTGGCTTTAGCTGGTTTTGTCAAGCTCTGTTATTGTCTCTAATTCCTTCATCAGCACAGGGAAAATACAATGAATCAGCCTGGCTGATTCTCCTCTGTGTGTCTTTAAAAATACAGTGAATTTAAAAGACACTATTATTGTTTATTTTTTGTTTGCACAGGTTCCATTCTGGGAGCTATGTATACAAGTCCTTGTTAAACCTCAGGAACATCTGAGTTCAACTCCTTTAAAATAATGTTTGAACTATAAAGAAAATTAAACAGTCATTTCTTTTGAAATGTCAAGCTATTTTGCCCTTTTTCTAAAAAATTCTCCGTGTCAACTAAGTCCTTGGATTGTTTGAAAACAAAATGTATTTTTGCATGGTAGAAAATTTTATGTTCAATACCCACATTAGTAACTCGTGGGTGCTGGGAATCCTTGCAAGGGGGGACACAAGGAAGCACTCTCCCTCCTCAGTATGCAAAATGGGAAAAGATCAATGGCTGGAGTAGCTTCCACTGCTCTAATACCCTATTGAAGTCAATGATTTAGGTACATAACTATAGGCACTCAAGTATGGAAATTTTGGCCTATGTGACTTGACCAGGGCCACAGTGGGAGCCAGTGTCAACGCTAGGATTAGTCCTTTGTTCTCATCCCTGAGCCCACTACATACTATATTGCCTCTTCTATTTGTCTGCCCCTTTTTGTGGTCAAACGTCATGCTGGATGCTCAGCAGAAGAACTTGTGATGGTCCTAGTGTATCAACGGTAGCCTGAGTGGTGCTGCCCACTCCAGCTGCAAAATGATCTGGGGCCTTCCCAAAAATCAAAGAGCTTCTGGCTGTGATTTGTCAGTCCTCAAAGGCCAGCCAGGTGACTGTAAATAACTTACAATCATTAGGAAAAATTAGTATCAAGATTCCAACTCTAGCAGTCAGACAACATTGGTTCAATTTACAAGAGATTACTTTTTATATTCCTTGGTTCCCCCCAAATTAGGAAGGGCCTGTGACCACAGGTCCTGCAGGGTACAAAGGGCAGGTCTACATCCCTTTTCTCTTTGTGCATAGTCCTGCCTGCTCCCTTTTCAGTTTCAGTTCTGCTACCACAGCACTGATCAGCACATAAGAATAGGAAAGGGCACACACACTCCCCTCCTGGTGTTGGGAGGGGAACACAGGAATGTTATGTGCTCTTATTCAGCACATAAGAATGTTATGGCACATAGGAATGTTATGGAATAACATAGGAATGCCTTAGGGCACATAGGAAAGGGCACGCTGGTAGCACACGGCCAGGCGGACCAGTGTGCCTCTGGCTCCCAACGGGGCTGCGCACCTGTGTCTGTCTGTCTCCCCCCCAGCTCCACCAACGTGGCCTGATAGTTCACGCTTGCGATCTGGTCACCCTCCCCCTCCGTCCATCCTTCACTCCCTTCCCTGCGTCTCTCCATCCTTGTCCTCTGTCCCGTCCCCTCTGTCCATCCGTCCCTGCCCCCTTCGTCCCCTCCGTCCCGTCCCTGCATCCCCCCAGCCCTGTCCTCTGTCCCGTCCCGTCTGCATCCGTCCCTGCCCCCTTCGTCCCCTCGGTCCCGTCCCTGCATCCCCCCAGCCCTGTCCTCCGTCCCGTCCCGTCTCCATCCGTCCCTGCCCCCTTCATCCCCTCCGTCCCATCCCTGCATCCCCCCAGCCCTGTCCTCCGTCCCGTCCTGTCTCCATCCGTCCCTGTCCCCTTCGTCCCCTCCGTCCCGTCCCTGCATCCGCCGCCGCCTCCCCTCCAGCACAGGTGCGCGAGGCGCCGGGTCGCTGCCCGCGAGCGGGGGGGCGGGGGGAGGAGCCGCCCTTGCGTCGCGGACTCCTCCTCGCTGACGTCATTGCCGCGCGCTGCCAGCCAGCTGCTTTGTTTGCGTCACGGCCCATCCTTACCCCCCTCCCTGCCCCACGTGTTCCGAGAACGTTTGTTTTAGTGGTTGCCGCGGCGACAGTGGGCGGAGCCCGGGTGAACACGCTGGTTGGGCGGGGGCAGAGGGCGGTGACGTCACAAGTGGGGCGGTGTCACAGTTCCGAACGGACAGTGTCAGCGCTCTGGGCGCGAGCCCCGCCCGCGAGGACACCCCCCCCTCCACCCCCCGCGCACCAGCTCGCAGCAGCAGCGGCTCCCCCCGGCAGCGGCGCGAGCAGGGAATCCCCGGGAGCCGTCTCGCGCCGCCCCCTCCTGCTGCTGCTGCTGCTGCTGCCCGGCGGCGGGACCGCGGCTGGCCCCGCCCCCCTGCTCCGGAGGGGCCCGTCCGAGCTGTAATTAAAGGGTTTTTGTCTTGCAACTTTTTCATATTTTTGGTGCAACGTTTTTACCCCCCCCCCCTTTGAGCCTCTCCCCAGCTGGACTCTCCGCCGGGCTCCCAGCCCGAGCAGCCCCTGACACTTCCATGGGGTGGGGGGGGTGTCCCCCGCTCCCGTGGCACTTGATGGGTCTCGGTGGCACAGCAGCGTGGATCCGGGTCCCGAGCAGCGGCGGCGTTACAGGGCTGTCTGGTTCTCTCCCCCGTGTTGTCTGCAGGCAGCCACCCGGCCAATTGGACACGGCTCTCAGCGGCACGCTGCTGCCCTCCCTCGCGATCCTCGCGGCGGGCAGGGAGAAAGCCCTGAGGCAGGCAGGTGTCAGCAATGCGAGTATCCCTCCCCACCCTGCACAGCCTGCCCGGTGCTCCGCGGTGCCCGGTGCTGGATCGCAGCGCAGGGGAGCTGCCCGGCCCCACCTGGCGAGAGTGACCGGGGCTGAGCTGGGCTGCAAATGAACGGGAGGGGACGGATGGAGACAGGGGACGGGACAGAGGACAGGGCTGGGGGGATGCAGGGACGGGACGGAGGGGACGAAGGGACAGGGACGGATGGAGACAGGACGGGACGGAGTACAGGGCTGGGGGGATGCAGGGAGGGGACGGAGGGGGCAGGGACGGATGGAGACAGGACGGGACGGAGGACAGGGCTGGGGGGATGCAGGTACGGGACGGAGGGGATGAAGGGGGCAGGGACGAATGGAGACAGGGGACGGGACGGAGGACAGGGCTCGGGGCATGGAGGGACAGGACGGAGGGGACGAAGGGCCAGGGACGGATGGAGACAGGACGGGACGGAGGACAGGGCTGGGGGGATGCAGGGACGGGACAGAGGGGACGGAGGGGTCAGGGACGGATGGAGACCGGACGGGACGGAGGAAAGGGCTGGGGGGATGCAGGGACGGGACTGAGGGGACGAAGGGGTCAGGGACGGATGCAGACAGGGGACGGGACAGAGGACAGGGCTGGGGGGATGCAGGGATGGGACGGAGGGGACGAAGGGGGCAGGGACGGATGGACAGAGGGGACGGGACAGAGGACAAGGATGGAGAGACGCAGGGAAGGGAGTGAAAGATGGACGGAGGGGGAGTGTGACCAGATCGCAAGCGTGAACTATCAGGCCACGTTGGTGGAGCTGCGGGGGGAGACAGACAGACACAGGCGCGCAGCCCCGTTGGGAGCCAGAGGCACACTGGTCCGCCTGGCCGTGTGCTACCAGCGTGCCCTTTCCTATGTGCCCTAAGGCATTCCTATGTTATTCCATAACATTCCTATGTGCCATAACATTCTTATGTGCTGAATAAGAGCACATAACATTCCTATGTTCCCCTCCCAACACCAGGAGGGGTGTGTGTGTGTGCCCTTTCCTATTCTTATGTGCTGATCAGTGCTGTGGTAGCAGAACTGAAACTGAAAAGGGAGCAGGCAGGACTATGCACAAAGAGAAAAGGGATGTAGACCTGCCCTTTGTACCCTGCAGGACCTGTGGTCACAGGCCCTTCCTAATTTGGGGGGAACCAAGGAATATAAAAAGTAATCTCTTGTAAATTGAACCAATGTTGTCTGACTGCTAGAGTTGGAATCTTGATACTAATTTTTCCTAATGATTGTAAGTTATTTACAGTCACCTGGCTGGCCTTTGAGGACTGACAAATCACAGCCAGAAGCTCTTTGATTTTTGGGAAGGCCCCAGATCATTTTGCAGCTGGAGTGGGCAGCACCACTCAGGCTACCGTTGATACACTAGGACCATCACAAGTTCTTCTGCTGAGCATCCAGCATGACGTTTGACCACAAAAAGGGGCAGACAAATAGAAGAGGCAATATAGTATGTAGTGGGCTCAGGGATGAGAACAAAGGACTAATCCTAGCGTTGACACTGGCTCCCACTGTGGCCCTGGTCAAGTCACATAGGCCAAAATTTCCATACTTGAGTGCCTATAGTTATGTACCTAAATCATTGACTTCAATAGGGTATTAGAGCAGTGGAAGCTACTCCAGCCATTGATCTTTTCCCATTTTGCATACTGAGGAGGGAGAGTGCTTCCTTGTGTCCCCCCTTGCAAGGATTCCCAGCACCCATGAGTTACTCATGTGGGTATTGAACATAAAATTTTCTACCATGCAAAAATACAATTTGTTTTCAAACAATCCAAGGACTTAGTTGACACGGAGAATTTTTTTAGAAAAAGGGCAAAATAGCTTGACATTTCAAAAGAAATGACTGTTTAATTTTCTTTATAGTTCAAACATTATTTTAAAGGAGTTGAACTCAGATGTTCCTGAGGTTTAACAAGGACTTGTATACATAGCTCCCAGAATGGAACCTGTGCAAACAAAAAATAAACAATAATAGTGTCTTTTAAATTCACTGTATTTTTAAAGACACACAGAGGAGAATCAGCCAGGCTGATTCATTGTATTTTCCCTGTGCTGATGAAGGAATTAGAGACAATAACAGAGCTTGACAAAACCAGCTAAAGCCACCAAACCAACTGGAGGGTTAAATCTATCAATCGGCAGTAAATATGAAATATAGGGGGGTGGGATCAGGCGATGCCCTGGGAGAAGCCCAGAGAACTCCTCTTCCCCAAATGTCAGAAGAGGGAAGGTGCTGGGATTTTTATCCGAATGCCCTCCTGAGTCCTATTTAGAGATTCAGGTTCTTTAACATTATAGCTGTCCCAAGTTTGCATAGTGCAATGCTTGAATTTACATGAAGAGAAAGTAGAGAGTAAGTAGTAAAGTTCTTCCAATTTTAAACTAGATGTATATTAAATTAAATCTGTGCTAATTAATCAGATGCATAAAGGGTATTTAAGACAACAGCTCAGCCCCTCTCACCCACCCTCTCCATCACCATTGTCAACTTTCTCTGGATGTGTTTTTATGGATAAACTGAACTGATCTGACTGGCTGAATCAAACAATAAGTTGTTCTAAACGAATCACGATGCTTCAGGTCAATAACTGTTTGGGAAACATCTGTTACGTTACTGCTTCAACATTCAGCTGAGAAAATTATTAGATATATATTCTGATAATTTGAACAGAAACAAAGTCATCGTAACAGAACATTGAGAGAGGATCAAAGCCTTAGGTTTTGAAAATAAATATCACATGTCAACATTTTTTCCATAAATGCTTCGGCAGCGGGAGACCATTATCCTAAGATAACATTCTCCAGCAGAGAGATGATCTCTTAATTAGAGCAATATGTAAACTACTTTAGGATGCTTGATATAAATCCTGCAAACTGATTCATTGATACTTTTACTAAGATGAATTTTGATATCATGGGATGAAATCCTGGCCCTATTGTAGTTTATAGAACGAGGAGTACTCGTGTCACCTTAGAGACTAACACATTTATTTGGGCATAAGCTTTCATGGGCTAAAACCCACTTCATCAGATGCATGCAGTGGAAAATACAGTAAGAAGATACATATACAGAGAACATGAAAAAATGGGGGTTGCCATACCAACTCTAACAAGATTAATCAATTAAGGTGAGATATTATCAGCAGGAGAAAAAAAAACTTTTTGTAGTGATAATCAGGGTAGCAAACAGTTGACAAGAAGGTGTGAGTAACACTAGGGGAAAAATTAGCATGGGGAATTTTTTTTGGAAAAGTTATTTTGTTGAAGAATTGCAACTTTTAGGTCTGTAATCAAGCGTCCAGGGAGGTTGAAGTGTTCTCCGACTGGTTTTTGAATGTTATAATTCTTGACGTCTGATTTGTGTCCTTTTATTCTTTTATGTAGAGACTGTCTGGGTTGGCCAATGTATATGGCAGAGGGGCATTGCTGGCACATGATGGCATATATCACGTTGGTAGATGTGCAGGTGAAGGAGCCCCTGATGGTGGGGCTGATGTGATTAGGTCCTATGATGGTGTCCCTGAATAGATATGTGGACTGAGTTGGCAACTGGCTTTGTTGCAAGGATAGGTTCCTTGGTTATTATTGTTGTTGTGTGGTGTGTGCTTGCTTCAGGTTGGGGGGCTGTCTGTAAGCGAGGACTGTCCTGTCTCCCAAGGTCTGTGAGAGTGAGGATCATCCTTCAGGATAGGTTGTAGATCCTTGATGATGCGCTGGAGAGGTTTTAGTTGGGGGCTGAAGGTGACGGCTAGTGGCGTTCTGTTATTTTCTTTGTTGGGCCTGTCCTGTGGTAGGTCACTTCAGGGTACTCTTCTGGCTCTGGAACACCTGGCATTGGCCACTGTCGGTAGACAGATACTGGGCTAGATGGACCTTTGGTCTGAGCCGGTATGGCCGTTCTTATGTTCTTATACTTGGGGAAAATGACTAGCAACCTGGCTACCATGGCATGAGCTACCTTTGACAACTGATTGCCTCCTTATTACCAGAACATCATTACAGAAAGGAAGCTTGTAATGAAACAGGGCCAGATGTGGATAGCCGGGATAGCCTCCTGCTGTGCTCATTTGGGTTTGTACTGTAGTACGGTGCAGTGTTTCTTTACAAAGGGCAATTGTTTGCTACTTTCCTTAGTAGGGACTAGGTGAAAATAAGATGAAAAAGTCCAGCTTTTTGTTGGATATTGTTTATCTGCTCCTTGCACATTCAGGGTAATAGCTTAGAACTTTCACTGAAACTGAAGTTGCATAAAATGAGTTTTGTTTTAATACAGTTTAATTTAATTACTTTCAATTCTCTGATAAACACAGCATTGAGTGGTGAAAAAGGGACTGTCACAAAGATAAGAATGGCAATAAAATATATACTGAAAACAACAGATGAGTAAGAGCTTCATTGTTTAAACAGTACATAGAAAGAAAAAACTATTATATATTAAGAAAAAAATAGGATAATTAACAAACCAAAAACCCTCATTTAACATTACTTACGTTTGCTTTCATCAATAAAATAAACCATAAAATAATTAGGAAATACAAAGTCAAGATTTTCAAAAACGATTAAAAGATTACGAAATTTTACGTTCTCTTGTTAGCAAATGTCCAAATAAGTGTTGCCCTGGGCACCCTTAATTCAGTCCTCTTGTGCATTTCCATGATGATGCAGACTTTCATTACCTGATCCCAGGAAGAAGATCAGCAGGAAGAAATGGAATAAGAGGAAAGAGAAGATGAGAAAAGAGGAAAGGAGGAAGAGGAAGCCCAAAGGACAAATTTCAAACACCCGCAGCGAGTCACAGATTCATAAATTCCAAGGCCAAAAGGAACCACTCTGGTCTGACTTTCTATTTGACATCGGACATTGAATTTCCCTGAAAATAATTCCCACAGAAATTAAAGCAAATTGTTTAGAAAATCACACAATCTTGATTTTTTTAAAAAAAAGGCCAGTTGTGGAGGATCCAGCACAACCCTTGGTGAATGGCTCCAAACCCTCAGGTTAAAAATGCGCGCTGTCTCTCTAGTGTGAATTGGTCTAGGCTTCAACTTTCAGCCATTGTCTGCTCTTAACCTTTATCTGCTAAAGTGAAGAGCTCATTAGTAAATATTTCTTCCCTTAGGCTCACCGCTTAACCTTCTCTTTGAATGAGCTGCTGTACTCTGTCAGCACAAGGAGGGTTTTCTAATCCTTTCATCATTCATGTGGCTCTTCTGTGAACCCTGTCCAATGTGAGAGCATCTGTCTCAAACTGTGGACACCAGAAGTGGACACAATTTTCCAGGAGTGGTTGCACCAGTGCTCAGTATACAAATATGGAACCTCTCTATTTCTACTTGAGATTCTGCTCTTTGTATGGCTCCAAGAGTCACATTTGCCCCTTTGGCCACTGGGAACTCATGGGAGCTGATTATCCCCATGACCCCAAGTCTTTTCAGAGTTGGTGGTTCCCAGGTTTGAATCCTCTATCTTGTACACAGAGCCTATATTTTGTCTTACTTTCTACACAGGTGATGACTTCTTTCGACAAAATCTAAACACAGAAATGAAAAAACTCACAAAGTATCTCCTCCCCACCAATCCCCTTGGTCCTCACAGAGAGACAGCAAAGATGGAGGCTTGCTGCAACCAGGCTACAGGGGTCTCGAGCTTCCCCTGCCCCATCCCTGTCCTGCCTGGCTGTTGTCAAGGGAGCTCTGTGAGGTCACATCCGCCTCATCGTCTTTGCCCAATAGGCTGAATTCCTGCCAAAGGCCTTTGTGAAGTCACTGCCACACTCACCTTTCCCTTGCAGGCCTGATGTCTGCCCCTGGCCAGCCCGGTTCGATGTTTGAGTTGCACCCCAAGATCTCCCCACTTGGTCATTATTGATTCTGGGGAGCAAGCAGGCTACCCAGTAAAACAGCAGAGTCTGTTCCTCACCCCACAATGAGTTTTTCACAGAGGTGTCAGTTGAGAAACAATTTGATGGCCTAATCCGGCCTCTATTTCTCAGGCTATGAAATTTCACACACTTAGCACCATATTAAGCCCAATTGCTTGTAGGAATTCACTAAAAGGCACCTTCCAGAATGACAACAAGTTGTGATGTGAGGATAGCTGGAAACAGAGAATCCACCTTTCACCTAGGTAATTTGTTCCAGTGGCTAGTGTCTCTCACTGTCAAAAATGTGTGCCTTACATTTCATTTGAATTTCTCAGGCTTCAGCTGACAGCCATTGGTTCTTGTTGTGCCTTTCTTGGCTAGATTGAATTAGCCTTGCCCCATGAAATCCGATCTCCCCGTCCTGCTGGGAGCCCCTCAGGCAGGAGCACCCCAGTAGGTGCCTCCTAGCTGTTTGTCTTCTGGATTTGGGACAGGACTTCCCCTGTATGGATGCTCTCCGTAGGGATATCAGATGCACCTCCAGAGGCAGTGCAGAAGCAAGTGCACTGCATCAGCCTGTCATTGGGATCAGGGCTTTGGCCTTGGCAGCTTCTGCTTCAGCCACATCTCTGGGTGCCCAGGCTCAGGGCTTCTGACCCCTGTGGCCACCTCCACATTTGGGAATGTCTTGTAGTTTCAGAACGGTTGATGGCTCCTTCCTCCAAGCCCAGGTCTGAAGGCAGGACGGCAGTGAGGGTGGCAATGCTGTGACTCTCCTACAACAACATTTGAACTCTTCCACTCTTCCATTTTGGTGGGAAGCCCACCAAACAACATTTCATTGAGATGGACGTGTTCCCAGGAATGTCTCAATTACAAGGAATCAACATTTCCCAGCTGAAATAAATGTTGTGCTGGAAAAGGTTCTTTTTTTTTCTTTCGAAAGGACTTTTGGCTTCAGATTTTTTTTTTTTTTAGACTGTGGCTTTTCTGTTTTGTGGCACACAAGCAGACAAGTTAGAGAAAACATAAAATATTCTTGCTGAAAGTTTGCAATATCTTGTCAATTTGTTTATTAAGACCAGAACAATAGCACATAAGAACCCAAAAATCAGAGGGAGAGAACATAGGCTACTGCCTATAACAGAGAGGCACAACTCACTGGGTACCTGCTGACTGACTGGTGCTAAGTCCCAAGTTTGTTCTGCCTTACTGAGCTGCCTAGCATGCAAGCACGTACAGAAACGCTGCCCAACATGTAACGTCACAGTATTCAATTTTAACACAACTGCAAATACATCAGAGCATCAACATTTTCTGTTTTACAAGGTCTCTCCTTTTTTGGAACCCTTGTTTCTAAAAAAGCCATGCGAGACTTGAATCAAATTTCAGTGACTAATTATCATGTGTGTGGCATCATCATTAATGCCTGTTCTATGTAGTTAGGTTATTGTCTTCTTTAGGAAATTTGGGAAAACAGGAGCCCTGGGAAACCCTGTTCCCCTCCTCCTCATACACACTGCACATTTGCTGCTACCTGGTGCTGGCTGAGCAGTAGCATTGTGACATCAGAGAGGATCCACCACTCAGCACCCCGTCCCTCCAGTTCATTTGCATACTTGCGGAGAATGAATAGCAACCTGGCTACCATGGCAAGAGCTACCTTTGATGACTGATTGCCCCCTTATTACCAGAGCATCATTACAGAAAGGAAGTTTGTAAAGAAACAGGGCCAGATGTGGATAGCCACGATAGCCTCCTGCTGTGCTCATTTGAGTTTGTACTGTAGTAGGGTGCAGTGTTTCTTTACAAAGGGCAATTGTTTGCTACTTTCCTTAGTAAGGACTAGGTGAAAATAAGATGAAAAATTCCAGCTCTTTTTCTTGGATATTGTTTATCTGCTCCTTGCACATTCAGGGTTATAGCTTAGAACTTTAGCGGAAACTGAAGTTGCATAAAATGAGTTTTGTTTTAATACAGTTTAATTTAATTACGTTCAATTCTCTGATAAACACAGGATTGAGTGGTGAAAAAGGGACCTTCACAAAGATAAGAATGGCAATAAAATATATATTGAAAAGAACAGATGAGTAAGAGCTTCATTGTTTAAACAGTACATAGAAAGAAAAAACTATTATATATTAAGAAAAAAAATAAGGAAAGTAACAAACCAAAAACCCCTTCATTTAACGTTACTTGTTTGCTTTCATTAATAAAATAAACCATAAAATAATTAGGAAAAGAAAGTCAGGATTTTCAAAAACGATTAAAAGGTTACGAAATTTTTACACTTCAGCTGACAGCCATTGGTTCTTGTTGTGCCATTTTTGGCTAGATCGAATTAGCCCTGCCCCGTGAAATCCGATCTCCCTGTCCTGCTGGACCCCCCAGCCAGGAGAACCCAGCAGGGGCCTCCTAGCTGTTTCTCTGCCCGGCTGGGGACAGGACTTCCTCTCCGTGGGGATATCAGACGCACTTGCAGAGGCAATGCAGAAGTGAGTGTGCTGCATCAGCCCGGTGTTGGGCTCAGGGCTTTGGCCTTGGCAGCTTCTGCTATAGTCACATCTCTGGGTGCCCGGACTCAGAGCTTCTGGCCCCCTGTGGCTGCAGCCAGGGCTGGGGCACTGGGCTCAGGACTTTCATGCCCTTCCCAACTCCTGACGGCACTCTGGGTACCTGGGCTCAGGGCTTCTGCCTGGCATCTGAAGTGAGAGCTCTGGGCTTCCCTTGCAGTTCCTTCTGGGGCTCAGGGGTCCATTTCTCTGAATGCCCCGAAAATGGTAGGAGCCGAGCTGTTCCCAAGTAATAGGTAGGAGCTGAGGTGCTACAACATGAAACCTCTCTGAGGCTCTTATCTGCTCCACAGGGACGTCTGTCTTCTCACTCAATTAGCAGTGGGAAAGGGGAAAACCCCAAGGAGGCTCCTCCTCGCGCTCACAGGCTGTCGGGGGCAGAGAATTCACCCCAAGGCCACGCTTGTGAGTCTGTATCATAACACGCATGCACAACAGCACTGCACAAAGTTTATAAACGTCACCTTAACTCTGATGGTTCCTAACGTTTAAAGGCCCCCAGGGGGTGCAACTTGGAGCTGGGGTACCGCTGAGCTCTCTGTCTCCCCAGCCTGGGCTCCCTCTCACACTGCTGCTGGGAGAAGATGCAGCTCGCTCCCGTCCCTGCACTCACACAAACCTTTGCACAGGCAGGGACACACCCAGCTGCAGGGACCAGGAAGCTTCTCCCCAGCTCCCCAGCCTAGGTCCCCAGTGCTGCAGCGACTTGCCCTGGCCAAAAGCCTGACGGGATCACTTTATTACCCAGTCTGCTCCTCCTCCAAGTGGAGAGGATCATGCACCAGTCTCTGGTCCTGAGCAGGTGCCCCAACCACATCTAGCAAAACGAAGAGTTTTAGGGAAATAGAACACACATTGATTAACTATGCAAAGATAGGCTTGAAGGGATTGTAAGCAATGAGCGCACAGCTCAATGCAGGTTACCCAAGAACTGAACCAAAAGAACCCTCTGCTTTGGCCTCAGCGGCAGATCTGGGGCAGTGAGAGCTGAATTCCAGACTCACTTTCCTGCTCAGCCGCAGCTCTTTCCCCCAGGTCTCTCCCCTCGCCGGCAGGCTCCGGCTCAGCGGCTGGCTCCAGCCACCGCACAGAGTCGAACCCTCCCTGCCCCCAGAGCTGGGCACAAAGGGGCTAATGCAGATCTCTCCCCATACAGACCCGGCTGGGGCAGCAGCAGCAGCCCAGGCACCCACCGGCCCCCAGCAGCTCCACACTCCAAATGCCCTGTACCGCACACACCCGCCGGCCTCACAGCTCCTCCCCACCCTCCCATGGTCTCATGGGCTCATAGACTCATAGACTCGAAGGTCAGAAGGGACCATAATGATCATCTAGTCCCACCTCCTTCACAACGCAGGCCACACAATCTCACCCATCCACTTCTATAGCAAACCCCTAACCTATGTCTGACTTACTGAACTCCTCAAATTGTGCTTTGAAGACCTCAAGCTGCAGAGAATCCTCTAGCAAGTGACCAGTGCCCCATGCTGCAGAGGAAGGCGAGAAACCTCCAGGGCCTCTGCCAATCTGCCCTGGAGGAAAATTCCTTCCCGACCCCAAAGATGCTGATCACTTAAACCCTTAGCATGTGGGCAAGACTCACCAGCCAGCACCCACGAGAGAATTCTCTGCAGTAACTCACATCCCAACCCATCTAACATCCCATCCAGACCACTGGGCATACTTACCTGCTGAGAATCAAAGATCAATTGCCAAATTCATTGCCAAAATTAGGCTAGCCCATCATACCATCCCCTTCATAAATGTATTAAGTGTAGTCTTGAAGCCAGATATGTCGTTTGCCCCAATACTCCTTGGAAGGCAAGTCTAAACTCCCTAGTGTCCACTTGATTGCCACTGGTTCTTCTTCTTCTGCACAGCATCGCTCGTGGAGAACAAGGACCTGCACATCTACAGTCGTACTCTATCTTTGTTTCAAGAATGAAAACAAACTACCGCCTCAGAGGACCGGAACGGATTTCAGCTGATGGACAGCTTTGCTCAGTGTTTGTACATTTTAACAGGAATATATTGAATGATTAAATTCATTTCACGTCCCCGTTCAGCGGAACTCCTGAACATACAGGAGATGGATATGAAAATATAGATCAATTAAAAAAGAGGACATGTAAGAGAGCAGCTGGACTTGAACCAGAAACCTCTCGATCCGCCCTCAAATGCACCACCACTGAGTTCCCTGAGGCAGCTGAGTGTTGGAGCCAGTGATCTTGAAGAGTATGAAGGGGACACTTATTTCAAAGAGCTTCTCTTCCATTCCCAGACATGAGTGGTTTTAAAAATGGAGTTTCATTACAATTTCTATGTGCATGTAAACACCACAGCTTGCACAATCCCCACAACTGCTCAGTCTCACCAGAGCACAATAACTTTGGAGGCACCACACCCAGCTACCCAGCTCTGCGGCCTTTAACCTCTTCAGCAGTTCTCCAATGCCTTAAAGCCACAGGGCACAGCATGGAATTTGACCCCATTAATCCTAAATCAATTTGGATGAAAAATCTTTGCAAAAATATTTCGTTTTCCAAACCAAAGGCATCTCCCGTTTGTGGCGTCCCCTTAAACTGTCTCTTCGCACACAAAGAGGAGACACTTCAATTTGGAAACGAGATAAGATGCTTCAGTCAGGGTAAGCAGTTCCTCCCTTCATGATTGAAAGATCATAAAATGCCAGTAAAATTGACTTTCAGCCCTTACACAGCAGACCCCACTGACGGCATCTCCCGGGGCCGGGTGGAGCCAGCTCACCTTATCAAACCTTCCCATACCGGGGGCAGGAAAGTGCGAGGCTGCAGCGCCACCTAGCGGCCACAGGACAAATCGCCGGCTGCTGCACCTGTGGGCACTGGGAGTTCGCTTAACATGGAAAGCTGCCTAATGCAAGGTTGGCAAAACGGGGTCTGCTGCACTACATCATCATCTGCAATGACTCAACCCGATAGGACACCTCCTGTGCTACGCTGCTACTAGTGACCCTCTCAAACAGGTCCCCACAGCTCCCCAGCCTCCCCCCACCAGGAGGCAGCTAGGAGAGGCTTGTTACACTGCTCTACAGCCAAAATGCTTCTGAAATAAATGGAGTCCAACTTTACTAATTCTGGGTCACTGAGAACGAAAATGATGCTTAAAATTCTTGATTGGCTCTAGTTTTCAAGATATGCTATTGAGTCAGTATTTATGACCCTTGACTTGGGAATGGCGGAGGATAAGTGAGTTATAAAGGGACGGGATCTCAATTTAAACCAGTAATGACTAAAATCCATCTTTGACTGGATCTATGAATAAATCTATGAATGGCTCTGGACAGTACTTGCTTTATAGACAAAACAATGAAGGATACAATCTGAAGCTGGTATTGCCTCATACATGATATGAATTGCATCATGTTATTCCTAGAAGTCATGGATGATGCAATCATAATGAAGCTGAACCAATTGCCCTATATCAGCTCTAGAAATCATACAGTGTCTTGCTCTCATTTGTCAGTGTTTGATTTTGCAAAGGGACCCATTTCTCTTTAGCCAAAGTGAGCAGAGATGCCTCGTACTTGTGTGAACAGTGCAGATAACTTGTGCTAGATAGTGCAGATAACTTGTGTCATAAGTTGGCAACCTCAGATCCAGGGGAAACAACCCAACCACCCAACGTGTCGGGCCAGGGGCAGGACATCAGCTTTGTGGGGTGGGGTGGGTGTGGCAGTGACATCACAAAGGCATTTTGCAGGAACTCGGCCTATTGGGCAAAGGTGTTGGGGAGGGGGTGACCTCACAGAGAGACCCCGACATCAGCCGGGCAGGACAGAGGTGCAGGGCCAGGCCAGTCTCTGAGACCTCCCGGCTTTGCTGCCGCAAGTCACCTTCGCGAGGTCTCTCCTCGAGGGCTGAGAGAGAATTAGGATTCAGAGTTGTGAGCATGAGGAGGAACCTCTGTGGAGTTTTCTCCTTTCCTCCCACTGATTGTGCCGAAAACAAACTTCCCTTTGAGAAGGTAAGAGGCTCAGAGAGGTTTGGAACCTGTTCCGTCTGATCCACCTGGCGCAGGCAGCATTCTAGGCCCAGACAGCACTGGCTTCAGGTGGCAGAATTTGATTTCCTACCTAGGTTTTGATGATTGGAATCCCTGGGGACATTGGGGTGTATCCTTTGTGGTTTATCTTTTCCTCTTTCCTCCCTCCTTTCTCCTCTTCTCTTGCTTCTTTTTTCCCTTTTCCAGCTTCCCTCCCTCTACCTAGGAGGGATGGGTCTGGAGTGCGGGCAGGGGAGGGGTATTGGTCTTATTGCGGGAGGTCCTCACCAAGAGGTGGGTCTGGGTCTGAGAGTGATCCCCTCTGATGGTGTCCTGGGCCGTCCTTTGGGACATCTGGTGAGACCCCTCAGCCTCCTGCCCCTCAGAGTCTCAGTGCTGATTGGCTGAGCAGGGGGCTATCGACACCAAGGAGACTCAGGTCAGTTTGGTCTCTTTTCAAATCAGGCAAATAAGTCACAACCAATCCAATGTATGGAATTAATCTTGCTGCTTCTCTCCATTAATTGTCTCTTGGCAGGTCATGATTTTCAGTAATGTCCTAGGTCTTCTAAAATACTTGCTGAATAATTACTATGAACCACTGTTGGTCTCTAGCTCACTTGAGGGCACTTTATTCTGATCACTCAGTGTGTGAAATTCAAGATGTGAGAGAGAGGCTGAAAGTCAGGAGCAGTGTTTCCTCTAATTTGTTATGTCCATGTGTGGAATGAATTTTGTTTTGGGAACAAATATGGAGGTGAGGTGTGACACATCACCTGCATATTGCGCTCCTTACAAAATTCATTCTGCACATGGATGGTGTGTGGCAGGGGTGAGGCTGAAAGATTTGGAGTGTGGGAGAGGCTCGGAGGGGGGGGGGTTGGGGCACAGTGATGTGAGGGCTCCGGCTGGGGATGCAGGCTCTGGAGTGGGGCTAGCGATGAGGGTCTCAGCATTGGAGCAGAGGGTAGGGGCGCAGGGGGTGAGGGCTCTGGGGTGGGGCTGGGAATGAGGAGATTGGGAGCAGGTTGCCCCAGGGAGAAAGAACTGCCCCCTCCAGCCCTCTCTCCCCACAGCAGCTCAGGGCCAGATGAGAGGGCACCTGTCTCCAAGCCGCAGCAGCGCCGGTGGGGCTGGGTTGGGACTGAGGGAGGCGACAGGATTTATTTTTCCGAAGTCAAAAGGAGGAAGGGATGGAGTTATGCTTCAGTTTTTACCTCATAAACTTATTCCTGTCTAACCTACAGGACACTATGGGAATAAGACACTATGTCATGTGGTGACATCACAAGAGCAGAGGATGTGAGAACTACAGCAACTGAGAGGGTGGGGGATTTAGAGTCGGATTGTTTCAAATGCTGCATTTGTCGGCTGACATTTAACAGCAACGCTTAGCTAACACAATGGAGAAAGGAATTCTCTGCTAAAGATTCAACCTGCCCCTTTGGCCAACTCCACCCCTTCCTGACCGGGTGTGCTCAGAACACCTCTCCCGCCAGCCTCCCCCCACACACACAAGCCCACAGCTGGGCACCCAGCACAAAGCAAGGGAGGGGTTGCTTGGCTTGTTTTACTTTTACTTTTCAAAAGGCTTTTAAAAAACATTTTCTGCCCCTTTTCCCCATGGTGAGGAAGCAGATGGTTAGTTAAACAAAAGTTAAACAAAAGTTAAAAGGTAGAGTGACTAAAATGAAATCCCTGCAAGTTGCATGGGCCCTTTTTAAAGACACCATAATAGAGGCCCAACTTCAATGTATACCCCAAATTAAGAAACAGAGTAAAATAACTAAAAAAGAGCCATCGTGGCTTAACAACCATGTAAAAGAAGCAGTGAGAGATAAAAGACTTCCTTTAAAAGTGGACGTCAAATCCTAGTGAGGCAAATAGAAAGGAGCATAAACACAGCCAACTTAAGTGCAAGAGTGTAATAAGAAAAGCCAAAGAGGAGTTTGAAGAACGGCTAGCCAAAAACTCCAAAGGTAATAACAAAATGTTTTTTAAGTACATCAGAAGCAGGAAGCCTGCTAAACAACCAGTGGGGCCCCTTGACGATCAAAATATCAAATGAGCGATTAAAGACGATAAAGTGATTGCGGATTAACTTAATGATTTCTTTGCTTCAGTCTTCACGGCTGAGGATGTTAGGGAGATTCCCAAACCTGAGCTGGCTTTTGTAGGTGACAAATCTGAGGAACTGTCACAGATTGAAGTGTCACTAGAGGAGGTTTTGGAATTAATTGATAAACTCAACATTAACAAGTCACCGGGACCAGATGGCATTCACCCAAAAGTTCTGAAAGAACTCAAATGTGAAGTTGCGGAACTATTAACTAACGTTTGTAACCTGTCCTTTAAATCGGCTTCGTTACCCAATGATTGGAAGTTAGCTAATGTAATGCCAATATTTAAAAAGGGCGCTAGAGGTGATCCCGGCAATTACAGACCGGTAAGTCTAACGTCGGTATGGGGCAAATTAGTTGAAACAATAGTTAAGAATAAAATTGTCAGACACATAGAAAAACATAAATTATTGAGCAGTAGTCAACATGGTTTCTGTAAAGGGAAATCGTGTCTTACTAATCTATTAGAGTTCTTTGAAGGGGTCAACAAACATGTGGACAAGGGGGATCCGGTGGACATAGTGTACTTGGATTTCCTGAAAGCCTTTGACAAGGTCCCTCACCAAAGGCTCTTACGTAAATTAAGTTGTCATGGGATAAAAGGGAAGGTCCTTTCATGGATTGAGAACTGGTTAAAAGACAGGGAACAAAGGGTAGGAATTAATGGTAAATTCTCAGAATGGAGAGGGGTAACTAGTGGTGTTCCCCAAGGGTCAGTCCTAGGACCAATCCTATTCAATTTATTCATAAATGATCTGGAGAAAGGGGTAAACAGTGAGGTGGCAAAGTTTACAGATGATACTAAACTACTCAAGATAGTTAAGCAGATTGTGAAGAACTTCAAAAAGCTCTCACAAAACTAAGTGATTGGGCAACAAAATGGCAAATGAAATTTAATGTGGATAAATGTAAAGTAATGCACATTGGGAAAAATAACCCCAAATATACATACAATATGATGGGGGCTAATTTAGCTACAACGCGTCAGGAAAAAGATCTTGGAGTCATTGTGGATAGTTCTCTGAAGATGTCCATGCAGTGTGCAGAGGCGATCAAAAAAGCAAACAGGATGTTAGGAATCGTTAAAAGGGGATAGAGAACAAGACGGAGAATATAGTATTGCCCTTATATAAATCCATGGTACGCCCACATCTCGAATACTGTGTACAGATGTGGTCTCCTCACCTCAAAAAGATATTCTAGCACTAGAAAAGGTTCAAAAAGGGCAACTAATATGATTAGGGGTTTGGAGAGGGTCCCATACGAGGAAAGATTAAAGAGGCTAGGACTCTTCAGCTTGGAAAAGAGGAGACTAAGGGGGGATATGACAGAGGTATATAAAGTCATGAGTGACATTGAGAAAGTGGATAAGGAAAAGTTATTTACTTATTCCCATAATACAAGAACTAGAGGTCACCAAATGAAATTAATAGGCAGCAGGTTTAAAACAAATAAAAGGAAGTTCTTCTTCATGCAGCGCACAGTCAACTTGTGGAACTCCTTACCTGAGGAGGTTGTGAAGGCTAGGACTATAACAATGTTTAAAGGGAACTGGATAAATTCATGGTGGCTAAGTCCATAAATGGCTATTAGCGAGGATGGGTAAGAATGGTGTCCCTAGCCTCTGTTTGTCAGAGGATGGAGATGGATGGCAGGAGGAAGATCACTTGATCATTGCTTGTTAGGTTCACTCCTCTGGGGCACCTGGCATTGGCCACTGTCGGTAGACAGATACTGGGCTAGATGGACCTTTGGTCTGACCCGGTACGGCCATCTTATGTTCTTATGTTTTCCACTGCCCAGGAGACCCAGCCAGGGACTGATGTGCTGGAGATATGTTGGGAAAAGGAACTGTCTGAATTGCCAAGGCAGGAAGCCAACAATCTACAGCAACATCATTAACCACAAACTCACTCTAAGCATGCTCCAGCCAGAAGGGAAATGGGCAGGAATTCTTGCTGTTCAGCCATGGCCACACATACAGAGATGCACAGCAGTGAGGGTGCTGGGCAAGCTGGTCTGAGCGAACAATTGGAAATGATCCTTCCGTTAGAACAGAACCAGAGTGTAGAAAGGCCCCTGTGTTAAGTGGTTGAGGCTGAGGCCTTAGGAAGCTGGCCTACGATACCATAGGGATCTTTCTGTGGAGGTTTGATTCTTGCCAGCTAGGGGAAGCTGGTGTGTGGTGTCTTTGTGGCTGCACTTTCAGTGATGCAGGTTTCTCTATCCCGTTGTACCAGGGTCATCCTACTAGATTGCCAGCTGCTTTTCAGCTGCAGGGGTGAGACTGTTTGTGTGTGTGGAGAGACAGTGTGTGTGTGTGTTGGGGAAGAGTGAGTGTGTTGAGGTAGCTAGGAGCGGATCATTATTATCTCTACTTGAAAGAGGGAGACGCTCAGGCTGAGAAAGGAGAATTGACTTGTATTAGGTCACAAAGCCAGTCAATGGCTGAATTGGGAATAGGACCCCCAGAGCCCTGATTTTCAAATTAACAGTCGGATCTTGAATTTCATACATTGAATGACCTCAATAAAGTGCTCTTAGATGAGCTCCAGTCCAACAAGTGTGCACAGCAATTATTCAGCCAGTATTTGAGGAGAACTGCAATGTTAGAGAGAATCATGAACTGCTCAGAGACCACTAATGCAGAGAAGCAGCAAAATTTGTCAAACATATAACTGGTTATGACTTATTTACTTGGTCTTAAAGAGAACAACAAGGACCTGAGTCTCTCCTCCTGTCAATAACCCCTGCTCAGCCAATCAGGGTAGAGACTGAGGAGGGGAGGCTGAGGGTCTCACCAGAGAGCTAAAAGGATGGCCCAGGTCACTGGCGGGGATCACTGCCCCAGCACTACTGCAGCTCCACAGTTTTGGGTGGACCTCCACAGTGAGAGCTGCCGAGCACTCCCCATAACACACACACACACACACACACACACACACACACACACACACACACACACCTCCTGGTGTTGGGAGGAACAGGAGAAAGGACAAAAGAAGCAAGAGAGGAAGAGAAAGGAGGGGATGGAGGAAAAGTTGAAACAAAAAGGACAAACCCTAATGTCCCCAGTGATTCTAAGGGACAAAATCCCAGCTGTGGAATAAAATTCTGCCTCCTTAAGATCATGCTTTCCATGAATTCAACTGTCACCAGAATGATCAGACCGAACAGTTTCAAACCTCGAGGAGGCTCTAACCCTCTAAACAGGGACATCTGTTTTCTAGTAAAATCACTAAAAGGAAGGAGAAAACTCAAAAGAGGTTCCCCCTGGCGCTCACGTCCGTGAACCCGAATACTCTCAGTCCTCAAAGAGAGACCTGGAGAAGGAGACTTGCTGAAGCAAAGCCACAGGGTCTCTGAGGTTTCCCTGGCCCCTCGCCCTGTCCTGCCTGGCTGATGTCAGCATCTCTCTGTGAGGTCACCACCTCCCCACCACCTTTGGCCAATAGTCTGAGGTCCTGCAAAAGGCCTTTGTGATGTCACTGCCACACCCCTCCCTTGCTGTGCTAATGTCCTGCCCCTGGCCAGGCACTTTGGAGGTTTGAGCTACTCCCTGTGGATCACCCCACTCAAGGAGCATTCGTTCTAGGAAGCAAGCCAGCTAGACAGTAAAACATCAGACGCTGCTCCCAATGCTACACTTAGTTTTTCAGAAATTAGTTGACTTTATGGCCAGAAGAGACCATTAGAGCATCTAATCTCACCCCTGCATATCACAGGCCTCCTGTATGACACAAGAGCTACTTTTGGGGTAAACACATTCCAGAAAGGCATCTAGTCTTCATGAAATGACGTCACGAGATGGAGAATGCACCAATTTCCTTGGTAGCTTGTTCCTGTGGTGAATCATCCTCACTGTTGAATATTTGTGCCTTAATTGTAATATGAATTTGTCTCTTTTCACCTTCCAGCCATTGGGTTTTTTAATGCCTTTCTCTGCTACATTAAAGAGCCCTTTAATAGCCAATCTTTTCTCTCCATTAAGGCACTTCAACGTTTCAGTGAAGTCACCTTTCAATCTTCTTTTGAGAAGCTAAACAGGTTGAGCTCTTTCAATAGCTCACTAGAAGGCATTTTCTCCAGCCCTCAGAACATTTGGTGGCTCTTTGCTGCCTCAACTCCAATTTCACACCATCTTTTTCAAATGAGGACACCAAAACTGGAGGCAGTATTCCAGTATCAGTCTGACTGATACCATGTCACCTCCTGCGACGTTCTTGACATAATCTGTAACTGTATAGATCACCGTTGCCACCACTGTTCTATATTTGCAGCCAATATTGTATAAAGGTGGTCACATAAAGGGTCTATGGAGAGGTTATGATTGGCTGATTATAATTATGCTATCTCTAGATATGTATCATTTTTGTAGTTGACATTATGAATATTGGCTCTATGCTGCCTGTATTTCCAACTTGTGCTATGCTTCTGGGGAACACCCCAGCCAGACAAATTGGTGTCAGCTCTGCCTAGCCTGCTTGATGGCCCATTAAGGACCATCAGCTATACAACTGACCCATTGAGAGAAGGCAGATATGCCTTGTGGCTCAGCAAGGTGTGCAGGGACCTGCCTATGGACAGAACTCTAAGGTTTTTCTATGTCGCGTGCTGGATAGAGTGTCCTTGGGACAAAGAAAGCAAAGACCACATGGCAAGAGACTATAAAAGACTGATGCCTCATCTCCATCTGGTCTTTAGTCCTGCTTCATACCTCTGGAGGGACTTGGCTACAAACTGAAGCTCTGTACAAAGGACTGAATGGCCCATCCCAGTTATGGATGTACTCCAGAGACTTGATTTGAACCTGCAGTTTATTCCATCACTGCTACAAGCCTGAACCAAGAACTTTGCCAAAGTACAAGTTTTGCCCAGGGCACCGTTTCCCCTAACGCTGGTCCTTGGTAACATTTCTTGATGGGGGAGAGGGCGGGAGGGGAGAGAGACGAGGCGTTTTCTCTCTGTTTCTTTCCTCTCCATTTTCTGCTCCTTCCTTCAATTCCAGAAACCTCTCTTGAGTTTCAGACTGTGCAGTGACACCCTCCCCACCCCAGGACTATGGAGCCTTTGGAGCAGAAAGATCCTAGGAGCTAAGGATGAATCCAGGGGTGAGTAGCTGGCAGGAAGGAGTCCTAGCAACTCTTCTGGGAGTGCAGGGGAGGAATGACTCCCCCTTCTCTACATTCTCCCCATGGGGTTCTGCGGAGCAGGGAGGGTTGTGTGATAAATTCCATCCAACATTCCCCTTTGATCCAAGCCGAGAGACATCTCAGCTCTGCACGATCCCCTTGGCAGCACCAAACAAGGGATGTTTTCCACTGCCCAGGAGACTCAGCCAGGGACTGATGTGCTGGAGATATGTTGGGAAAAGGGACTGTCTGAATTGCCAAAGCAGCAAGCCAACAATCTACAGCAAAATCATTAACCACAAACACACTCTAAGCATGCTCCAGCCAGAAGGGAAATGGGCAGGAATTCTTGCTGTTCAGCCATGGCCACACATACAGAGATGCACAGCAGTGAGGGTGCTGGGCAAGCTGGTCTGAGCGAACAATTGGAAATGATCCTTCCGTTAGAACAGAACCAGAGTGTAGAAAGGCCCCTGTGTTAAGTGGTTGAGGCTGAGGCCTTAGGAAGCTGGCCTACGATACCACAGGAATCTTTCTGTGTAGGTTTGATTCTTGCCAGCTAGGGGAAGCTGGTGTGTGGTGTCTTTGTGGCTGCACTTTCAGTGATGCAGGTTTCTCTATCCCGTTGTACCAGGGTCATCCTACTAGATTGCCAGCTGCTTTTCAGCTGCAGTGTGGAGACTGTTTGTGTGTGGGGAGAGACAGTGTGTGTGTGTGTGTGTTGGGGAAGAGTGAGTGTGTTGAGGTAGGTAGGAGCGGATCATTATTATCCCTACTTGAAAGAGGGAGACGCTCAGGCTGAGAAAGGAGAATTGACTTGTCTTAGGTCACAAAGCCAGTCAATGGCTGAATTGGGAATAGGACCCCCAGAGACCTGATTTTTAAATTAACCATCGGATCTTGAAATTCATACATTGAATGACCTCAATAAAGTGCTCTTAGATGAGCTCCAGTCCAACAAGTGTGCACAGTAATTATTCAGCCAGTATTTTAGGAGAACTGCAATGTTAGAGAGAATCATGAACTGCTCAGAGACAATTAATGCAGAGAAGCAGCACAATCCACTTGGTGATGCAGTCCATAGGAAGGAAACCTAGGACAACATGAAACAACAACATGAAACCTCTCTGAGGCTCTTATCTGCTCCACAGGGACATCTGTCTTCTCATTCAATTAGCAGTGGGAAAGGGGATGCAATGTCTGCCCCAGCCAGACCACCAACCCCATCAGACACCCTCCCCGCTGGTGCACCAGGGTCTCCCCAGACCGACAACAGCTATGAATTAAACCCCACAGTGTTTGTTGGGGCTACTGGAGATGCTGAAATCTCACTCTTGTCTCTCTCCTCCTGCCTCCACCTCCAAGCCAGGCACTGGGCAGTTCAGTGGGAAGGGATGAACTGATGACAGTGGAGGAAAAAAATCAAAAACCAAAAGTGAAGCCAAAGCGCAAGCCGGGCAGGCAAGGCAAATCGCAGGCTTCTGCCATAGACTAGTCCTCCCGCTCTTCCAATAACCCACCCAAACCGCGACACCACAGACCCCACGTTCCTGGTGTAGCTCCACCTTCCAGTGGGGAAGTGGGAACCAATTACTAACACACACAGCATATTCCTGAGGCGCAGTGCTGGGAGCTGGGGGATCTGGCGGGCACCTCACTGTGGGATTCACGAGTGGCTCGGGAGCATCCATGCAATCAAGCCGCTCCACATGCCGTTGTGCCGAGGATAACAGCGCCTGGAGGGTTGCTGCTGGTCAGTAGCAGGGCATTGTGGGAGACAGCCCAGGCTGGAGAGGGTTCAGGGGCACAGCGGATCCCATCACAGCGTGTCCCCAGCACCCACAGGGAATATCGTGCCCCTAGGAGGAGCGTTTGGGCTTTGCTGTGATGTGTCACTTTCCAGCCTGTGCTCTGTCTCTTCTCCTGTGCACACCCATGTCAATCAGGCATTGCTCAGCTGGGCTCTGCAGAGACCGGACTGGCTACACCCGTGACGGGACTGAGGGGGCTGTGCTGAGCGTCACAGGACCTGGTTTCAGCAGCGAGAAAATCCAGGAACAACCGAATTGTTGTTTCACCCACGAAAGCTCATGCTGCAAAAACGTCTGTTAGTCTATAAGGTGCCACAGGATTCTTTGCTGCTTTTACAGGAACAACCCAGTGATCCACTAAGCGGAGTTAGGGGCCTGAACTCCTGTACGATGCACGGGCGACACAGGCACCTTACAACACAACTCACAACCACCAGCTCCCCAGGCAGGGAGCCAGCCAAGCCCGCCCAGGAGACACTGACAACGGGAGGTGTCCTAGCCCTGCCCTCTCTCACAGATAGGTCCTGTGCTCCCAGCACCCACCTGCCATGTGGGAGAGCCAGGTTCAATTCCTCTGTCCAGCTGCAGAGAGTAGCTCAGGGACGTGAGTAGCAAGCTCAGGGCAGACTGTTACACACCAGGGCACCCCCCATGGGGACTGGGAGCTTCCACCCCCCGAGAGCGAACTCCCCAGTCACACAAACAGCCTGAGCAGGAGTCACAGACAGTCCCCTTGGGCACTCAGGGCTATCCTGCCACCTAGGCAAGTCTGCCTTTGGGCTAGATCTGTGCCTCAGGGAGGCCTGAGGCCACAGGCATGAGCTGGGGCTGCCAGCATCACCCCCCCCCCGCCACTGTCCACAAGGGAGAAAGGATTTGAACCAGGGTCCCCCATGTTTCAGGTCAGTGCACGAAGCAGTGTGCCGTGGTGGGGCTCTGTCCAGCTCTCCCTTTGAAGGGGTTCATTGGGGCTAACTAATGAGCGCGAGTGGGGCAGGGGGATCAGCTCCCCGGTGTGTCCTAATTCCTGCCTCTCAGCTGGGTGCCTGAACTACTGGACACTGTCATCCAAATACCATTGCTAGAAATAAACAATGAAAAGGTGCAGAACTCCAGGAGCTCAGGACAGGGAGACTAACTCAGGCAATCAGAGCAGCAGATAAGACAAATCTTGAGCTACTCTGAGGCTCCAAGCAGACATGTTACCGAGACGGAAACTGGCCAGGAATTCTTTGAAACGGCGTAAACACGTCTAAAAGTATCAGTTTGCTTTATGATGAGGGGATGGGGGGAGGGAGGTTTAAACTATTTCCCTGAATCACATCTCCCTTGGCAGCTCAGTCACCATTTCAGCTAGAGCAGAGCGGTGGAGCCTGGGCACTGGGCCACTCGGGGCCTTTAACACCACAGCCCTGGGGAGGGGGGGCTGAGATGGACCATCCTGCGAGGAACACGAGTCCTTCTACCATCCACCACACCCTGGTTTGGAACTGCTGCTGCCGGCTCACCCCATCTGTGGGGACTTCTATCCCCTCTGCCTCCCTCTAGCTGGGGGTTTTCCCTTCTGCACCTACCTGGCAGGGCAGCCCCCGTCTGAACCCCTGATCCTCTCCCAGTTTTGTCCCTCTGCCCATCCCGCCCCTCCGATTCCCCCCTTCAGGGGGATTTTCCGGCCTTTGATTGCAGGGAGCAGATTCTGATGGTGCGTGAGGGCAGCAGCTTGCAGCTGTTACTGAGCATGTGAGAAGAGCATTAGAAGGGAAGACCGGCCAGACTGGGTCAAACCAAAGCTCCATCTAGCCCAGTGTCCTGTCGGCCGATAGCGGCCGGTGCCAGGTGCCCCAGAGGGAATGAACAGACAGGAATCATCCAGGGAGCCACCCCCTGTCGCCCAATTCCCAGCTTCTGACAGACAGAGGTTAGGGGCACCATCCCTGCCCACCAGGGTGGGCACTGTCCAACAGCCATTCATGGACCTGTCCTCCACAGAAACACAGAATCCTAGACAATTAGGGTTGGAAGAGACCCCAGGAGGTCATCCAGCCTAACCCCCTGCTGAAAGCAGGACCACGAATCTCTCTAGTTTCCTTTTCATCACAGGACCCTGCTCAGGAACAGTGACGTTGCAAGATCTAACAGGAAACAGCTTCAGAAAGAAGGGCAGCTCCTCTTCCTCCTCCCCTCCCGTGGGGACGAGCAGCCCCCCAACAGCCTCTCTGCCCGGCCTCCTTCAACCCATTGCCCCCTTCAGCCTCCCCAACTTCCCCATTGCTCCTTTAGCCTCCCCAACTTCCCCCATTGCTCCTTTAGCCTCCCCAACTTCCCCATTGCTCCTTTAGCCTCCCCAACTTCCCCATCACCCTCTTCAGCCTCCCACAACTGCCCCAATTGCCCCTTTAGCCCCCAAATGTCCCGTTCCCCATCTCCCCTTCAGCCTCCTCCAAACTGTTCCCTTCCCCCCATCGCCCCAGTCACCTCCAGCCTCCCGTTGCCCTCATCAGCCTCCCCCAACTTCCCCATCACCCTCTTCAGCCTCCCGCAACTTCCCCCATTGCTCCCTTTAGCCTCCCCCAACTTCCCCCATCAGCCTCTTCAGCCTCCCACAACTGCCCCAATTGCCCCCTTTAGCGCCCCCAAATGTCCCGTTCCCCCATCTCCCCCTTCAGCCTCCTCCAAACTGTTCCCTTTCCCCCATCGCCCCAGTCACCTCCAGCCTCCTGTTGCCCTCCTCAGCCTCCCCCAACTCCCCCCCCACTGCCCCGGCTCCACCGCTGTCAGGTTCCCTTCCCCACAACCATCTGCTTCCTCACCATGGGGAACAGGAGCAGAAAATGCTTTTGAAAAACCTTCTGCAAAGCAAAAAGTAAAACAGGCCAAGCAACCACTTCCCTGGCTTTGTGCTGGGTGCCCAGCTGTGGGCTTGTGTGTGTGTGTGTGTGCGGGAAGGTGGGGCTGTTCTGAGCACACTCCGGTCAGCGAAGGGGCAGAGTTGGCCAAAGGGGCAAGTTGAATCTTTAGCAGAGAATTCCTTTCTCCATTGTGTTAGCTAAGCGTTGCTGTTAAATGTCAGCCGACAAATGCAGCATTTGAAACAATCCGACTCTAAATCCCCTGCCTCTCAGTTGCTGTAGTTCTCACATCCTCTGCTCTTGTGATGTCACCACATGACATAGTGTCTTATTCCCATAGTGTCCTGTAGGTTAGACAGGAATAAGTTTATGAGGTAAAACTGAAGCATAACTCCATCCCTTCCTCCTTTTGACTTCGGAAAATAAATCCTGTCGCCTCCCTCAGTCCCAACCCAGCCCCACCGGCGCTGCTGCGGCTTGAGACAGGTGCCCTCTCATCTGGCCCTGTGCTGCTGTGGGAGAGAGGGCTGGAGGGGCAGTTCTTTCTCCCTGGGGCAACCTGCTCCCCAATCTCCTCATTCCCAGCCCCACCCCAGAGCCCTCACCCCCTGCGCCCCTACCCTCTGCTCCAATGCTGAGACCCTCATCGCTAGCCCCACTCCAGAGCCTGCACCCCCAGCCGGAGCCCTTACATCACTGCGCCCCAACCACCCCCCGCCCCGAGCCTCTCCCACACTCCAAACCTTTCAGCCTCACCCCTGCCACACACCATCCATGTGCAGAATGAATTTTGTAAGGAGCGCAATATGCAGGTGATGTGTCACACCTCACCTCCATATTTGTGCCCAAAACAAAATTCATTCCACACATGGACATAACAAATTAGAGGAAACACTGCTCCTGACTTTCAGCCTCTCTTGAATTTCACACATTGAGTGATCAGAATAAAGTGCCCTCAAGTGAGCTAGAGACCAACAGTGGTTCATAGTAATTATTCAGCAAGTATTTTAGAAGACCTAGGACATTATTGAAAATCAAGACCTGCCAAGAGACAATTAATGGAGAGAAGCAGCAAGATTTATTCCATACATTGGATTGGTTGTGACTTATTTGCCTGATTTGAAAAGAGACCAAACTGACCTGTCTCCTTGGTGTCGATAGCCCCCTGCTCAGCCAATCAGCACTGAGACTCTGAGGGGCAGGAGGCTGAGGGGTCTCACCAGATGTCCCAAAGGACGGCCCAGGACACCATCAGAGGATCACTCTCAGACCCAGACCCACCTCTTGGTGAGGACCTCCCGCAATGAGAGCAATACCCTCCCTGCCCGCACTCCAGACCCGTCCCTCCTAGGTAGAGGGAGGGAAGCTGGAAAAGGGAAAAAAGAAGCAAGAGAAGAGGAGGGAGGAAAGAGGAAAAGATAAACCAAAAGGATACACCCCAATGTCCCCAGGGATTCCAATCATCAAAACCTAGGGAGGAAATCAAATTCTGCCACCTGAAGCCAGTGCTGTCTGGGCCTAGAATGCTGCCTGCGCCAGGTGGATCAGACGGAACAGGTTCCAAACCTCTCTGAGCCTCTTACCTTCTCAAAGGGAAGTTTGTTTTCGGCACAATCAGTGGGAGGAAAGGAGAAAACTCCACAGAGGTTCCTCCTCATGCTCACAACTCTGAATCCTAATTCTCTCTCAGCCCTCGAGGAGAGACCTCGCGAAGGAGACTTGCGGCAGCAAAGCCGGGAGGTCTCAGAGACTGGCCTGGCCCTGCGCCTCTGTCCTGCCCGGCTGATGTCGGGGTCTCTCTCTCTCTGAGGTCACCCTCCCCACCACCTTTGCCCAATAGGCCGAGGTCCTGCAAAAGGCCTTTGTGATTTCACTGCCACACCCACCCCTCCTCAAAGCTGATGTCCTGCCCTGGCCAGACTCGTTGGGTGTTTGATTTGTTTCCCCTGGATCTGGGGTTGCCAACTTTCTGACCCCACAAAACCGAACACCCTCATCCCGCCCCTTCACCGAGGTCCCGGCCCGCTCAATCCATCTCCCTCCGTCGCTCGCTCTCCCCCACGCTCACTCACTCGCTCGTTTTCACCGGGCTGAGGAGGGCTGGGAGGGTCCTTTCAACTGGGTGTTGTTGGTTCAGACCTGGGAAGGAGGCTGCCTGCCAAACACCTTTGAGAGGCGCCGTCCCTCCTGTCAGAAAATCATCTCCCTCCTTCAGTTCAGTCACGGCCTGAATTGTTCCTTATCCCAGCAGAGCCGGAGGATTGAAAGCAGCAACGTCAAACCCTGTGCAGCTAACAGGAATGGACACAGACACTCCCTTGTATCTGAACAGATATTTAGTTTTACTCTTGGTAAACTACAAGGCTAAAGGGACAGGCAGTGGCACCAGATCTAAGGAATGAAACACAACACAATCATCATCGTTATGCCCATCGCTGCCCCTTTATTCTTCCACTGTCTCTCTCCCACCACCGTCGCCTCTCTCAGTTCAGTGACAGTGCCACACTCATGCTTCCGACACACAAAGACTCACACACACACCTTGCACGCAAAACCTCACCAAGGAGTCAGATGCACCTGTTGGTTCCCTGCACCCCTGCTGTACAGAATCCAATCACAAGGAAAGCTTGTTGGCCCAGAGCTGGCGGGGAGCCTGGGGCTGGAGTATTTAACCTACAGTGACGGCACTCACAGGAAAGATGCTGAACGAGTGCAAGTTAAACATTGGTAGCTCCGGTTCCAGTCCCCTCACAGGTCAGTCCATCCCTCCAGGAAAGGGGCACATCTGAATTCCCAGCTGGCTCAGTCTAGCTGCGTAGTTCTTCTTTACACCCAGTCAGGTCTGAGGCCTGTTCCGCACCCTGTGTTTGAGGAAACCGTCATAACCAACTCTCTGCAATAGCAAAAGCAGGAGGCCGTGTTATTGCTCCTGCCCCAGCACAGACAGACAACGAGGGAAATGGTCTGTGTTGGAGGGTGGGGCTCCCTGCCCTTGGCCAAAGACCAGCACCTCCCTTTGCCCTTTGTCACTCGTGAAGCTTTTCTTTCAGCAGCGAGCCCTAGAGCTCAGTTGCTGGAGCGCTGTGTTTGTCACTGACGGTCGGGGAGCTCCACCATCACTGGGCTCTTCTGCCAGGAAGTCCAACGAAAGGATTGATTTCCTCATGTGACACTCCTGGGCTTGTCTGAGGGGGTATCCACACTGCACACTGAGCCTGTCTCTGCATGGCCTGGGCTTGGTGACTTGTATTGCCAAGCTGGTGTTTGAGCATCCAGACTGCAGTGGAAACTCAGGCCTCAGGCTGTGTCCATCCTTCTGCAGTAAGTCGTCCTAAGTGACGCTGCTCCAGCTACGGGGCTAACACAGCTGCATTCGAGGTAGCTTAGGTCGACTTACTGCTGTGTCTACGCTGTGCTGGGCCGACGGGAGACTTACCTTACTCCTGTCATTCCCGGTGTAGTCCCAGAGTCGCCCGGAGAGCACTCTGCTGTCAATTTAGTGGGTCTTCACTAGACCCCCACTAAACCGACTTGGGTGCATCGATCGCATCAAACAGCCTCACAGCTGTGCTGTGCATCCACCCTGCACTGCTCAGCCCCGAGTCAGAAATTCAGCTCCTGTGGGGTGTGTCACCCTCCACAGCTGAAGATGCTCCCCGAGTCCCCAGTGATTTCTGCGATAACTTGTCTCCAGCCTGTTTGGGTCCATACGCTCCCGGGAGGCTGGGAGTGGTCTAGGGACAAGCTCTGGTTGCTCAGGCCTGTCAGGAAGGCGAGCTCCGGGAACATTGACACTCTGGAGATCCTCAGTGGAAGCACAGGCGGTTGGTAAATAGGTGGGGCCCCTGGCACAGCTGCCGCCAACCAGGCCCTGGATGCCTGGGCCCTGGTGCCCAGCCTGTGCTCCATCTCCTCCTGTATCTGCTTCCCCCCTTCTCCCATCCCCCATCGCCCACTGCTGCCAGGCTGAGTCCCCTCTCCTCCACTGCACCCCTCTCTGGGGTCCTCACCACTCACCGTGGCCTCCTCTCCTCCACCCTCCCCCACGGACTCATGGGTCAGCCCTGGGGCTGGTCAACGAGAGCTGAGGATTACAGTGGGCGAGAAGCCGGCTATGAGTCAGCAGTGTGCCCTTCTTGCCAAGAAGCCTAGCGGCATATTGGGCTGCGTTAGTAGGAGCATTGCCAGCAGATCGAGGGAGGTGATTATTCCGCTCTATTGGGCACTGGTGAGGCCATATCTGGACATCTGGAGTATTGCGTCTGGTTTGGGGCCAACCCACTACAGAAAGGGTGTGGACAAATTGGAGAGGGTCCAGCTGACGACAAGGAAAATGACCAGGGGGCTGGAGCTTATTTAGTCTGCAGAAGAGGACAGCGAGGGGGGAATTAATAGCAGCCTTCAATAGGGTGACCAGACAGCAAATGTGAAAAATCGGGACGGGGTGGGGGGTAATAGGAGCCTATACAAGAAAAGGACCAAAAATCAGGACTATCCCTATAAAATCGGGATATCTGGTAACCCTAGCCTTCAGCTACCTGAAAGGGGGCGGGGTCCAACGAGGATGGAGCTCAGCTGTTCTCAGTGGTGGCAGATGACAGAACAAGGAGCAATGGTCTCAAGTTGCAGTGGGGGAGGTCTAGGTTGAATATTAGGAAACACTATTTCACTAGGAGGGTGGTGAAGCACTGGGATGGGTTCCCTAGGGAGGTGGTGGAATCTCCTTCCTTAGAGGTTTTGAAGGCCCGGCTTGACAAAACCCTGGCCGGGATGATTTAGTTGGTGTTGGTCCTGCCATGGGCAGGGGGTTGGACTGGATACCTCCTGAAGTCCTTTTCAACCCTCATCTTCTCTGAGTCTGTCAGTCCTTTGTCCATCCCCTCAGTAGGCACCAACTTCCCTCTGGCCAGTGGGTGCTCAACTCCTGCTCTGCCCCAGGCCCCTCCCCACTCCACCTCTTCCCAAAGCACCACCCCACCTTTTCCCTGGTCTGCCCCGCCGCACCCCCAAATCAAACCCCTTCAGGAAAATAATAGTAGAGGAAGCAATAGTGGATGGGAACCTAGAAGGCAGTGACCATGAGATGGTCGAGTTCAGGATCCTGACACAAGGAAGAAAGGAGAGACCCTGGACTTCAGAAAAGCAGACTTTGACTCCTCAGGAAGCTGATGGGCAGGATCCCCTGGGAGAATAACATGACGGGGAAAGGAGTCGAGGAAATACTTTAAAAAGTATTTTAAAGAATCCTTATTGAGGTTGCAGGAACAAAACCATCCCGATGTGTAGGAAGAAAAGTAAATATGGCAGGCGACCAGCTTGGCTTAACAGTGAAAACACAAAAACAGCTTACAAGAAGTGGAAGATTGGACAAATACAAATACCCTACAAAGACCTTGTGAGCTCTCCAAGTTCAGGATTGTTCTCTGCAGATGTGGAACCATTATGGCAGATGTCACTCAAGGCTTCCCATCTATTCTGACTGACAACTGGAAACAGGTCCCTCCCCAATCTCACTTTCTCCTGAATGATCTCATAAGATACAGACCAAAACTGATCACTTCCTCTCTCCTCTGGGGAAGGATTTGGGAAAAATCAGATCCTGATAGGTTTGATCTCTCCTGCACATATTTTGGTTTGTTCATCCCTTTTCCATTCCTCTCTCTGAGATTCCTTTCTCTCCAGCATAGGGAGTGACCTATGTCTGGATTGTCTCTATCTGCCATCAGGTGATGGGATGGTGAGTGAGAATGAGGAGGAGAAACCCCAGCAGGAAGATGCTGAACAAGTAGAACCACGTGGAACATTATCAGGAAGATCCAAAGGGAATGTTTACGGAGTTGTGCACTCCCAGAAAAAGCAAAAGCCTGTGAGACTCAGCACAGGCCAGAGGAAAACTTCAGTAGCCACTCAGACCTTATTACATGCAAGAGAATCAACCTGGAAGAGACACGCTACAGATGCCATAAGTGTGGGAAAAGCTTCAATCGGAGCTCAACTCTTCTCACACATTGGAGAACCCACACTGGAGAGAAACCCTACATGTGCTCTGAGTGCGGGAAAAGCTTCATTCGGAGCTCTGCCCTGATCACACATCGGAGAATCCACACAGGTGAGAAACCTTATGGATGCTCTGAGTGTGGGAAACACTTCAGTCAGAGGCCACACCTTACCACACATCAGACAATCCACACGGGCGAGAAACCTTATGAATGCTCTGAGTGTGGGAAACGCTTCATTGATAGTTCAACCCTCATCTCATCTCATAGAATCCACACAGGAGAGATGCCTTACACATGCGCTGAATGCGGGAAAAGCTTCAATCAGAGCTCAAACCTTATCAAACATAGGAGAATCCACACAGGTGAGAAACCTCATGGATGCTCTGAGTGTGGGAAACACTTCATTCATCGTTCAGCCCTCATCTCACATCAGAGAATCCACACAGGAGAGAAGCCCCACATATGCTCAGAGTGCGGGGAAAGCTTCAATCAGAACTCTACCCTGATTGCACATCAGAGAATCCACACAGGAGAGAGACGCTACACATGCTCTGAGTGTGGGAAAAGTTTCAATCAGAGCTCAAACCTTATTAAACATCAGAAAATCCACATGGGGTATGTCTACACTACTGGATTATTCCGATTTTACAGAGACCGATTTTTGGAAACATTGTATAAAGTCGAGTGCACGTGGCCACACTAAGCACATTAATTCAGCGGTGTGCATCCATGTACCGAAGCTAGCGTCGAATTCTGGAGCGTTGCAATGTGCGTAGCTATCCCATAGTTCCCATAGTCTCTTCTGCCCATTGGAATTCTGGGTTGAGATACCAATGAATGATGGGGCAAAAACAGTGTCGCAGGTGATTCTGGGTAAATGTCATCAGACAATCCTCCCTCCATGAAAGCAATGGCAGACAATTATTTCACACCCTTTTCCCTGGATTGCCCAGGCAGATGCCATAGCACGGCAACCATGGAGCCCATTCAGCCTTTTGCACTGTCACCGTATGTCTACTGGATGTTGCTAACAGATGCGGTACTGCAGCGCTACACAGCATCATCCCCTTGCCTTTTGCAAATTAGCCAAGAGGGTGACCAGCTCTACTGTACCGTCTGCTGCATTGCAAGTTGACAATGACTGTTACCAGTCATACTGTACCGTCTGCTGCTGTCATGGGTGCTCCTGGCCGGCCTCGGTGAGGTCAGCTGGGGGCGCATGGACAAAAATGGGAATGACTCCTGAGGTCATTCTCTTCTTCAAGTTTTGTCTAAAGGGAGAGTCAGTCCTGCCTAGAATATCAGGCAAGCCTACTAAAAAACCAGAGAGGCAAATGGCCGCTCCAGATCAGAGCCCCAGATATCCCGCAGAAATGATGAGCTGCATGCCATTCTAGGGGTGCCCTGCAACAATCCCACCCATTGCTTCCTCCTCCCCACCCCTCCTGGGCTACCGTGGTAGTTATCCCCATTTCTGTGATGAAGTTATAAAGAATGCATGAATTTGAAACAACACTGACTTTATTGCCTCTGCAAGCAGAGATCAAAGGAGGGAGGAGGGCAGCCTCCAGCTGCTATGATATTCCAGGCAGGAGTGAATCTTCAGGAGACAAAACTTAAAGAAGAGAATGACCTGGGAATCATTCTCATTTTCGCCCAGGCGCCCGGCCGACCTCACCGAGGCCGGCCAGGAGCAATCAGGGGACGACGATGACGGAGATCAGTCATGCTGCACCATCTGCAAGGGAAGGGAAGGGAAGGGGATGCTGCTGTGTAGCACTGCAGCACCGCATCTGCCAGCAGCATCCAGTAGACATACGGTGACATTGAAAAAAGGCGGGAAATAATTTTTTTCCCTTGGTTTCACAGAGGGAGGGTTGGGGGGCTGATGACATATACCTGAACCACCTGCAACAATGTTTTTGACACTTCAGGCTTTGGAAGCTCAGCCAAGAATTCAAATGGTTTTCGGACAGTGCGGGAACTGTGGGATAGCTACAGTCGTCAGTCGCTCCTCCCTCCGTGAGCGTCCATTTCATTCTTTGGCTTTCTGTTACGCTTGTCTCAGCTCCTTAAGTTTCACGCAGCACTGGGCCGAGTTCCTGTTGTGGCCTCTGTCCATCATGGCCTTGGAGATTTTTTCAAATGTTTTGGCATTTTGTCTTTTGGAACGGAGTTCTCGTAGAATAGATTCATCTCCCCATACAGAGATCAGATTCAGTATCTCCGTACGGTCCATGATGGAGCTCTTTTTGATTCTGGGACTGAATGGTCACCTGTGCTGATCAGTGCTCCACGCTGGGCAAATAGGAAATTAAATTCAAAAGTTCCTGGGGCTTTTCCTATCTACCTGGCCAGTGCATCCGAGTTCAGATTGCTGTCCAGAGCGGTCACAATGGTGCACTGTGGGATAGCGCACGGAGGCCAATACCGTTAGATTGCAGCCACACTAACTCTAATTCGAAATGGCAAAACCGATTTCAGCGCTACTCCCCTCATCAGGGAGGAGTGCAGCTATCGATATTAAGAGCCCTTTATATCAAAATAAAGGATTTCATTGTGTGGACGGGTGCAGCGTTAATTTGGTTTAAAACACTGCTATATTCGATATAAACTCGTAGTGTAGACCAGGAAGGAAGGAAAACCTTCAATCAGAGCTCAAGCCTTATTAGACATCAGAAAATTCACATGAGAGAGAACTGTAATAAATGCCTTGACTAGGGTTGGCCAAAGATTTTTTTTTTAAAATCACATTTGTTAATTCCCCACAAAGTGATCTTCACATCATCTTCACCGTGGTCTCTCAGCTCCTGCAGATGGGTTGCCTGCTTCTGCCTTTTGCAGCTGACCCTTCTTTGGGGTCAATCCTGCGTTCTTTTCTATCAACTTTTTCCTTTTGAGTCGTAGGAGTGTGTGTCCCTCCAGCTAGGAATGTTCATCAGCTCCAGGTGGGGGGAGAGAGAGGTTTGATCCCAACAAGCTACACTGAGGCAAAAACTACCTGGGCCTTCCATCCACTAGGGCTGCACATGGTGTTGGCTGCTCAAGTTAGTGACCTTGGTGTAAAAAGACAGTTATAGTTGTAGTGCAGCTGCAGCTGCAGCCCAGGTGCAGTGGTTGGCATTAGCTTTCCCTTTGACCTGACCTAAACTCCATCACTTTTCCTAGTCTAAACAAACCCTGAGCATTACGGTTATAATGTTCCAACATTTCAAAGCAATTGTTAGTCATCAACAAATTGTTTCGTTCCCAGTTGCTCTGATGTTGCTTCAGGTTGTGCTGGAGAACAAATTGTTACTACCACTTTTCTCACTTAAAATATATTGAACTATAACAAAGAGATGGAACTGGGAGAGAGAGCTCAGTGGTTTGAGCATTGGCCTGCTAAACCTAGGGTTGCGAGTTCAGCCTTTGAAGGGACGATTTGGGGCAAAAATCTGGGGATTGGTCCTGCTTTGAGCAGGGGGGTTGAATTCAATGACCTCTTGAGGTCCCTTCTAACCCTGATATTCTATGAACAGGGCAGGGATAGGGAAAATGTCACTTCACCCTCTCTAACAACAGAAGAAGCTAGGGTAAGTCAGAGGGCTTTCCTATCACCATCCAAACCATTCAGTTGGGAAGGTCAATATATTTTCTAAAGGGCTGTGAAGAAGATTCCTGGTAAATGACTTGGAACTAAGGTTAGGGGGTTGTTACAGGAGTGGGTGGGTGAGATTCTGTGGCCTGCATTGTGCAGGAGGTCAGACTAGATGATCATAATGGTCCCTTCTGACCTTAAACTCTATGAGACTATAAGATACCCATGCATTTGGCCCCAAAGCAGTTGTGGCCCAGGCCCTGCAGGAGGTTGCTCGTGAAGAGATCTCCTTCCTAATCAGGTGCGGGTTGCCTGTTATTTGGGAAATGCAATTCCCATCTAGGTAGGGAAGGGAAAATGGAAGTGATGTTTCTGTTCAGTCACCCTGGGCGATGCTGCAAATATGTAGAAAATGAAATCCGTGTTGAATGTGATATAGCTGCAGAAAGAGACCTATTTTCCATAGATACCTGACATTTGGTGTTTTACAAGGATTCTAAGCCACACCTGAATTTAGTCCCTAATTTAAATCTGTGCCACCAGATTAAAGAAATAAAGGGCATATTTGGGGGAGGGGAGGAGTTATACTTCACTATTGCTACTGATCTTTTATGTGCTTGGTGAAGAATTCTACACCAGAGACGTATAAAATTACTCCAAGAAAAGTCAAAGGTTTGACAAGGACTCAGGTAGAAATCGCATGTACTAGTGGTTGATTTTTCGCCCCAGTGATGGAAGCTATGGTGACCTGTGGCCCAGGTAAACTATTTTTAGAATGCTGCTCCCTAGTTAAGTGGCATTGGTCTCACTCCTAAAGGATGCCATTATTAAATTGGGAACAACTGTCTTTTACCATTTGGATCCAAAGTTTCATGAAGCACAGAGAGAAACATCTGATTGCTTCAGAGCCAATCCATGCCTATGGGTCCCAATCTGGCTGCCTTGTTGGACAAGAAGCAGTTCCATGCTGGGCAAATTATGGTAGCTAATGAGGGAATGTATCAGATTCCAAGTTCAGACTGCAGGATACATGAATGCTGAGTCCTGACTCTGTGGTTTGGTCTCTTAGTTTTGCTATTAAGTCTTATGCATTTGTATCACTTCTCCACCTGTTGCTACTCTGAAAGATTAGAAAATGTGATAATAGAACACAGGTGTTTTTTCTCATGATGCAGCCTTCCCACGTAGCGTGAGAGCCCTTCCACCTACACTTATGGGCGAAATGAACTCACATAAATGGAAGGCTCCTAGGTTATTGTAGAATGTGACTTCACACAAAACTCAATGGTGGAAATGGGAATTAAGAGAAAACTGCCCTATAGGTTTATATTTTGTAATCTTTGAATAAGTTGTTACCAGTGACAATGAAATTAAACATGAAGTTAATTAGTGTAAAGTAAGAGGCTGATTATGTGATAACTTTCAGTGTTACTATATAATTCAGGTTTTCTTCTAGTTCTCTCCCCGCCCTCCTACTATATTGGAAATGGTGGCTAATCCTGAAAAGTAAAACCTCACTCCAAAGGAATTAGAGCGGGGAACATGTGGGAGAAATAGCATGTATGAAAATAGAGCCCCAGTGTAGACTGTAATTATTTCTCTTTCAAATGGAATTTACTTTGATAAACTTTAAAATAAATATTCTGTGAAGAGGAAAATTGCTTGAGTCAAGATGTGTAACCTTCTACCGAGTTAGAGGGTAACAGCCACAGAGTCCCCAATTTGCTTGTTTGCTAAACAAAGACACATCGGGCGGAGAGGTCAGAATTTAAAATGGTGATGGATGCAGGATGATTGATTTTTGCAACCAGTTATTTTTATGGGTGCTGAGACCGTTTTTCCTTTTGAGGAGGCAGCTGTTAGAGCCCAGCTGCTTAACCCTCAGGCCTGGCCATGGAAACCTCCCGTAACTGGCCTTTGTTTCTTTCACATTTGATACCTTTGGGGTTCACACGTCCACACTGCATGTGGTTTACGGCAGCAGATACTTTGAGAAAACTGCCGGGCTCAGTCGGGCTGTTCCAAACTGACGTTGGCCCAAACTCTGCCTCACTTCATCTAGAGTGGGACATGTCTGTATCGAAGGATTGGTTCACACCTGATTTGCCCAGACACCTCGCAGGAGGTGTGGTAAGATGGGGTAAGCTGGAATCTACAACGATAAAGTAAAAGGTAAGGGTGGGAGTCCTTCAGCTTTCAGCTCAACAAGCGTGTTCTGTTCATTCTCTCTGAAGCATCTGGCACTGGTCACTCTCAGGCAGCACACTGGGCTAGATGGCCCATTGGTTTGACCTAGTATGACCTGTCTTGTGTTCTTATGTAAGTCATCTAAGGGAGACTGACTTCCAGGATCCCAGGACTGATCCCCTCTGGGGAATGAAGCACAACAGTGACAGGCTGTGCAGCCTGCACTAGTCTCCTGTACCTGAAAAGCCTGCTAGCCCGAAGTGCTGGGCCAGCTATGCCAGTACCTGGTTCCTCAACTGCAGCTACAGGTCCTGCTCCATGTGACTCCAAAGCCAAAGAGCTGCAGAGATCCAACCCGTCATAACCTTTGCCATTTATTTTCCTTTTTCTATTATTAGTGATGCAATAGTGAAATCTAAGGAGAAAACTAATTCACTTTGAGGCTGTGGGCTAAATATAAGCAATAATTTGGTTTCGGTATTGAAATGTTCAGCTCTCCAAATCTGGGATGCACTGCCTGGGTGAAAACCTCTGATTGGGGTTTTGGTACCACTAAATATGCACCTGCCTCCTTGGGTTGCTGTTCTAGGATTTATAAGGGTTGATTTTCTGCTGTATTCTTCTGATGGTTTGACTAAATTGATGACTTGATTCCAACGCAATATCCTAGTTAACTCGTTGATTTACTGATTTGACCTGAACTTTATCACTGCATTGTTTAACCCTTCATTAGCTAGTCGTTTAGCCTTAGCGATGTATGTTCTTGGTTGTATTTGTTCATGTTAATAAAACATGAAACTGGGATACTGAGTCATTTCTTTCAATAAGCAACAAGGGCTGGAACTGTGGAGAATGTGAACGGAGATCAGACATTGGACGTCTGAGCCTTATCAGATTCATCTAAATTAACACTGTGTTTCCCAAAGGGGAGCAATGGAGGGGGCATCTATCTTAGCTCCAGCTGCGGCCGGGTGGGGAGGGAGAGCTCAGACCATCACAAGGGAAAATAAGCTCCCCTACCCAGGCTTTCAGGAATTTGGGGAGGTGCAGTGTGTCTGAGTGAGGAGAGATCAGTGAGGTGGGGCTGATCTGAGTAGGGGTCAGGGGTCTTGCTCTGCAGCCACTCTCATGGCCCTGCCCAATCCTTACCCCAGTCTGATTTGCCCAGGGGTTGGGCCTTGTCAGGCCAAGATGGGGTTGGAGCTCTGGTTGGAAGGGCTGTAAAAGGTAGTGAACAGTTTGTAGATTTCAGCCAGCAGGGTGTTGGTAGAGTAAATGTGTGTGTGTTAAAGGGACGCTGCTGACAGAGGACAGGATGAAGGTGGTGCAGGCAACTGTAACTGCGTCTCCTGCTTTTCAGAAGTTTGAGTTTTGCGGCTGCAGAGGTTCTGCAAGGGGCTGATATTGCTCCAGCCAATCTTAACTCTGCATTAAGGAAGGGTTTTGCCTTTAATGATTAATTCTCCTCAGTACTAACTGGGCTCTGAGGCTGACCCCAAGCTAAATGCTTAGAAAGAAAACAATGAAAATATCAACTGTCCATGACTCGTTTAAAACAAATCCTGTCCCTCCTGTCTGCACTGGCAATGATGAGAGGAAACCAAGCCAAGTGATTCATTGCCTCGGGAGAAGTTTAACCACTTCCATTCTCTGTATCTTTACTGTAACGGAAAGGAACAAGAAAAGCAAATGGAGTTCACAGAGAAAAAGTGGCAGATTTCTTCTCTCTCCAAAGCTCTGAGAGCAAACCCTGTTCTCCACATGACCCTCTTCTTTATATTTAACTCCTCCCCATTGGGCTGGATTACTGCTAGTAGCACATCCTCGCTCTGCTTCCTTCAGCATCTCAGTGTGATTACGATTAGATGAGTAATGTCCGTCCTTTCCCCTTCAACCTGCAAAGGAAACTTCTGCTTCACCACACCAGCTAACAAGAAGTCATGAAAGCAGTTTCCTTGGGAATTCCAGTCCTTGTATTACCACCAAAAACACTAGACTGAGAAATGAGTGGTTCTTTAAAATCAATGTCTTCAACTAAGGCCTGGTCTACACTAGGTGGGGCGGGGTGTCGATCTAAGGTACGCAACTTCAGCTACGTGAATAGCGTAGCTGAAGTCGAAGTACCTTAGCTAGAATTACTTACCCGTCCTCACGGCGCAGGATCGACGTCCACGGCTCCCCCGTCGACTCCGCTACCGCCACTCACTCTGGTGGAGTTCCGGAGTCGACGGGAGCGTGTTCGGGGTTCAATATCGCATCTAGATGAGACGCGATATATCGAACTCCGAGAAATCGATTGCTACCCGCCAATCTGGCGGGGAGTGAAGACACCCTAAGAGGCTATATTCTGATCTCACAGGACCAGCCGCCCACCCAGGTCAATATATACCTTAGATATTTTCCCAAAATCACATTGATGCCAATCCTTCAGTATCTAAATGCTAAAGGTTTATTTATAAAAAGAAAGAAAGAAAGAAAGAAAGAAAGAAAGAAAGAAAGAAAGAAAGAAAGAAAGAAAGGTGAGAATTAAAATTGGTTAAAGGAATCAAATACAATAATTGCAAAGTTCTTGGTTCAGGCTTATAGCAGTGATAGAATAAACTGCTGGCTTGATAAGTCTTTGGGTGCTTCCAAGTCACTGGAAGTTCCTCTCCCTTGGTTAGATGCTCCCATTAGTATAAGTCAGGGGTGTCCAAACTACGGCCCGCACATGGCGCTTGAGCTCAACTCTGTTGCACTTCTCAGTTTCAACACTAGATGGAGCCAGTCACAGAAAAGGTGCTTCTCCACTAAACAACATTAAGCAAAGAAAAATAGTTACCACGAGTCACCAGAAATGGCAGCACCGAAGAAACGCAAGATAGCAAGTGAGTGTAGAACAGGGGTGGGCAAACTATGGCCTGCAGGCCACATCCGACCCGCGGGACCGTCCTGCTGAGCCCCCGAGCTTCTAGCCCGAGACGCTCGCCCAAGGCCCCTCCCACACTGTTCCCCCTCGCCCACAGCCTCAGCTCGCTCGCTCGCTCCACTGCCGGAGCCGGCACAAGGGAGCAGGGTGGGTTGGATAGAGGGCAGGAGAGTCCGGGGTGGTGGTCAGGGGGCGGGGGTGTGGATAGGGGTTGGGGGGAACAGGGGGTTGAATGGGGCTGGGGTCCCGGGGGATAGTCAGGACGGCGGGGGGGGGGAGGGGGGGGCATGGGGCAGTGAGGGGCAGGGGTTCTGGGGGCAGTCGGGGACAGGGAGAATGGGTGGGTGGATGGGGCAGGGGTCCCGGGGGTAGTCAGGAAGGAGGGGGTTGGGTGGGGTGGCAGGGGCAGTGAGGGGCAGGGGTTCTGGGGGCAGTCAGGGACAGGGAGAAGGGGTGTGGATGGGGCAGGGGTCCCGGGAGGGCCGTCAGGAATGAGAGGAGGGGTTGGATGGGGCGGCAGGGGCCCAGGGGCAGTCAGGGGACAGGGAGCAGGTGTGTGTGGATGGGGCAGGGGTCCCAGAGGGACCATCAGGAATGGGGCAGTTGGATGGGGCAGGAGTCCTGGCCGGGGGTGGTAGATAGGAGGTGGGGCTGGGCCATGACCCTCCCCTAACCGGCCCTCCATACAATTTATTTAAACCCGATGCGGCCCTCAAGCCAAAAAGTTTGCCCGCCCCTGGTATAAGTCCATAGTCCAGATGTTTGAGCAGGAAAGAGGCTGGAGCAGGCTAGAGGCACAGTGGAGATGTTTCCAGGGCCTCTTTTAACTTCTGCCATATGAAGGGAAACCCATTGTTTCAAAGTCCTCAGCACAGCTAGTGGAAAATCACAGGTGAAAGATGGGAGCTTGGAGTCACATGGGCAAGTCCCTGTCCATGCCCCATTTTGCTCAGTCATTGCAGGATGGATACTTTGCAGGATACGTCAGATAGAACATTCACAGAAAAGTCCGTTCAGTGTAGATGGGTGCCTCCCATGGTCCATTGTGAATTAAGTGTCCGTTCGATGGGCCACTCACTGGCTAACAGCTCACTTCAGCGGATGCATAGAATGGAACACAGAAAGAAGATATTTATACATACAGAGACCGTGAAAAGGTGGAAGTAGCCATACCAACTCTAAGCGGCCAATCAACTGAGATGAGCAATCATCAGCAGGAGAAAAAAACCTTTGAAGTGATAATCAAGATGACCCACAGAAGGTGTGAGGATACTTAACGTGGAGAAATAGATTCAATTAGTGCAATGACCCAACCATTCCCAGTCTCTGTTTAAAACCCCTGCCCCATCCACCCACCCCTTCTCCCTGTCCCCGACTGCCCCCAGAACCCCTGCCCCTCACTGCCCCCTGCCACCCCATCCAACCCCCCTCCTTTCTGACTATCCCCCGGGACCCCTGCCCCCATTCAACCCCCTGTTCCCCCCAACCCCTATCCACACCCCCGCCCCCTGACCACCACCCCGGACTCTCCTGCCCTCTATCCAACCCACCCTGCTCCCTGCCTCCTTACCGTGCTGCCTGGAGCACCAGTGGCTGGCAGTGTTACAGCCGCGCCACCCGGCTGGAGCCGGGACATGCCACCACCGCCACCGCGCAGCTCAGAGCACTGGGTCAGGCCGGGCTCTGCAGCTGCACTGCCCAAGGAGCTCACAGCAGAGCCTTGTGCCGGCTCCGGCAGTGGAGCGAGCGAGCGAGCTGAGGCTGTGGGCGAGGGGGAACAGTGTGGGAGGGGCCTTGGGCGAGCGTCTCGGGCTAGAAGCTCGGGGGCTCAGCAGGACGGTCCCGCGGGTCGGATGTGGCCTGCAGGCCATAGTTTGCCCACCCCTGTTCTACACTCACTTGCTATCTTGCGTTTCTTCGGTGCTGCCATTTCTGGTGACTCGTGGTAACTATTTTTCTTTGCTTAATGTTGTTTAGTGGAGAAGCACCTTGTCTGTGACTGGCTCCATCTAGTGTTGAAACTGAGAAGTGCAACAGAGTTGAGCTCAAGCGCCATGTGCGGGCCATATTCAATTATATTTTCAGAATTTGCTGCGGGCCAATAAAAACTGACCCGCGGGCCGCAGTTGGCCCGCGGGCCGTAGTTTGGACACCCCTGACTTATACTAATGGGAGCATCTAACCAAGGGAGAGGAACTTCCAGTGACTTGGAAGCACCCAAAGACTTATCAAGCCAGCAGTTTATTCTATCACTGCTATAAGCCTGAACCAAGAACTTTGCAATTATTGTATTTGATTCCTTTAACCAATTTTAATTCTCACCTTTCTTTCTTTCTTTCTTTCTTTCTTTCTTTCTTTCTTTCTTTCTTTCTTTCTTTCTTTTTATAAATAAACCTTTAGCATTTAGATACTGAAGGATTGGCATCAATGTGATTTTGGGGAAATATCTAAGTTATATATTGACCTGGGTGGGCGGCTGGTCCTGTGAGATCAGAATATAGCCTCTTAGGGTGTCTTCACTCCCCGCCAGATTGGCGGGTAGCAATCGATTTCTCGGAGTTCGATATATCGCATCTAGATGCGATATTGAACCCCGAACACGCCCCGTCGACTCCGAACTCCACCAGAGTGAGTGGCGGTAGCGGAGTCGACGGGGGAGCCGTGGACGTCGATCCCGCGCCGTGAGGACGGGTAAGTAATTCTAGCTAAGGTACTTCGACTTCAGCTACGCTATTCACGTAGCTGAAGTTGCGTACCTTAGATCGACACCCCCCCCCCACCTAGTGTAGACCAGGCCTTAGTTGAAGACATTGATTTTAAAGAACCACACATTTCTCAGTCTAGTGTTGTTGGTGGTAATACAAGGACTGGAATTCCCAAGGAAACTGCTTTCATGACTTCTTGTTAGCTGGTGTGGTGAAGCAGAAGTTTCCTTTGCAGGTTGAAGGGGAAAGGACGGACATTACTCATCTAATCGTAATCACACTGAGACGCTGAAGGAAGCAGAGCGAGGATGTGCTACTAGCAGTAATCCAGCCCAATGGGGAGGAGTTAAATATAAAGAAGAGGGTCATGTGGAGAACAGGGTTTGCTCTCAGAGCTTTGGAGAGAGAAGAAATCTGCCACTTTTTCTCTGTGAACTCCATTTGCTTTTCTTGTTCCTTTCCGTTACAGTAAAGATACAGAGAATGGAAGTGGTTAAACTTCTCCCGAGGCAATGAATCACTTGGCTTGGTTTCTCTCATCATTGCCAGTGCAGACAGGAGGGACAGGATTTGTTTTAAACGAGTCATGGACAGTTGATATTTTCATTGTTTTCTTTCTAAGCATTTAGCTTGGGGTCAGCCTCAGAGCCCAGTTAGTACTGAGGAGAATTAATCATTAAAGGGCAAAACCCTTCCTTAATGCAGAGTTAAGATTGGCTGGAGCAATATCAGCCCCTTGCAGAACCTCTGCAGCCGCAAAACTCAAACTTCTGAAAAGCAGGAGACGCAGTTACAGTTGCCTGCACCACCTTCATCCTGTCCTCTGTCAGCAGCGTCCCTTTAACACACACACATTTACTCTACCAACACCCTGCTGGCTGAAATCTACAAACTGTTCACTACCTTTACAGCCCTTCCAACCAGAGCTCCAACCCCATCTTGGCCTGACAAGGCCCAACCCTGGGCAAATCAGACTGGGGTAAGGATTGGGCAGGGCCATGAGAGTGGCTGCAGAGCAAGACCCTGACCCCTACTCAGATCAGCCCCACCTCACTGATCTCTCCTCACTCAGACACACTGCACCCTCCCCAAATTCCTGAAAGCCTGGGTAGGGGAGCTTATTTTCCTTGTGATGGTCTGAGCTCTCCTCCCCACCCGGCCGCAGCTGGAGCTAAGATAGATGCCCTCCATTGCTCCTTTGGGAAACACAGTGTTAATTTAGACGAATCTGATAAGGCTCAGACGTCCAATGTCTGATCTCCGTTCACATTCTCCACAGTTCCAGCCCTTGTTGCTTATTGAAAGAAATGACTCAGTATCCCAGTTTCATGTTTTATTAACATGAACAAATACAACCAAGAACATACATCGCTAAGGCTAAACGACTAGCTAATGAAGGGTTAAACAATGCAGTGATAAAGTTCAGGTCAAATCAGTAAATCAACGAGTTAACTAGGATATTGCGTTGGAATCAAGTCATCAATTTAGTCAAACCATCAGAAGAATACAGCAGAAAATCAACCCTTATAAATCCTAGAACAGCAACCCAAGGAGGCAGGTGCATATTTAGTGGTACCAAAACCCCAATCAGAGGTTTTCACCCAGGCAGTGCATCCCAGATTTGGAGAGCTGAACATTTCAATACCGAAACCAAATTATTGCTTATATTTAGCCCACAGCCTCAAAGTGAATTAGTTTTCTCCTTAGATTTCACTATTGCATCACTAATAATAGAAAAAGGAAAATAAATGGCAAAGATTATGAGGGGTTGGATCTCTGCAGCTCTTTGGCTTTGGAGTCACATGGAGCAGGACCTGTAGCTGCAGTTGAGGAACCAGGTACTGGCATAGCTGGCCCAGCACTTCGGGCTAGCAGGCTTTTCAGGTACAGGAGACTAGTGCAGGCTGCACAGCCTGTCACTGTTGTGCTTCATTCCCCAGAGGGGATCAGTCCTGGGATCCTGGAAGTCAGTCTCCTTAGATGACTTACATAAGAACACAAGACAGGTCATACTAGGTCAAACCAATGGGCCATCTAGCCCAGTGTGCTGCCTGAGAGTGACCAGTGCCAGATGCTTCAGAGAGAATGAACAGAACACGCTTGTTGAGCTGAAAGCTGAAGGACTCCCACCCTTACCTTTTACTTTATCGTTGTAGATTCCAGCTTACCCCATCTTACCACACCTCCTGCGAGGTGTCTGGGCAAATCAGGTGTGAACCAATCCTTCGATACAGACATGTCCCACTCTAGATGAAGTGAGGCAGAGTTTGGGCCAACGTCAGTTTGGAACAGCCCGACTGAGCCCGGCAGTTTTCTCAAAGTATCTGCTGCCGTAAACCACATGCAGTGTGGACGTGTGAACCCCAAAGGTATCAAATGTGAAAGAAACAAAGGCCAGTTACGGGGAGGTTTCCATGGCCAGGCCTGAGGGTTAAGCAGCTGGGCTCTAACAGCTGCCTCCTCAAAAGGAAAAACGGTCTCAGCACCCATAAAAATAACTGGTTGCAAAAATCAATCATCCTGCATCCATCACCATTTTAAATTCTGACCTCTCCCGCCCGATGTGTCTTTGTTTAGCAAACAAGCAAATTGGGGACTCTGTGGCTGTTACCCTCTAACTCGGTAGAAGGTTACACATCTTGACTCAAGCAATTTTCCTCTTCACAGAATATTTATTTTAAAGTTTATCAAAGTAAATTCCATTTGAAAGAGAAATAATTACAGTCTACACTGGGGCTCTATTTTCATACATGCTATTTCTCCCACATGTTCCCCCGCTCTAATTCCTTTGGAGTGAGGTTTTACTTTTCAGGATTAGCCACCATTTCCAATATAGTAGGAGGGGCGGGGAGAGAACTAGAAGAAAACCTGAATTATATAGTAACACTGAAAGTTATCACATAATCAGCCTCTTACTTTACACTAATTAACTTCATGTTTAATTTCATTGTCACTGGTAACAACTTATTCAAAGATTACAAAATATAAACCTATAGGGCAGTTTTCTTAATTCCCATTTCCACCATTGAGTTTTGTGTGAAGTCACATTCTACAATAACCTAGGAGCCTTCCATTTATGTGAGTTCATTTCGCCCATAAGTGTAGGTGGAAGGGCTCTCACGCTACGTGGGAAGGCTGCATCATGAGAAAAACACCTGTGTTCTATTATCACATTTTCTAATCTTTCAGAGTAGCAACAGGTGGAGAAGTGATACAAATGCATAAGACTTAATAGCAAAACTAAGAGACCAAACCACAGAGTCAGGACTCAGCATTCATGTATCCTGCAGTCTGAACTTGGAATCTGATACATTCCTCATTAGCTACCATAATTTGCCCAGCATGGAACTGCTTCTTGTCCAACAAGGCAGCCAGATTGGGACCCATAGGCATGGATTGGCTCTGAAGCAATCAGATGTTTCTCTCTGTGCTTCATGAAACTTTGGATCCAAATGGTAAAAGACAGTTGTTCCCAATTTAATAATGGCATCCTTTAGGAGTGAGACCAATGCCACTTAACTAGGGAGCAGCATTCTAAAAATAGTTTACCTGGGCCACAGGTCACCATAGCTTCCATCACTGGGGCGAAAAATCAACCACTAGTACATGCGATTTCTACCTGAGTCCTTGTCAAACCTTTGACTTTTCTTGGAGTAATTTTATACACCAAGCACATAAAAGATCAGTAGCAATAGTGAAGTATAACTCCTCCCCTCCCCCAAATATGCCCTTTATTTCTTTAATCTGGTGGCACAGATTTAAATTAGGACTAAATTCAGGTGTGGCTTAGAATCCTTGTAAAACACCAAATGTCAGGTATCTATGGAAAATAGGTCTCTTTCTGCAGCTATATCACATTCAACACGGATTTCATTTTCTACATATTTGCAGCATCGCCCAGGGGTGACTGAACAGAAACATCACTTCCATTATCACCTTCCCTACCTATATGGGAATTGCATTTCCCAAATAACAGGCAACCGCACCTGATTAGGAAGGAGATCTCTTCACGAGCAACCTCCTGCAGGGCCTGGGCCACAACTGCTTTGGGGGCCAAATGCATGGGTATCTTATAGTCTCATAGAGTTTAAGGTCAGAAGGGACCATTATGATCATCTAGTCTGACCTCCTGCACAATGCAGGCCACAGAATCTCACCCACCCACTCCTGTAACAACCCCCTAACCTTAGTTCCAAGTCATTTACCAGGGAATCTTCTTCACAGCCCTTTAGAAAATATATTGACCTTCCCAACTGAATGGTTTGGATGGTGATAGGGAAGCCCTCTGACTTACCCTAGCTTCTTCTGTTGTTAGAGAGGGTGAAGTGACATTTTCCCCTATCCCTGCCCTGTTCATAGAATATCAGGGTTAGAAGGGACCTCAAGAGGTCATTGAATTCAACCCCCCTGCTCAAAGCAGGACCAATCCCCAGATTTTTGCCCCAAATCGTCCCTTCAAAGGCTGAACTCGCAACCCTAGGTTTAGCAGGCCAATGCTCAAACCACTGAGCTCTCTCTCCCAGTTCCATCTCTTTGTTATAGTTCAATATATTTTAAGTGAGAAAAGTGGTAGTAACAATTTGTTCTCCAGCACAACCTGAAGCAACATCAGAGCAACTGGGAACGAAACAATTTGTTGATGACTAACAATTGCTTTGAAATGGGGGAACAGTATAACCGTAATGCTCAGGGTTTGTTTAGACTAGGAAAAGTGATGGAGTTTAGGTCAGGTCAAAGGGAAAGCTAATGCCAACCACTGCACCTGGGCTGCAGCTGCAGCTGCACTACAACTATAACTGTCTTTTTACACCAAGGTCACTAACTTGAGCAGCCAACACCATGTGCAGCCCTAGTGGATGGAAGGCCCAGGTAGTTTTTGCCTCAGTGTAGCTTGTTGGGATCAAACCTCTCTCTCCCCCCACCTGGAGCTGATGAACATTCCTAGCTGGAGGGACACACACTCCTACGACTCAAAAGGAAAAAAGTTGATAGAAAAGAACGCAGGATTGACCCCAAAGAAGGGTCAGCTGCAAAAGGCAGAAGCAGGCAACCCATCTGCAGGAGCTGAGAGACCACGGGGCAGTCGGGGACAGGGAGAAGGGGTGGGTGGATGGGGCAGGGGTTTTAAACAGAGACTGGGAATGGTTGGGTCATTGCACTAATTGAATCTATTTCTCCACGTTAAGTATCCTCACACCTTCTGTGGGTCATCTTGATTATCACTTCAAAGGTTTTTCTCCTGCTGATGATTGCTCATCTCAGTTGATTGGCCGCTTAGAGTTGGTATGGCTACTTCCACCTTTTCACGGTCTCTGTATGTATAAATATCTTCTTTCTGTGTTCCATTCTATGCATCCGCTGAAGTGAGCTGTTAGCCAGTGAGTGGCCCATCGAACGGACACTTAATTCACAATGGACCATGGGAGGCACCCATCTACACTGAACGGACTTTTCTGTGAATGTTCTATCTGACGTATCCTGCAAAGTATCCATCCTGCAATGACTGAGCAAAATGGGGCATGGACAGGGACTTGCCCATGTGACTCCAAGCTCCCATCTTTCACCTGTGATTTTCCACTAGCTGTGCTGAGGACTTTGAAACAATGGGTTTCCCTTCATATGGCAGAAGTTAAAAGAGGCCCTGGAAACATCTCCACTGTGCCTCTAGCCTGCTCCAGCCTCTTTCCTGCTCAAACATCTGGACTATGGACTTATACCAGGGGCGGGCAAACTTTTTGGCCTGAGGGCCGCATCGGGTTTCGTAAATTGTATGGAGGGCCGGTTAGGGGAGGGGGTCATGGCCCAGCCCCCCACCTCCTATCTACCACCCCCCCCCGGCCAGGACTCCTGCCCCATCCAACTGCCCCATTCCCTGATGGTCCCTCTGGGACCCCTGCCCCATCCACACACACCTGCTCCCTGTCCCCTGACTGCCCCTGGGCCCCTGCCGCCCCATCCAACCCCTCCTCTCATTCCTGACGGCCCTCCCGGGACCCCTGCCCCATCCACCCACCCGTTCTCCCTGTCCCCGACTGCCCCCAGAACCCCTGCCCCTCACTGCCCCCTGCCACCCCATCCAACACCCCTCCTTCCTGACTATCCCCAGGACCCCTGCCCCATTCAACCCCTGTTCCCCAACCCCTATCCACACCCCCGCCCCCTGACCACCACCCCGGACTCTCCTGCCCTCTATCCAACCCACCCTGCTCCCTTGTGCCGGCTCCGGCAGTGGAGCGAGCGAGCGAGCTGAGGCTGTGGGCGAGGGGGAACAGTGTGGGAGGGGCCTTGGGCGAGCGTCTCGGGCTAGAAGCTCGGGGGCTCAGCAGGACGGTCCCGCGGGTCGGATGTGGCCTGCAGGCCATAGTTTGCCCACCCCTGTTCTACACTCACTTGCTATCTTGCGTTTCTTCGGTGCTGCCATTTCTGGTGACTCGTGGTAACTATTTTTCTTTGCTTAATGTTGTTTAGTGGAGAAGCACCTTTTCTGTGACTGGCTCCATCTAGTGTTGAAACTGAGAAGTGCAACAGAGTTGAGCTCAAGCGCCATGTGCGGGCCATATTCAATTATATTTTCAGAATTTGCTGCGGGCCAATAAAAACTGACCCGCGGGCCGCAGTTGGCCCGCGGGCCGTAGTTTGGACACCCCTGACTTATACTAATGGGAGCATCTAACCAAGGGAGAGGAACTTCCAGTGACTTGGAAGCACCCAAAGACTTATCAAGCCAGCAGTTTATTCTATCACTGCTATAAGCCTGAACCAAGAACTTTGCAATTATTGTATTTGATTCCTTTAACCAATTTTAATTCTCACCTTTCTTTCTTTCTTTCTTTCTTTCTTTCTTTCTTTCTTTCTTTCTTTCTTTCTTTCTTTTTATAAATAAACCTTTAGAATTTAGATACTGAAGGATTGGCATCAATGTGATTTTGGGGAAATATCTAAGTTATATATTGACCTGGGTGGGCGGCTGGTCCTGTGAGATCAGAATATAGCCTCTTAGGGTGTCTTCACTCACCGCCAGATTGGCGGGTAGCAATCGATTTCTCGGAGTTCGATATATCGCGTCTCATCTAGATGCGATATTGAACCCCGAACACGCTCCCGTCGACTCCGGAACTCCACCAGAGTGAGTGGAGGTAGCGGAGTCGACGGGGGAGCCGTGGACGTCGATCCCGCGCCGTGAGGACGGGTAAGTAATTCTAGCTAAGGTACTTCGACTTCAGCTACGCTATTCACGTAGCTGAAGTTGCGTACCTTAGATCGACACCCCCACCTAGTGTAGACCAGGCCTTAGTTGAAGACATTGATTTTAAAGACCCACTCATTTCTCAGTCTAGTGTTGTTGGTGGTAATACAAGGACTGGAATTCCCAAGGAAACTGCTTTCATGACTTCTTGTTAGCTGGTGTGGTGAAGCAGAAGTTTCCTTTGCAGGTTGAAGGGGAAAGGACGGACATTACTCATCTAATCGTAATCACACTGAGACGCTGAAGGAAGCAGAGCGAGGATGTGCTACTAGCAGTAATCCAGCCCAATGGGGAGGAGTTAAATATAAAGAAGAGGGTCATGTGGAGAACAGGGTTTGCTCTCAGAGCTTTGGAGAGAAGAAATCTGCCACTTTTTCTCTGTGAACTCCATTTGCTTTTCTTGTTCCTTTCCGTTACAGTAAAGATACAGAGAATGGAAGTGGTTAAACTTCTCCCGAGGCAATGAATCACTTGGCTTGGTTTCCTCTCATCATTGCCAGTGCAGACAGGAGGGACAGGATTTGTTTTAAACGAGTCATGGACAGTTGATATTTTCATTGTTTTCTTTCTAAGCATTTAGCTTGGGGTCAGCCTCAGAGCCCAGTTAGTACTGAGGAGAATTAATCATTAAAGGGCAAAACCCTTCCTTAATGCAGAGTTAAGATTGGCTGGAGCAATATCAGCCCCTTGCAGAACCTCTGCAGCCGCAAACTCAAACTTCTGAAAAGCAGGAGACGCAGTTACAGTTGCCTGCACCACCTTCATCCTGTCCTCTGTCAGCAGCGTCCCTTTAACACACACACATTTACTCTACCAACACCCTGCTGGCTGAAATCTACAAACTGTTCACTACCTTTACAGCCCTTCCAACCAGAGCTCCAACCCCATCTTGGCCTGACAAGGCCCAACCCCTGGGCAAATCAGACTGGGGTAAGGATTGGGCAGGGCCATGAGAGTGGCTGCAGAGCAAGACCCCTGACCCCTACTCAGATCAGCCCCACCTCACTGATCTCTCCTCACTCAGACACACTGCACCCCTCCCCAAATTCCTGAAAGCCTGGGTAGGGGAGCTTATTTTCCTTGTGATGGTCTGAGCTCTCCCTCCCCACCCGGCCGCAGCTGGAGCTAAGATAGATGCCCTCCATTGCTCCTTTGGGAAACACAGTGTTAATTTAGATGAATCTGATAAGGCTCAGACGTCCAATGTCTGATCTCCGTTCACATTCTCCACAGTTCCAGCCCTTGTTGCTTATTGAAAGAAATGACTCAGTATCCCAGTTTCATGTTTTATTAACATGAACAAATACAACCAAGAACATACATCGCTAAGGCTAAACGACTAGCTAATGAAGGGTTAAACAATGCAGTGATAAAGTTCAGGTCAAATCAGTAAATCAACGAGTTAACTAGGATATTGCGTTGGAATCAAGTCATCAATTTAGTCAAACCATCAGAAGAATACAGCAGAAAATCAACCCTTATAAATCCTAGAACAGCAACCCAAGGAGGCAGGTGCATATTTAGTGGTACCAAAACCCCAATCAGAGGTTTTCACCCAGGCAGTGCATCCCAGATTTGGAGAGCTGAACATTTCAATACCGAAACCAAATTATTGCTTATATTTAGCCCACAGCCTCAAAGTGAATTAGTTTTCTCCTTAGATTTCACTATTGCATCACTAATAATAGAAAAAGGAAAATAAATGGCAAAGATTATGAGGGTTGGATCTCTGCAGCTCTTTGGCTTTGGAGTCACATGGAGCAGGACCTGTAGCTGCAGTTGAGGAACCAGGTACTGGCATAGCTGGCCCAGCACTTCGGGCTAGCAGGCTTTTCAGGTACAGGAGACTAGTGCAGGCTGCACAGCCTGTCACTGTTGTGCTTCATTCCCAGAGGATCAGTCCTGGGATCCTGGAAGTCAGTCTCCCTTAGATGACTTACATAAGAACACAAGACAGGTCATACTAGGTCAAACCAATGGGCCATCTAGCCCAGTGTGCTGCCTGAGAGTGACCAGTGCCAGATGCTTCAGAGAGAATGAACAGAACACGCTTGTTGAGCTGAAAGCTGAAGGACTCCCACCCTTACCTTTTACTTTATCGTTGTAGATTCCAGCTTACCCCATCTTACCACACCTCCTGCGAGGTGTCTGGGCAAATCAGGTGTGAACCAATCCTTCGATACAGACATGTCCCACTCTAGATGAAGTGAGGCAGAGTTTGGGCCAACGTCAGTTTGGAACAGCCCGACTGAGCCCGGCAGTTTTCTCAAAGTATCTGCTGCCGTAAACCGCATGCAGTGTGGACGTGTGAACCCCAAAGGTATCAAATGTGAAAGAAACAAAGGCCAGTTACGGGGAGGTTTCCATGGCCAGGCCTGAGGGTTAAGCAGCTGGGCTCTAACAGCTGCCTCCTCAAAAGGAAAAACGGTCTCAGCACCCATAAAAATAACTGGTTGCAAAAATCAATCATCCTGCATCCATCACCATTTTAAATTCTGACCTCTCCCGCCCGATGTGTCTTTGTTTAGCAAACAAGCAAATTGGGGACTCTGTGGCTGTTACCCTCTAACTCGGTAGAAGGTTACACATCTTGACTCAAGCAATTTTCCTCTTCACAGAATATTTATTTTAAAGTTTATCAAAGTAAATTCCATTTGAAAGAGAAATAATTACAGTCTACACTGGGGCTCTATTTTCATACATGCTATTTCTCCCACATGTTCCCCCGCTCTAATTCCTTTGGAGTGAGGTTTTACTTTTCAGGATTAGCCACCATTTCCAATATAGTAGGAGGGGCGGGGAGAGAACTAGAAGAAAACCTGAATTATATAGTAACACTGAAAGTTATCACATAATCAGCCTCTTACTTTACACTAATTAACTTCATGTTTAATTTCATTGTCACTGGTAACAACTTATTCAAAGATTACAAAATATAAACCTATAGGGCAGTTTTCTCTTAATTCCCATTTCCACCATTGAGTTTTGTGTGAAGTCACATTCTACAATAACCTAGGAGCCTTCCATTTATGTGAGTTCATTTCGCCCATAAGTGTAGGTGGAAGGGCTCTCACGCTACGTGGGAAGGCTGCATCATGAGAAAAAACACCTGTGTTCTATTATCACATTTTCTAATCTTTCAGAGTAGCAACAGGTGGAGAAGTGATACAAATGCATAAGACTTAATAGCAAAACTAAGAGACCAAACCACAGAGTCAGGACTCAGCATTCATGTATCCTGCAGTCTGAACTTGGAATCTGATACATTCCCTCATTAGCTACCATAATTTGCCCAGCATGGAACTGCTTCTTGTCCAACAAGGCAGCCAGATTGGGACCCATAGGCATGGATTGGCTCTGAAGCAATCAGATGTTTCTCTCTGTGCTTCATGAAACTTTGGATCCAAATGGTAAAAGACAGTTGTTCCCAATTTAATAATGGCATCCTTTAGGAGTGAGACCAATGCCACTTAACTAGGAGCAGCATTCTAAAAATAGTTTACCTGGGCCACAGGTCACCATAGCTTCCATCACTGGGGCGAAAAATCAACCACTAGTACATGCGATTTCTACCTGAGTCCTTGTCAAACCTTTGACTTTTCTTGGAGTAATTTTATACACCAAGCACATAAAAGATCAGTAGCAATAGTGAAGTATAACTCCTCCCCTCCCCCAAATATGCCCTTTATTTCTTTAATCTGGTGGCACAGATTTAAATTAGGGACTAAATTCAGGTGTGGCTTAGAATCCTTGTAAAACACCAAATGTCAGGTATCTATGGAAAATAGGTCTCTTTCTGCAGCTATATCACATTCAACACGGATTTCATTTTCTACATATTTGCAGCATCGCCCAGGGTGACTGAACAGAAACATCACTTCCATTTTCCCTTCCCTACCTAGATGGGAATTGCATTTCCCAAATAACAGGCAACCGCACCTGATTAGGAAGGAGATCTCTTCACGAGCAACCTCCTGCAGGGCCTGGGCCACAACTGCTTTGGGGGCCAAATGCATGGGTATCTTATAGTCTCATAGAGTTTAAGGTCAGAAGGGACCATTATGATCATCTAGTCTGACCTCCTGCACAATGCAGGCCACAGAATCTCACCCACCCACTCCTTCTTCACAGCCCTTTAGAAAATATATTGACCTTCCCAACTGAATGGTTTGGATGGTGATAGGGAAGCCCTCTGACTTACCCTAGCTTCTTCTGTTGTTAGAGAGGGTGAAGTGACATTTTCCCCTATCCCTGCCCTGTTCATAGAATATCAGGGTTAGAAGGGACCTCAAGAGGTCATTGAATTCAACCCCCCTGCTCAAAGCAGGACCAATCCCCAGATTTTTGCCCCAAATCGTCCCTTCAAAGGCTGAACTCGCAACCCTAGGTTTAGCAGGCCAATGCTCAAACCACTGAGCTCTCTCTCCCAGTTCCATCTCTTTGTTATAGTTCAATATATTTTAAGTGAGAAAAGTGGTAGTAACAATTTGTTCTCCAGCACAACCTGAAGCAACATCAGAGCAACTGGGAACGAAACAATTTGTTGATGACTAACAATTGCTTTGAAATGGGGGAACAGTATAACCGTAATGCTCAGGGTTTGTTTAGACTAGGAAAAGTGATGGAGTTTAGGTCAGGTCAAAGGAAAGCTAATGCCAACCACTGCACCTGGGCTGCAGCTGCAGCTGCACTACAACTATAACTGTCTTTTTACACCAAGGTCACTAACTTGAGCAGCCAACACCATGTGCAGCCCTAGTGGATGGAAGGCCCAGGTAGTTTTTGCCTCAGTGTAGCTTGTTGGGATCAAACCTCTCTCTCCCCCCACCTGGAGCTGATGAACATTCCTAGCTGGAGGGACACACACTCCTACGACTCAAAAGGAAAAAAGTTGATAGAAAAGAACGCAGGATTGACCCCAAAGAAGGGTCAGCTGCAAAAGGCAGAAGCAGGCAACCCATCTGCAGGAGCTGAGAGACCACGGGGCAGTCGGGGACAGGGAGAAGGGTGGGTGGATGGGGCAGGGGTTTTAAACAGAGACTGGGAATGGTTGGGTCATTGCACTAATTGAATCTATTTCTCCACGTTAAGTATCCTCACACCTTCTGTGGGTCATCTTGATTATCACTTCAAAGGTTTTTTTCTCCTGCTGATGATTGCTCATCTCAGTTGATTGGCCGCTTAGAGTTGGTATGGCTACTTCCACCTTTTCACGGTCTCTGTATGTATAAATATCTTCTTTCTGTGTTCCATTCTATGCATCCGCTGAAGTGAGCTGTTAGCCAGTGAGTGGCCCATCGAACGGACACTTAATTCACAATGGACCATGGGAGGCACCCATCTACACTGAACGGACTTTTCTGTGAATGTTCTATCTGACGTATCCTGCAAAGTATCCATCCTGCAATGACTGAGCAAAATGGGGCATGGACAGGGACTTGCCCATGTGACTCCAAGCTCCCATCTTTCACCTGTGATTTTCCACTAGCTGTGCTGAGGACTTTGAAACAATGGGTTTCCCTTCATATGGCAGAAGTTAAAGAGGCCCTGGAAACATCTCCACTGTGCCTCTAGCCTGCTCCAGCCTCTTTCCTGCTCAAACATCTGGACTATGGACTTATACCAGGGCGGGCAAACTTTTTGGCCTGAGGGCCGCATCGGGTTTCGTAAATTGTATGGAGGGCCGGTTAGGGAGGGTCATGGCCCAGCCCCACCTCCTATCTACCACCCCGGCCAGGACTCCTGCCCCATCCAACTGCCCCATTCCCTGATGGTCCCTCTGGGATCCCTGCCCCATCCACCCACACCAGCTCCCTGTCCCCAGACTGCCCCTGGGCCCCTGAAGCCACATCCAAACCCACCTCACATGCCTGACGGTCCTCACGGGAACCCTGCCCCATCAACACCCCTTCTCCCTGGCCCTGACTGCCCCCAGAACCCCTGCCCCTCACTGCCCCTGCCACCCCACCCAACCCCCTCCTTCCTGACTACCCCCAGGACCCCTGCCCCATTCAACCCCTGTTCCCCAACCCCTATCCACACCCCTGCCCCTGACCACCACCCGGACTCTCCTGCCCTCTATCCAACCCACCCTGCTCCCTTGTGCCGGCTCCGGCAGTGGAGCGAGCGAGCTGAGGCTGTGGGCGAGGGGAACAGTGTGGGAGGGCCTTGGGCAGCGTCTCGGGCTAGAAGCTCGGGGGCTCAGCAGGACGGTCCCGCGGGTCGGATGTGGCCTGCAGGCCATAGTTTGCCCACCCCTGTTCTACACTCACTTGCTATCTTGCGTTTCTTCGGTGCTGCCATTTCTGGTGACTCGTGGTAACTATTTTTCTTTGCTTAATGTTGTTTAGTGGAGAAGCACCTTTTCTGTGACTGGCTCCATCTAGTGTTGAAACTGAGAAGTGCAACAGAGTTGAGCTCAAGCGCCATGTGCGGGCCATATTCAATTATATTTTCAGAATTTGCTGCGGGCCAATAAAAACTGACCCGCGGCAGTTGGCCCGCGGGCCGTAGTTTGGACACCCCTGACTTATACTAATGGGAGCATCTAACCAAGGGAGAGGAACTTCCAGTGACTTGGAAGCACCCAAAGACTTATCAAGCCAGCAGTTTATTCTATCACTGCTATAAGCCTGAACCAAGAACTTTGCAATTATTGTATTTGATTCCTTTAACCAATTTTAATTCTCACCTTTCTTTCTTTCTTTCTTTCTTTCTTTCTTTCTTTCTTTCTTTCTTTCTTTCTTTTTATAAATAAACCTTTAGAATTTAGATACTGAAGGATTGGCATCAATGTGATTTTGGGGAAATATCTAAGTTATATATTGACCTGGGTGGGCGGCTGGTCTTGTGAGATCAGAATATAGCCTCTTAGGGTGTCTTCACTCCCCACCAGATTGGCGGGTAGCAATCGATTTCTCGGAGTTCGATATATCGCGTCTCATCTAGATGCGATATTGAACCCCGAACACGCTCCCGTCGACTCCGGAACTCCACCAGAGTGAGTGGCGGTAGCGGAGTCGACGGGGGAGCCGTGGACGTCGATCCCGCGCCGTGAGGACGGGTAAGTAATTCTAGCTAAGGTACTTCGACTTCAGCTACGCTATTCACGTAGCTGAAGTTGCGTACCTTAGATCGACACCCCCCCCCACCTAGTGTAGACCAGGCCTTAGTTGAAGACATTGATTTTAAAGAACCACTCATTTCTCAGTCTAGTGTTTTTGGTGGTAATACAAGGACTGGAATTCCCAAGGAAACTGCTTTCATGACTTCTTGTTAGCTGGTGTGGTGAAGCAGAAGTTTCCTTTGCAGGTTGAAGGGGAAAGGACGGACATTACTCATCTAATCGTAATCACACTGAGATGCTGAAGGAAGCAGAGCGAGGATGTGCTACTAGCAGTAATCCAGCCCAATGGGGAGGAGTTAAATATAAAGAAGAGGGTCATGTGGAGAACAGGGTTTGCTCTCAGAGCTTTGGAGAGAAAAGAAATCTGCCACTTTTTCTCTGTGAACTCCATTTGCTTTTCTTGTTCCTTTCCGTTACAGTAAAGATACAGAGAATGGAAGTGGTTAAACTTCTCCCGAGGCAATGAATCACTTGGCTTGGTTTCCTCTCATCATTGCCAGTGCAGACAGGAGGGACAGGATTTGTTTTAAACGAGTCATGGACAGTTGATATTTTCATTGTTTTCTTTCTAAGCATTTAGCTTGGGGGTCAGCCTCAGAGCCCAGTTAGTACTGAGGAGAATTAATCATTAAAGGGCAAAACCCTTCCTTAATGCAGAGTTAAGATTGGCTGGAGCAATATCAGCCCCTTGCAGAACCTCTGCAGCCGCAAAACTCAAACTTCTGAAAAGCAGGAGACGCAGTTACAGTTGCCTGCACCACCTTCATCCTGTCCTCTGTCAGCAGCGTCCCTTTAACACACACACATTTACTCTACCAACACCCTGCTGGCTGAAATCTACAAACTGTTCACTACCTTTACAGCCCTTCCAACCAGAGCTCCAACCCCATCTTGGCCTGACAAGGCCCAACCCTGGGCAAATCAGACTGGGGTAAGGATTGGGCAGGGCCATGAGAGTGGCTGCAGAGCAAGACCCTGACCCCTACTCAGATCAGCCCCACCTCACTGATCTCTCCTCACTCAGACACACTGCACCCTCCCCAAATTCCTGAAAGCCTGGGTAGGGGAGCTTATTTTCCTTGTGATGGTCTGAGCTCTCCTCCCCACCCGGCCGCAGCTGGAGCTAAGATAGATGCCCCCTCCATTGCTCCCCTTTGGGAAACACAGTGTTAATTTAGATGAATCTGATAAGGCTCAGACGTCCAATGTCTGATCTCCGTTCACATTCTCCACAGTTCCAGCCCTTGTTGCTTATTGAAAGAAATGACTCAGTATCCCAGTTTCATGTTTTATTAACATGAACAAATACAACCAAGAACATACATCGCTAAGGCTAAACGACTAGCTAATGAAGGGTTAAACAATGCAGTGATAAAGTTCAGGTCAAATCAGTAAATCAACGAGTTAACTAGGATATTGCGTTGGAATCAAGTCATCAATTTAGTCAAACCATCAGAAGAATACAGCAGAAAATCAACCCTTATAAATCCTAGAACAGCAACCCAAGGAGGCAGGTGCATATTTAGTGGTACCAAAACCCCAATCAGAGGTTTTCACCCAGGCAGTGCATCCCAGATTTGGAGAGCTGAACATTTCAATACCGAAACCAAATTATTGCTTATATTTAGCCCACAGCCTCAAAGTGAATTAGTTTTCTCCTTAGATTTCACTATTGCATCACTAATAATAGAAAAAGGAAAATAAATGGCAAAGATTATGAGGGGTTGGATCTCTGCAGCTCTTTGGCTTTGGAGTCACATGGAGCAGGACCTGTAGCTGCAGTTGAGGAACCAGGTACTGGCATAGCTGGCCCAGCACTTCGGGCTAGCAGGCTTTTCAGGTACAGGAGACTAGTGCAGGCTGCACAGCCTGTCACTGTTGTGCTTCATTCCCCAGAGGATCAGTCCTGGGATCCTGGAAGTCAGTCTCCTTAGATGACTTACATAAGAACACAAGACAGGTCATACTAGGTCAAACCAATGGGCCATCTAGCCCAGTGTGCTGCCTGAGAGTGACCAGTGCCAGATGCTTCAGAGAGAATGAACAGAACACGCTTGTTGAGCTGAAAGCTGAAGGACTCCCACCCTTACCTTTTACTTTATCGTTGTAGATTCCAGCTTACCCCATCTTACCACACCTCCTGCGAGGTGTCTGGGCAAATCAGGTGTGAACCAATCCTTCGATACAGACATGTCCCACTCTAGATGAAGTGAGGCAGAGTTTGGGCCAACGTCAGTTTGGAACAGCCCGACTGAGCCCGGCAGTTTTCTCAAAGTATCTGCTGCCGTAAACCGCATGCAGTGTGGACGTGTGAACCCCAAAGGTATCAAATGTGAAAGAAACAAAGGCCAGTTACGGGAGGTTTCCATGGCCAGGCCTGAGGGTTAAGCAGCTGGGCTCTAACAGCTGCCTCCTCAAAAGGAAAACGGTCTCAGCACCCATAAAAATAACTGGTTGCAAAAATCAATCATCCTGCATCCATCACCATTTTAAATTCTGACCTCTCCGCCCGATGTGTCTTTGTTTAGCAAACAAGCAAATTGGGGACTCTGTGGCTGTTACCCTCTAACTCGGTAGAAGGTTACACATCTTGACTCAAGCAATTTTCCTCTTCACAGAATATTTATTTTAAAGTTTATCAAAGTAAATTCCATTTGAAAGAGAAATAATTACAGTCTACACTGGGGCTCTATTTTCATACATGCTATTTCTCCCACATGGTCCCCGCTCTAATTCCTTTGGAGTGAGGTTTTACTTTTCAGGATTAGCCACCATTTCCAATATAGTAGGAGGGGCGGGAGAGAACTAGAAGAAAACCTGAATTATATAGTAACACTGAAAGTTATCACATAATCAGCCTCTTACTTTACACTAATTAACTTCATGTTTAATTTCATTGTCACTGGTAACAACTTATTCAAAGATTACAAAATATAAACCTATAGGGCAGTTTTCTCTTAATTCCCATTTCCACCATTGAGTTTTGTGTGAAGTCACATTCTACAATAACCTAGGAGCCTTCCATTTATGTGAGTTCATTTCGCCCATAAGTGTAGGTGGAAGGGCTCTCACGCTACGTGGGAAGGCTGCATCATGAGAAAAACACCTGTGTTCTATTATCACATTTTCTAATCTTTCAGAGTAGCAACAGGTGGAGAAGTGATACAAATGCATAAGACTTAATAGCAAAACTAAGAGACCAAACCACAGAGTCAGGACTCAGCATTCATGTATCCTGCAGTCTGAACTTGGAATCTGATACATTCCCTCATTAGCTACCATAATTTGCCCAGCATGGAACTGCTTCTTGTCCAACAAGGCAGCCAGATTGGGACCCATAGGCATGGATTGGCTCTGAAGCAATCAGATGTTTCTCTCTGTGCTTCATGAAACTTTGGATCCAAATGGTAAAAGACAGTTGTTCCCAATTTAATAATGGCATCCTTTAGGAGTGAGACCAATGCCACTTAACTAGGGAGCAGCATTCTAAAAATAGTTTACCTGGGCCACAGGTCACCATAGCTTCCATCACTGGGGCGAAAAATCAACCACTAGTACATGCGATTTCTACCTGAGTCCTTGTCAAACCTTTGACTTTTCTTGGAGTAATGTTATACTTCTCTGGTGTAGAATTCTTCACCAAGCACATAAAAGATCAGTAGCAATAGTGAAGTATAACTCCTCCTCCCCAAATATGCCCTTTATTTCTTTAATCTGGTGGCACAGATTTAAATTAGGGACTAAATTCAGGTGTGGCTTAGAATCCTTGTAAAACACCAAATGTCAGGTATCTATGGAAAATAGGTCTCTTTCTGCAGCTATATCACATTCAACACGGATTTCATTTTCTACATATTTGCAGCATCGCCCAGGGGTGACTGAACAGAAACATCACTACAATATATCCCTTCACTACCTAGATGGGAATTGCATTTCCCAAATAACAGGCAACCCGCACCTGATTAGGAAGGAGATCTCTTCACGAGCAACCTCCTGCAGGGCCTGGGCCACAACTGCTTTGGGGGCCAAATGCATGGGTATCTTATAGTCTCATAGAGTTTAAGGTCAGAAGGGACCATTATGATCATCTAGTCTGACCTCCTGCACAATGCAGGCCACAGAATCTCACCCACCCACTCCTGTAACAACCCCCTAACCTTAGTTCCAAGTCATTTACCAGGAATCTTCTTCACAGCCCTTTAGAAAATATATTGACCTTCCCAACTGAATGGTTTGGATGGTGATAGGGAAGCCCTCTGACTTACCCTAGCTTCTTCTGTTGTTAGAGAGGGTGAAGTGACATTTTCCCCTATCCCTGCCCTGTTCATAGAATATCAGGGTTAGAAGGGACCTCAAGAGGTCATTGAATTCAACCCCCCTGCTCAAAGCAGGACCAATCCCCAGATTTTTGCCCCAAATCGTCCCTTCAAAGGCTGAACTCGCAACCCTAGGTTTAGCAGGCCAATGCTCAAACCACTGAGCTCTCTCCCAGTTCCATCTCTTTGTTATAGTTCAATATATTTTAAGTGAGAAAAGTGGTAGTAACAATTTGTTCTCCAGCACAACCTGAAGCAACATCAGAGCAACTGGGAACGAAACAATTTGTTGATGACTAACAATTGCTTTGAAATGGGGAACAGTATAACCGTAATGCTCAGGGTTTGTTTAGACTCGGAAAAGTGATGGAGTTTAGGTCAGGTCAAAGGGAAAGCTAATGCCAACCACTGCACCTGGGCTGCAGCTGCAGCTGCACTACAACTATAACTGTCTTTTACACCAAGGTCACTAACTTGAGCAGCCAACACCATGTGCAGCCCTAGTGGATGGAAGGCCCAGGTAGTTTTTGCCTCAGTGTAGCTTGTTGGGATCAAACCTCTCTCTCCCCCCACCTGGAGCTGATGAACATTCCTAGCTGGAGGGACACACACTCCTACGACTCAAAAGTGAAAAAGTTGATAGAAAAGAACGCAGGATTGACCCCAAAGAAGGGTCAGCTGCAAAAGGCAGAAGCAGGCAACCCATCTGCAGGAGCTGAGAGACCACGGTGAAGATGATGTGAAGATCACTTTGTGGGGAATTAACAAATGTGATTTTAAAAAAAAAATCTTTGGCCAACCCTAGTCAAAGCATTTATTACAGTTCTCTCTCATGTGAATTTTCTGATGTCTAATAAGGCTTGAGCTCTGATTGAAGGTTTTCCTTCCTTCCTGGTCTACACTACGAGTTTATATCGAATATAGCAGTGTTTTAAACCAAATTAACGCTGCACCCGTCCACACAATGAAATCCTTTATTTTGATATAAAGGGCTCTTAATATCGATAGCTGCACTCCTCCCTGATGAGGGGAGTAGCGCTGAAATCGGTTTTGCCATTTCGAATTAGAGTTAGTGTGGCTGCAATCTAACGGTATTGGCCTCCGGGCGCTATCCCACAGTGCACCATTGTGACCGCTCTGGACAGCAATCTGAACTCGGATGCACTGGCCAGGTAGATAGGAAAAGCCCCAGGAACTTTTGAATTTAATTTCCTATTTGCCCAGCGTGGAGCACTGATCAGCACAGGTGACCATTCAGTCCCAGAATCAAAAAAGAGCTCCATCATGGACCGTACGGGAGATACTGAATCTGATCTCTGTATGGGGAGATGAATCTATTCTACGAGAACTCCGTTCCAAAAGACAAAATGCCAAAACATTTGAAAAAATCTCCAAGGCCATGATGGACAGAGGCCACAACAGGAACTCGGCCCAGTGCTGCGTGAAACTTAAGGAGCTGAGACAAGCGTAACAGAAAGCCAAAGAATGAAATGGACGCTCACGGAGGGAGGAGCGACTGACGACTGTAGCTATCCCACAGTTCCCGCACTGTCCGAAAACCATTTGAATTCTTGGCTGAGCTTCCAAAGCCTGAAGTGTCAAAAACATTGTTGTGGGTGGTTCAGGGTATATGTCATCAGCCCCCCAACCCTCCCTCTGTGAAACCAAGGGAAAAAAATTATTTCCCGCCTTTTTTCAATGTCACCGTATGTCTACTGGATGCTGCTGGCAGATGCGGTGCTGCAGTGCTACACAGCAGCATCCCCTTCCCTTCCCTTCCCTTCCCTTGCAGATGGTGCAGCATGACTGATCTCCGTCATCGTCGTCCCCTGATTGCTCCTGGCCGGCCTCAGTGAGGTCGGCCGGGGGCGCCTGGGCGAAAATGAGAATGATTCCCAGGTCATTCTCTTCTTTAAGTTTTGTCTCCTGAAGATTCACTCCTGCCTGGAATATCATAGCAGCTGGAGGCTGCCCTCCTCCCTCCTTTGATCTCTGCTTGCAGAGGCAATAAAGTCAGTGTTGTTTCAAATTCATGCATTCTTTATAACTTCATCACAGAAATGGGGATAACTACCACGGTAGCCCAAGAGGGGTGGGGAGGAGGGAAGCAATGGGTGGGATTGTTGCAGGGCACCCCTAGAATGGCATGCAGCTCATCATTTCTGCGGATATCTGGGGCTCTGATCTGGAGCGGCCATTTGCCTCTCTGGTTTTTAGTAGGCTTGCCTGATATTCTAGGCAGGACTGACTCTCCCTTTAGACAAAACTTGAAGAAGAGAATGACCTCGGGAGTCATTCCCATTTTTGTCCATGCGCCCCAGCTGACCTCACCGAGGCCGGCCAGGAGCACCCATGACAGCAGCAGACGGTACAGTCTGACTGGTAACAGTCATTGTCAACTTGCAATGCAGCAGACGGTCCAGTAGAGCTGGTCACCCTCTTGGCTAATTTGCAAAGGCAAGGGATGATGCTGTGTAGCGCTGCAGTACCGCATCTGTTAGCAACATCCAGTAGACATACGGTGACAGTGAAAAAGGCTGAATGGGCTCCATGGTTGCCGTGCTATGGCATCTGCCTGGGCAATCCAGGGAAAAGGGTGTGAAATAATTGTCTGCCATTGCTTTCATGGAGGGAGGATTGTCTGATGACATTTACCCAGAATCACCTGCGACACTGTTTTTGCCCCATCATTCATTGGTATCTCAACCCAGAATTCCAATGGGCAGAAGAGACTATGGGAACTATGGGATAGCTACGCACATTGCAACGCTCCAGAATTCGACGCTAGCTTCGGTACATGGATGCACACCGCTGAATTAATGTGCTTAGTGTGGCCACGTGCACTCGACTTTATACAATGTTTCCAAAAATCGGTCTCTGTAAAATCGGAATAATCCAGTAATGTAGTCATACCCCATGTGGATTTTCTGATGTTTAATAAGGCTTGAGCTCTGATTGAAACTTTTCCCACACTCAGAGCATGTGTAGCGTCTCTCTCCTGTGTGGATTCTCTGATGTGCAATCAGGGTAGAGTTCTGATTGAAGCTTTCCCCGCACTCTGAGCATATGTGGGGCTTCTCTCCTGTGTGGATTCTCTGATGTGAGATGAGGGCTGAACGATGAATGAAGTGTTTCCCACACTCAGAGCATCCATGAGGTTTCTCACCTGTGTGGATTCTCCTATGTTTGATAAGGTTTGAGCTCTGATTGAAGCTTTTCCCGCATTCAGCGCATGTGTAAGGCATCTCTCCTGTGTGGATTCTATGAGATGAGATGAGGGTTGAACTATCAATGAAGCGTTTCCCACACTCAGAGCATTCATAAGGTTTCTCGCCCGTGTGGATTGTCTGATGTGTGGTAAGGTGTGGCCTCTGACTGAAGTGTTTCCCACACTCAGAGCATCCATAAGGTTTCTCACCTGTGTGGATTCTCCGATGTGTGATCAGGGCAGAGCTCCGAATGAAGCTTTTCCCGCACTCAGAGCACATGTAGGGTTTCTCTCCAGTGTGGGTTCTCCAATGTGTGAGAAGAGTTGAGCTCCGATTGAAGCTTTTCCCACACTTATGGCATCTGTAGCGTGTCTCTTCCAGGTTGATTCTCTTGCATGTAATAAGGTCTGAGTGGCTACTGAAGTTTTCCTCTGGCCTGTGCTGAGTCTCACAGGCTTTTGCTTTTTCTGGGAGTGCACAACTCCCGTAAACATTCCCTTTGGATCTTCCTGATAATGTTCCACGTGGTTCTACTTGTTCAGCATCTTCCTGCTGGGGTTTCTCCTCCTCATTCTCACTCACCATCCCATCACCTGATGGCAGATAGAGACAATCCAGACATAGGTCACTCCCTATGCTGGAGAGAAAGGAATCTCAGAGAGAGGAATGGAAAAGGGATGAACAAACCAAAATATGTGCAGGAGAGATCAAACCTATCAGGATCTGATTTTTCCCAAATCCTTCCCCAGAGGAGAGAGGAAGTGATCAGTTTTGGTCTGTATCTTATGAGATCATTCAGGAGAAAGTGAGATTGGGAGGGACCTGTTTCCAGTTGTCAGTCAGAATAGATGGGAAGCCTTGAGTGACATCTGCCATAATGGTTCCACATCTGCAGAGAACAATCCTGAACTTGGAGAGCTCACAAGGTCTTTGTAGGGTATTTGTATTTGTCCAATCTTCCACTTCTTGTAAGCTGTTTTTGTGTTTTCACTGTTAAGCCAAGCTGGTCGCCTGCCATATTTACTTTTCTTCGTACACATCGGGTTGGTTTTGTTCCTGCAACATCAATAAGGATTCTTTAAAATACTTTAAAAGTATTTCCTCGACTCCTTTCCCCGTCATGTTATTCTCCCAGGGGATCCTGCCCATCAGCTTCCTGAGGGAGTCAAAGTCTGCTTTTCTGAAGTCCAGGGTCTCTCCTTTCTTCCTTGTGTCAGGATCCTGAACTCGACCATCTCATGGTCACTGCCTTCTAGGTTCCCATCCACTATTGCTTCCTCTACTATTATTTTCCTGAAGGGGTTTGATTTGGGGTGCGGCGGGGCAGACCAGGGAAAAGGTGGGGTGGTGCTTTGGGGAAGAGGTGGAGTGGGGGAGGGGCCTGGGGCAGAGCAGGAGTTGAGCACCCACTGGCCAGAGGGGAAGTTGGTGCCTACTGAGGGGATGGACAAAGGACTGACAGACTCAGAGAAGATGAGGGTTGAAAAGGACTTCAGGAGGTATCCAGTCCAACCCCCTGCCCATGGCAGGACCAACACCAACTAAATCATCCCGGCCAGGGTTTTGTCAAGCCGGGCCTTCAAAACCTCTAAGGAAGGAGATTCCACCACCTCCCTAGGAACCCATCCCAGTGCTTCACCACCCTCCTAGTGAAATAGTGTTTCCTAATATTCAACCTAGACCTCCCCCACTGCAACTTGAGACCATTGCTCCTTGTTCTGTCATCTGCCACCACTGAGAACAGCTGAGCTCCATCCTCTTTGGACCCCCGCCCCCCTTTCAGGTAGCTGAAGGCTAGGGTTACCAGATATCCCGATTTTATAGGGATAGTCCCGATTTTTGGGTCCTTTTCTTGTATAGGCTCCTATTACCCCCCACCCCGTCCCGATTTTTCACATTTGCTGTCTGGTCACCCTATTGAAGGCTGCTATTAATTCCCCCCTCGCTGTCCTCTTCTGCAGACTAAATAAGCTCCAGCCCCCTGGTCATTTTCCTTGTCGTCAGCTGGACCCTCTCCAATTTGTCCACACCCTTTCTGTAGTGGGTTGGCCCCAAACCAGACGCAATACTCCAGATGTCCAGATATGGCCTCACCAGTGCCCAATAGAGCGGAATAATCACCTCCCTCGATCTGCTGGCAATGCTCCTACTCACGCAGCCCAATATGCCGCTAGGCTTCTTGGCAAGAAGGGCACACTGCTGACTCATAGCCGGCTTCTCGCCCACTGTAATCCTCAGCTCTCTGGGACCAGCCCCAGGGCTGATCCATGAGTCCGTGGGGGAGGGGTGGAGGAGAGGAGGCCACGGTGAGTGGTGAGGACCCCAGAGAGGGGGGTGCAGTGGAGGAGAGGGGGGACTCAGCCAGGCAGCAGTGGGCGATGGGGGATGGGAGAAGGGGGGAAGCAGATACAGGAGGAGATGGAGCACAGGCTGGGCACCAGGGCCCAGGCATCCAGGGCCTGGTTGGCGGCAGCTGTGCCAGGGGCCCCACCTATTTACCAACCGCCTGTGCTTCCACTGAGGGATCTCCAGAGTGTCAATGTTCCCCGGAGCTCGCCTTCCCTGACAGGCCTGAGCAACCAGAGCTTGTCCCTAGACCACTCCCAGCCTCCCCGCGGGGAGCGTATGGACCCAAACAGGCTGGAGACAAGTTATCGCAGAAATCACTGGGGACTCGGGGAGCATCTTCAGCTGTGGAGGGTGACACACCCCACAGGAGCTGAATTTCTGACTCGGGGCTGAGCAGTGCAGGGTGGATGCACAGCACAGCTGTGAGGCTGTTTGATGCGATCGATGCACCCAAGTCGGTTTAGTGGGGTCTAGTGAAGACCCACTAAATTGACAGCAGAGTGCTCTCCGGGCGACTCTGGGACTACACCGGGAATGACAGGAGTAAGGTAAGTCTCCGGTCCGCCCAGCACAGTGTAGACACAGCAGTAAGTCGACCTAAGCTACCTCGAATCCAGCTGTGTTAGCCCCGAAGCTGGAGCAGCGTCACTTAGGACGACTTACTGCAGAAGGATGGACACAGCCTGAGGCCTGAGTTTCCACTGCAGTCTGGATGCTCAAACACCAGCTTGGCAATACAAGTCACCAAGCCCAGGCCATGCAGAGACAGGCTCAGTGTGCAGTGTGGATACCCCCTCAGACAAGCCCAGGAGTGTCACATGAGGAAATCAATCTTTTCGTTGGACTTCCTGGCAGAAGAGCCCAGTGATGGTGGAGCTCCCTGACCGTCAGTGACAAACACAGCGCTCCAGCAACTGAGCTCTAGGGCTCGCTGCTGAAAGAAAAGCTTCACGAGTGACAAAGGGCAAAGGGAGGTGCTGGTCTTTGGCCAAGGGCAGGAGCCCCACCCTCCAACACAGACCATTTCCTCGTTGTCTGTCTGTGCTGGGGCAGGAGCAATAACACGGCCTCCTGCTTTTGCTATTGCAGAGAGTTGGTTATGACGGTTTCCTCAAACACAGGGTGCGGAACAGGCCTCAGACCTGACTGGGTGTAAAGAAGAACTACGCAGCTAGACTGAGCCAGCTGGGAATTCAGATGTGCCCTTTCCTGGAGGGATGGACTGACCTGTGAGGGGACTGGAACCGGAGCTACCAATGTTTAACTTGCACTCGTTCAGCATCTTTCCTGTGAGTGCCGTCACTGTAGGTTAAATACTCCAGCCCCAGGCTCCCGCCAGCTCTGGGCCAACAAGCTTTCCTTGTGATTGGATTCTGTACAGCAGGGGTGCAGGGAACCAACAGGTGCATCTGACTCCTTGGTGAGGTTTTGCGTGCAAGGTGTGTGTGTGAGTCTTTGTGTGTCAGAAGCATGAGTGTGGCACTGTCACTGAACTGAGAGAGGGCGACGGTGGTGGGAGAGAGACAGTGGAAGAATAAAGGGGCAGCGATGGGCATAACGATGATGATTGTGTTGTGTTTCATTCCTTAGATCTGGTGCCACTGCCTGTCCCTTTAGCCTTGTAGTTTACCAAGAGTAAAACTAAATATCTGTTCAGATACAAGGGAGTGTCTGTGTCCATTCCTGTTAGCTGCACAGGGTTTGACGTTGCTGCTTTCAATCCTCCGGCTCTGCTGGGATAAGGAACAATTCAGGCCGTGACTGAACTGAAGGAGGGAGATGATTTTCTGACAGGAGGGACGGCGCCTCTCAAAGGTGTTTGGCAGGCAGCCTCCTTCCCAGGTCTGAACCAACAACACCCAGTTGAAAGGACCCTCCCCAGCCCTCCTCAGCCCGGTGAAAACGAGCGAGTGAGTGAGCGTGGGGGAGAGCGAGCGACGGAGGGAGATGGATTGAGCGGGCCGGGACCTCGGTGAAGGGGCGGGATGAGGGTGTTCGGTTTTGTGGGGTCAGAAAGTTGGCAACCCCAGATCCAGGGGAAACAAATCAAACACCCAACGAGTCTGGCCAGGGGCAGGACATCAGCTTTGAGGGGAGGGGTGGGTGTGGCAGTGAAATCACAAAGGCCTTTTGCAGGACCTCGGCCTATTGGGCAAAGGTGGTGGGGAGGGGGTGACCTCAGAGAGAGAGAGAGACCCCGACATCAGCCGGGCAGGACAGAGGCGCAGGGCCAGGCCAGTCTCTGAGACCTCCCGGCTTTGCTGCCGCAAGTCTCCTTCGCGAGGTCTCTCCTCGAGGGCTGAGAGAGAATTAGGATTCAGAGTTGTGAGCATGAGGAGGAACCTCTGTGGAGTTTTCTCCTTTCCTCCCACTGATTGTGCTGAAAACAAACTTCCCTTTGAGAAGGTAAGAGGCTCAGAGAGGTTTGGAACCTGTTCCGTCTGATCCACCTGGCGCAGGCAGCATTCTAGGCCCAGACAGCACTGGCTTCAGGTGGCAGAATTTGATTTCCTCCTAGGTTTTGATGATTGGAATCCCTGGGGACATTGGGGTGTATCCTTTTGGTTTATCTTTTCCTCTTTCCTCCCTCCTCTTCTCTTGCTTCTTTTTCCCTTTTCCAGCTTCCCTCCTCTACCTAGGAGGGATGGGTCTGGAGTGCGGGCAGGAGGGGTATTGCTCTCATTGCGGGAGGTCCTCACCAAGAGGTGGGTCTGGGTCTGAGAGTGATCCTCTGATGGTGTCCTGGGCCGTCCTTTGGGACATCTGGTGAGACCCCTCAGAGTCTCAGTGCTGATTGGCTGAGCAGGGGGCTATCGACACCAAGGAGACAGGTCAGTTTGGTCTCTTTTCAAATCAGGCAAATAAGTCACAACCAATCCAATGTATGGAATAAATCTTGCTGCTTCTCTCCATTAATTGTCTCTTGGCAGGTCTTGATTTTCAATAATGTCCTAGGTCTTCTAAAATACTTGCTGAATAATTACTATGAACCACTGTTGGTCTCTAGCTCACTTGAGGGCACTTTATTCTGATCACTCAATGTGTGAAATTCAAGAGAGGCTGAAAGTCAGGAGCAGTGTTTCCTCTAATTTGTTATGTCCATGTGTGGAATGAATTTTGTTTTGGGCACAAATATGGAGGTGAGGTGTGACACATCACCTGCATATTGCGCTTCTTACAAAATTCATTCTGCACATGGATGGTGTGTGGCAGGGGTGAGGCTGAAAGGTTTGGAGCGTGGGAGAGGCTCGGGGGGGGGGTGGTTGGGGCGCAGTGATTTGAGGGCTCCGGCTGGGGGTGCAGGCTCTGGAGTGGGGCTAGCGATGAGGGTCTCAGCATTGGAGCAGAGGGTAGGGGCGCAGGGGGTGAGGGCTCTGGGGTGGGGCTGGGAATGAGGAGATTGGGGAGCAGGTTGCCCCAGGGAGAAAGAACTGCCCCCTCCAGCCCTCTCTCCCCACAGCAGCACAGGGCCAGATGAGAGGGCACCTGTCTCCAAGCCGCAGCAGCGCCGGTGGGGCTGGGTTGGGACTGAGGGAGGCGACAGGATTTATTTTTCCGAAGTCAAAAGGAGGAAGGGATGGAGTTATGCTTCAGTTTTTACCTCATAAACTTATTCCTGTCTAACCTACAGGACACTATGGGAATAAGACACTATGTCATGTGGTGACATCACAAGAGCAGAGGATGTGAGAACTACAGCAACTGAGAGGCAGGGGATTTAGAGTCGGATTGTTTCAAATGCTGCATTTGTCGGCTGACATTTAACAGCAACGCTTAGCTAACACAATGGAGAAAGGAATTCTCTGCTAAAGATTCAACTTGCCCCTTTGGCCAACTCTGCCCCTTCCCTGACCGGAGTGTGCTCAGAACAGCCCCACCTTCCCCCACACACATACACACACAAGCCCACAGCTGGGCACCCAGCACAAAGCCAGGGAAGTGGTTGTTTGGCTCGTTTTACTTTTTGCTTTGCAGAAGGTTTTTTCAAAAGCATTTTCTGCTCCTGTTCCCCATGGTGAGGAAGCAGATGGTTCTGGGGAAGGGAACCTGAGAGCGGTGGAGCCGGGGCAGTGGGGGGGGAGTTGGGGGAGGCTGAGGAGGGCAACAGGAGGCTGGAGGTGACTGGGGCGATGGGGGAAAGGGAACAGTTTGGAGGAGGCTGAAGGGGGAGATGGGGGAACGGGACATTTGGGGGCGCTAAAGGGGGCACTTGGGGCAGTTGTGGGAGGCTGAAGAGGCTGATGGGGGAAGTTGGGGGAGGCTAAAGGGAGCAATGGGGGAAGTTGGGGGAGGCTGAAGAGGGTAATGGGGGAAGTTGGGGGAGGCTGAAGAGGGCAACGGGAGGCTGGAGGTGACTGGGGCGATGGGGGGAAGGGAACAGTTTGGAGGAGGCTGAAGGGGGAGATGGGGGAAAGGGACATTTGGGGGGGGCTAAAGGGCGCAATTGGGGCAGTTGTGGGAGGCTGAAGAGGGTGATGGGGGAAGTTGGGGGAGGCTAAAGGAGCAATGGGGGAAGTTGGGGGAGGCTAAAGGGAGCAATGGGGGAAGTTGGGGGAGGCTGAAGGGAGCAATGGGGGAAGTTGGGGGAGGCTGAAGGGGGCAATGGGTTGAAGGAGGCCGGGCAGAGAGGCTGTTGGGGGGCTGCTCGTCCCCACGGGAGGGGAGGAGGAAGAGGAGCTGCCCTTCTTTCTGAAGCTGTTTCCTGTTAGATCTTGCAACGTCACTGTTCCTGAGCAGGGTCCTGTGATGAAAAGGAAACTAGAGAGATTCGTGGTCCTGCTTTCAGCAGGGGGTTAGGCTGGATGACCTCCTGGGGTCTCTTCCAACCCTAATTGTCTAGGATTCTGTGTTTCTGTGGAGGACAGGTCCATCAATGGCTGTTCTGACAGACAGAGGTTAGGGGCACCATCCCTGCCCACCCTGGTGGGCAGGGATGGTGCCCCTAACCTCTGTCTGTCAGAAGCTGGGAATTGGGCGACAGGGGGTGGGTCACTGGATGATTCCTGTCTGTTCATTCCCTCTGGGGCACCTGGCACCGGCCGCTATCGGCCGACAGGACACTGGGCTAGATGGAGCTTTGGTGTGACCCAGTCTGGCCGGTCTTCCCTTCTAATGCTCTTCTCACATGCTCAGTAACAGCTGCAAGCTGCTGCCCTTACGCGCCATCAGAATCTGCTCCCTGCAATCAAAGGCCGGAAAATCCCCCTGAAGGGGGGAATCGGAGGGGCGGGATGGGCAGAGGGACAAAACTGGGAGAGGATCAGGGGTTCAGACGGGGGCTGCCCTGCCAGGTAGGTGCAGAAGGGAAAACCCCCAGCTAGAGGGAGGCAGAGGGGATAGAAGTCCCCACAGATGGGGTGAGCCGGCAGCAGCAGTTCCAAACCAGGGTGTGGTGGATGGTAGAAGGACTCGTGTTCCTCGCAGGATGGTCCATCTCAGCCCCCCCTCCCCAGGGCTGTGGTGTTAAAGGCCCCGAGTGGCCCAGTGCCCAGGCTCCACCGCTCTGCTCTAGCTGAAATGGTGACTGAGCTGCCAAGGGAGATGTGATTCAGGGAAATAGTTTAAACCTCCCTCCCCCCATCCCCTCATCGTAAAGCAAACTGATACTTTTAGACGTGTTTACGCCGTTTCAAAGAATTCCTGGCCAGTTTCCGTCTCGGTAACATGTCTGCTTGGAGCCTCAGAGTAGCTCAAGATTTGTCTTATCTGCTGCTCTGATTGCCTGAGTTAGTCTCCCTGTCCTGAGCTCCCTGGAGTTCTGCACCTTTTCATTGTTTATTTCTAGCAATGGTATTTGGATGACAGTGTCCAGTAGTTCAGGCACTCAGCTGAGAGGCAGGAATTAGGACACACCGGGGAGCTGATCCCCCTGCCCCACTCACGCTCATTAGTTAGCCCCAATGAACCCCCTTCAAAGGGAGAGCTGGACAGAGCCCCACGACGGCACACTGCTTCGTGCACTGACCTGAAACATGGGGGACCCTGGTTCAAATCCTTTCTCCCTTGTGGACAGTGGCGGGGGGCGGGGGTGATGCTGGCAGCCCCAGCTCATGCCTGTGGCCTCAGGCCTCCCTGAGGCACAGATCTAGCCCAAAGGCAGACTTGACTAGGTGGCAGGATAGCCCTGAGTGCCCAAGGGGACTGTCTGTGACTCCCTGCTCAGGCTGTTCGTGTGCCTGGGGAGTTCACTCTCGGGGGGTGGAAGCTCCCAGTCCCCATGGGGGGTGCCCTGGTGTGTAACAGTCTGCCCTGAGCTTGGTACTCACGTCCCTGAGCTACTCTCTGCAGCTGGACAGAGGGAATTGAACCTGGCTCTCCCACATGGCAGGTGGGTGCTGGGAGCACAGGACCTATCTGTGAGAGAGGGGCAGGGCTAGGACACCTCCCCGTTGTCAGTGTCTCCCTGGGCGGGCTTGGCTGGCTCCCTGCCTGGGGAGCTGGTGGTTGTGAGTTGTGTTGTAAGGTGCCTGTGTCGCCCGTGCATCGTACAGGGAGTTCAGGCCCCTAACTCCGCTTAGTGGATCACTGGGTTGTTCCTGTAAAAGCAGCAAAGAATCCTGTGGCACCTTATAGACTAACAGACGTTTTTGCAGCATGAGCTTTCGTGGGTGAAACAACAATTCGGTTGTTCCTGGATTTTCTCGCTGCTGAAACCAGGTCCTGTGACGCTCAGCACAGCCCCCCCTCAGTCCCGTCACGGGGTGTAGCCAGTCCGGTCTCTGCAGAGCCCAGCTGAGCAATGCCTGATTGACATGGGTGTGCACAGGAGAAGAGACAGAGCACAGGCTGGAAAGTGACACATCACAGCAAAGCCCAAACGCTCCTCCTAGGGGCACGATATTCCCTGTGGGTGCTGGGGGACACGCTGTGATGGGATCCGCTGTGCCCCCGAACCCTCTCCAGCCTGGGCTGTCTCCCACAATGCCCTGCTACTGACCAGCAGCAACCCCTCCAGGCGCTGTTATCCTCGGCACAACGGCATGTGGAGCGGCTTGATTGCATGGATGCTCCCGAGCCACTCGTGAATCCCACAGTGAGGTGCCCGCCAGATCCCCAGCTCCCAGCACTGCGCCTCAGGAATATGCTGTGTGTGTTAGTAATTGGTTCCCCACTTCCCCACTGGAAGGTGGAGCTACACCAGGAACGTGGGGTCTGTGGTGTCGCGGTTTGGGTGGGTTATTGAAAGAGCGGGGAGGACTAGTCTATGGCAGAAGCCTGCGATTTACCTTGCCTGCCCGGCTTGCGCTTTTGGCTTCACTTTTGGTTTTTGATTTTTTCCTCCACTGTCATCAGTTCATCCCTTCCCACTGAACTGCCCAGTGCCTGGCTTGGAGGTGGAGGCAGGAGGAGAGAGACAAGAGTGAGATTTCAGCATCTCCAGTAGCCCCAACAAACACTGTGGGGTTTTAATTCATAGCTGTTGTCGGTCTGGGGGAGACCCTGGTGCACCAGCGGGGGAGGGTGTCTGATGGGGTTGGTGGTCTGGCTGGGGCAGACATTGCATCCCCTTTCCCACTGCTAATTGAATGAGAAGACAGATGTCCCTGTGGAGCAGATAAGAGCCTCAGAGAGGTTTCATGTTGTTGTTTCATGTTGTCCTAGGTTTCCTTCCTATGGACTGCATCACCAAGTGGATTGTGCTGCTTCTCTGCATTAATTGTCTCTGAGCAGTTCATGATTCTCTCTAACATTGCAGTTCTCCTAAAATACTGGCTGAATAATTACTGTGCACACTTGTTGGACTGGAGCTCATCTAAGAGCACTTTATTGAGGTCATTCAATGTATGAATTTCAAGATCCGATGGTTAATTTAAAAATCAGGTCTCTGGGGGTCCTATTCCCAATTCAGCCATTGACTGGCTTTGTGACCTAAGACAAGTCAATTCTCCTTTCTCAGCCTGAGCGTCTCCCTCTTTCAAGTAGGGATAATAATGATCCGCTCCTACCTACCTCAACACACTCACTCTTCCCCAACACACACACACACACTGTCTCTCCCCACACACAAACAGTCTCCACACTGCAGCTGAAAAGCAGCTGGCAATCTAGTAGGATGACCCTGGAAAAATGGGATAGAGAAACCTGCATCACTGAAAGTGCAGCCACAAAGACACCACACACCAGCTTCCCCTAGCTTGCAAGAATCAAACCTACACAGAAAGATTCCTGTGGTATCGTAGGCCAGCTTCCTAAGGCCTCAGCCTCAAGCACTTAACACAGGGGCCTTTCTACACTCTGGTTCTGTTCTAACGGAAGGATCATTTCCAATTGTTCGCTCAGACCAGCTTGCCCAGCACCCTCACTGCTGTGCATCTCTGTATGTGTGGCCATGGCTGAACAGCAAGAATTCCTGCCCATTTCCCTTCTGGCTGGAGCATGCTTAGAGTGTGTTTGTGGTTAATGATTTTGCTGTAGATTGTTGGCTTGCTCCTTTGGCAATTCAGACAGTCCCTTTTCCCAACATATCTCCAGCACATCAGTCCCTGGCTGAGTCTCCTGGGCAGTGGAAAACATCCCTTGTTTGGTGCTGCCAAGGGGATCGTGCAGAGCTGAGATGTCTCTCGGCTTGGATCAAAGGGGAATGTTGGATGGAATTTATCACACAACCCTCCCTGCTCCGCAGAACCCCATGGGGAGAATGTAGAGAAGGGGGAGTCATTCCTCCCCTGCACTCCCAGAAGAGTTGCTAGGACTCCTTCCTGCCAGCTACTCACCCCTGGATTCATCCTTAGCTCCTAGGATCTTTCTGCTCCAAAGGCTCCATAGTCCTGGGGTGGGAGGGTGTCACTGCACAGTCTGAAACTCAAGAGAGGTTTCTGGAATTGAAGGAAGGAGCAGAAAATGGAGAGGAAAGAAACAGAGAGAAAACGCCTAGTCTCTCCCCTCCCGCCCCCTCCCCCATCAAGAAATGTTACCAAGGACCAGCGTTAGGGGAAACGGTGCCCTGGGCAAAACTTGTACTTTGGCAAAGTTCTTGGTTCAGGCTTGTAGCAGTGATGGAATAAACTGCAGGTTCAAATCAAGTCTCTGGAGTACATCCATAACTGGGATGGGCCATTCAGTCCTTTGTACAGAGCTTCAGTTTGTAGCCAAGTCCCTCCAGAGGTATGAAGCAGGACTGAAGACCAGATGGAGATGAGGCATCAGTCTTTTATAGTCTCTTGCCATGTGGTCTTTGCTTTCTTTGTCCCAAGGACACTCTATCCAGCACGCGACATAGAAAAACCTTAGAGTTCTGTCCATAGGCAGGTCCCTGCACACCTTGCTGAGCCACAAGGCATATCTGCCTTCTCTCAATGGGTCAGTTGTATAGCTGATGGTCCTTAATGGGCCATCAAGCAGGCTAGGCAGAGCTGACACCAATTTGTCTGGCTGGGGTGTTCCCAGAAGCATAGCACAAGTTTGAAATACAGGCAGCATAGAGCCAATATTCATAATGTCAACTACAAAATGATACATATCTAGAGATAGCATAATTATAATCAGCCAATCATAACCTCTCCATAGACCCTTTATGTGACCACCTTTATACAATATTGGCTGCAAATATAGAACAGTGGTGGCAACGGTGATCTATACAGTTACAGATTATGTCAAGAACGTCGCAGGAGGTGACATGGTATCAGTCAGACTGATACTGGAATACTGCCTCCAGTTTTGGTGTCCTCATTTGAAAAGATGGTGTGAAATTGGAGTTGAGGCAGCAAAGAGCCACCAAATGTTCTGAGGGCTGGAGAAAAATGCCTTCTAGTGAGCTATTGAAAGAGCTCAACCTGTTTAGCTTCTCAAAAGAAGATTGAAAGGTGACTTCACTGAAACGTTGAAGTGCCTTAATGGAGAGAAAAGATTGGCTATTAAAGGGCTCTTTAATGTAGCAGAGAAAGGCATTAAAAAACCCAATGGCTGGAAGGTGAAAAGAGACAAATTCATATTACAATTAAGGCACAAATATTCAACAGTGAGGATGATTCACCACAGGAACAAGCTACCAAGGAAATTGGTGCATTCTCCATCTCGTGACGTCATTTCATGAAGACTAGATGCCTTTCTGGAATGTGTTTACCCCAAAAGTAGCTCTTGTGTCATACAGGAGGCCTGTGATATGCAGGGGTGAGATTAGATGCTCTAATGGTCTCTTCTGGCCATAAAGTCAACTAATTTCTGAAAAACTAAGTGTAGCATTGGGAGCAGCGTCTGATGTTTTCCTGTCTAGCCAGCTTGCTTCCTAGAACGAATGCTCCTTGAGTGGGGTGATCCACAGGGAGTAGCTCAAACCTCCAAAGTGCCTGGCCAGGGGCAGGACATTAGCCCAGCAAGGGAGGGGTGTGGCAGTGACATCACAAAGGCCTTTTGCAGGACCTCAGACTATTGGCCAAAGGTGGTGGGGAGGTGGTGACCTCACAGAGAGATGCTGACATCAGCCAGGCAGGACAGGGGCGAGGGGCCAGGGAAACCTCAGAGACCCTGTGGCTTTGCTTCAGCAAGTCTCCTTCTCCAGGTCTCTCTTTGAGGACTGAGAGTATTCGGGTTCACGGACGTGAGCGCCAGGGGGAACCTCTTTTGAGTTTTCTCCTTCCTTTTAGTGATTTTACTAGAAAACAGATGTCCCTGTTTAGAGGGTTAGAGCCTCCTCGAGGTTTGAAACTGTTCGGTCTGATCATTCTGGTGACAGTTGAACTCATGGAAAGCATGATCTAAAGGAGGCAGAATTTTATTCCACAGCTGGGATTTTGTCCCTTAGAATCACTGGGGACATTAGGGTTTGTCCTTTTTGTTTCAACTTTTCCTCCATCCCCCCCCCTCCTTTCTCTTCCTCTCTTGCTTCTTTTGTCCTTTCTCCTGTTCCCCTCCCAACACCAGGAGGGGTGTGTGTGTGTGTGTGTGTGTGTGTGTGTGTGTTGCGGGGGAGTGCTCGGCAGCTCTCACTGTGGGAGGTCCACCCAAAACTGTGGAGCTGCAGTAGTGCTGGGGCAGTGATCCCCGCCAGTGACCTGGGCCATCCTTTTAGCTCTCTGGTGAGACCCCTCAGCCTCCCCTCCTCAGTCTCTACCCTGATTGGCTGAGCAGGGGGTTATTGACAGGGAGGAGACTCAGGTCCTTGTTGTTCTCTTTTAAGACCAAGTAAATAAGTCATAACCAGTTATATGTTTGACAAATTTTGCTGCTTCTCTGCATTAGTGGTCTCTGAGCAGTTCATGATTCTCTCTAACATTGCAGTTCTCCTCAAATACTGGCTGAATAATTGCTGTGCACACTTGTTGGACTGGAGCTCATCTAAGAGCACTTTATTGAGGTCATTCAATGTATGAAATTCAAGATCCGACGGTTAATTTGAAAATCAGGGCTCTGGGGGTCCTATTCCCAATTCAGCCATTGACTGGCTTTGTGACCTAATACAAGTCAATTCTCCTTTCTCAGCCTGAGCGTCTCCCTCTTTCAAGTAGAGATAATAATGATCCGCTCCTACCTACCTCAACACACTCACTCTTCCCCAACACACACACACACACTGTCTCTCCCCACACACAAACAGTCTCTACACTGCAGCTGAAAAGCAGCTGGCAATCTAGTAGGATGACCCTGGTACAACGGGATAGAGAAACCTGCATCACTGAAAGTGCAGCCACAAAGACACCACACACCAGCTTCCCCTAGCTGGCAAGAATCAAACCTCCACAGAAAGATCCCTATGGTATCGTAGGCCAGCTTCCTAAGGCCTCAGCCTCAAGCACTTAACACAGGGGCCTTTCTACACTCTGGTTCTGTTCTAACGGAAGGATCATTTCCAATTGTTCGCTCAGACCAGCTTGCCCAGCACCCTCACTGCTGTGCATCTCTGTATGTGTGGCCATGGCTGAACAGCGAGAATCCCTGCCCATTTCCCTTCTGGCTGGAGCATGCTTAGAGTGAGTTTGTGGTTAATGATGTTGCTGTAGATTGTTGGCTTCCTGCCTTGGCAATTCAGACAGTTCCTTTTCCCAACATATCTCCAGCACATCAGTCCCTGGCTGGGTCTCCTGGGCAGTGGAAAACATAAGAACATAAGATGGCCGTACCAGGTCAGACCAAAGGTCCATCTAGCCCAGTATCTGTCTACCGACAGTGGCCAATGCCAGGTGCCCCAGAGGGAGTGAACCTAACAAGCAATGATCAAGTGATCTTCCTCCTGCCATCCATCTCCATCCTCTGACAAACAGAGGCTAGGGACACCATTCTTACCCATCCTCGCTAATAGCCATTTATGGACTTAGCCACCATGAATTTATCCAGTTCCCTTTTAAACATTGTTATAGTCCTAGCCTTCACAACCTCCTCAGGTAAGGAGTTCCACAAGTTGACTGTGCGCTGCATGAAGAAGAACTTCCTTTTATTTGTTTTAAATCTGCTGCCTATTAATTTCATTTGGTGACCTCTAGTTCTTGTATTATGGGAATAAGTAAATAACTTTTCCTTATCCACTTTCTCAATGTCACTCATGACTTTATATACCTCTGTCATATCCCCCCTTAGTCTCCTCTTTTCCAAGCTGAAGAGTCCTAGCCTCTTTAATCTTTCCTCGTATGGGACCCTCTCCAAACCCCTAATCATATTAGTTGCCCTTTTTTAACCTTTTCTAGTGCTAGAATATCCTTTTTGAGGTGAGGAGACCACATCTGTACACAGTATTCGAGATGTGGGCGTACCATGGATTTATATAAGGGCAATACTATATTCTCCGTCTTGTTCTCTATCCCCTTTTTAACGATTCCTAACATCCTGTTTGCTTTTTGATCGCCTCTGCACACTGCGTGGACATCTTCAGAGAACTATCCACAATGACTCCAAGATCTTTTTCCTGACGTTGTAGCTAAATTAGCCCCCATCATATTGTATGTATATTTGGGGTTATTTTTCCCAATGTGCATTACTTTACATTTATCCACATTAAATTTCATTTGCCATTTTGTTGCCCAATCACTTAGTTTTGTGAGAGCTTTTTGAAGTTCTTCACAATCTGCTTAACTATCTTGAGTAGTTTAGTATCATCTGTAAACTTTGCCACCTCACTGTTTACCCCTTTCTCCAGATCATTTATGAATAAATTGAATAGGATTGGTCCTAGGACTGACCCTTGGGGAACACCACTAGTTACCCCTCTCCATTCTGAGAATTTACCATTAATTCCTACCCTTTGTTCCCTGTCTTTTAACCAGTTCTCAATCCATGAAAGGACCTTCCCTTTTATCCCATGACAACTTAATTTACGTAAGAGCCTTTGGTGAGGACCTTGTCAAAGGCTTTCAGGAAATCAAGTACACTATGTCCACGGATCCCCTTGTCCACATGTTTGTTGACCGTTCAAAGAACTCTAATAGATTAGTAAGACACGATTTCCCTTTACAGAAACCATGTTGACTACTGCTCAATAATTTATGTTTTTCTATGTGTCTGACAATTTTATTCTTAACTATTGTTTCAACTAATTTGCCCCGTACCGACGTTAGACTTACCGGTCTGTATTTGCGGGTATCACCTCTAGCGCCCTTTTTAAATATTGGCATTACATTAGCTAACTTCCAATCATTGGGTAACGAAGCCGATTTAAAGGACAGGTTACAAACGTTAGTTAATAGTTCCGCAACTTCACATTTGAGTTCTTTCAGAACTTTTGGGTGAATGCCATCTGGTCCCGGTGACTTGTTAATGTTGAGTTTATCAATTAATTCCAAAACCTCCTCTAGTGACACTTCAATCTGTGACAGTTCCTCAGATTTGTCACCTACAAAAGCCAGCTCAGGTTTGGGAATCTCCCTAACATCCTCAGCCGTGAAGACTGAAGCAAAGAATTCATTTAGTTTCTCCGCAATGACTTTATCGTCTTTAAGCGCTCCTTTTGTATTTTGATCGTCAAGGGGCCCCACTGGTTGTTTAGCAGGCTTCCTGCTTCTGATGTACTTAAAAAACATTTTGTTATTACCTTTGGAGTTTTTGGCTAGCCGTTCTTCAAACTCCTCTTTGGCTTTTCTTATTACACTCTTGCACTTAAGTTGGCTGTGTTTATGCTCCTTTCTATTTGCCTCACTAGGATTTGACGTCCACTTTTTAAAGGAAGTCCTTTTATCTCTCACTGCTTCTTTTACATGGTTGTTAAGCCACGATGGCTCTTTTTTAGTTCTTTTACTGTGTTTCTTAATTTGGGGTATACATTGAAGTTGGGCCTCTATTATGGTGTCTTTAAAAAGGGCCCATGCAACTTGCAGGGATTTCATTTTAGTCACTCTACCTTTTAACTTTTGTTTAACTTTTGTTTACCTAACCATCTGCTTCCTCACCATGGGGAACAGGGGCAGAAAATGCTTTTTAAAAAGCCTTTTGAAAAGTAAAAAGTAAAACAAGCCAAGCAACCCCCTCCCTTGCTTTGTGCTGGGTGCCCAGCTGTGGGCTTGTGTGTGTGTGGGGAGGCTGGCGGGAGAGGTGTTCTGAGCACACTCCGGTCAGGGAAGGGGTGGAGTTGGCCAAAGGGGCAGGTTGAATCTTTAGCAGAGAATTCCTTTCTCCATTGTGTTAGCTAAGCGTTGCTGTTAAATGTCAGCCGACAAATGCAGCATTTGAAACAATCCGACTCTAAATCCCCCACCCTCTCAGTTGCTGTAGTTCTCACATCCTCTGCTCTTGTGATGTCACCAAATGACATAGTGTCTTATTCCCATAGTGTCCCGTAGGTTAGACAGGAATAAGTTTATGAGGTAAAAACTGAAGCATAACTCCATCCCTTCCTCCTTTTGACTTCGGAAAAATAAATCCTGTCGCCTCCCTCAGTCCCAACCCAGCCCCACCGGCGCTGCTGCGGCTTGGAGACAGGTGCCCTCTCATCTGGCCCTGAGCTGCTGTGGGAGAGAGGGCTGGAGGGGCAGTTCTTTCTCCTGGGGCAACCTGCTCCCCAATCTCCTCATTCCCAGCCCCACCCCAGAGCCCTCACCCCCTGCGCCCCTACCCTCTGCTCCAATGCTGAGACCCTCATCGCTAGCCCCACTCCAGAGCCTGCACCCCCAGCCGGAGCCCTCACATCACTGCGCCCCAACCCCCCCCCCGAGCCTCTCCCACACTCCAAACCTTTCAGCCTCACCCCTGCCACACACCATCCATGTGCAGAATGAATTTTGTAAGGAGTGCAATATGCAGGTGATGTGTCACACCTCACCTCCATATTTGTTCCCAAAACAAAATTCATTCCACACATGGACATAACAAATTAGAGGAAACACTGCTCCTGACTTTCAGCCTCTCTCTCACATCTTGAATTTCACACACTGAGTGATCAGAATAAAGTGCCCTCAAGTGAGCTAGAGACCAACAGTGGTTCATAGTAATTATTCAGCAAGTATTTTAGAAGACCTAGGACATTACTGAAAATCATGACCTGCCAAGAGACAATTAATGGAGAGAAGCAGCAAGATTAATTCCATACATTGGATTGGTTGTGACTTATTTGCCTGATTTGAAAAGAGACCAAACTGACCTGAGTCTCCTTGGTGTCGATAGCCCCCTGCTCAGCCAATCAGCACTGAGACTCTGAGGGTCAGGAGGCTGAGGGTCTCACCAGATGTCCCAAAGGACGGCCCAGGACACCATCAGAGGATCACTCTCAGACCCAGACCCACCTCTTGGTGAGGACCTCCCGCAATAAGACCAATACCCCTCCCCTGCCCGCACTCCAGACCCGTCCCTCCTAGGTAGAGGGAGGGAAGCTGGAAAAAGGAAAAAAGAAGCAAGAGAAGAGGAGAAAGGAGGGAGGAAAGAGGAAAAGATAAACCAAAAAGGATACACCCCAATGTCCCCAGGGATTCCAATCATCAAAACCTAGGAGGAAATCAAATTCTGCCACCTGAAGCCAGTGCTGTCTGGGCCTAGAATGCTGCCTGCGCCAGGTGGATCAGACGGAACAGGTTCCAAACCTCTCTGAGCCTCTTACCTTCTCAAAGGGAAGTTTGTTTTCGGCACAATCAGTGGGAGGAAAGGAGAAAACTCCACAGAGGTTCCTCCTCATGCTCACAACTCTGAATCCTAATTCTCTCTCAGCCCTCGAGGAGAGACCTCGCGAAGGTGACTTGCGGCAGCAAAGCCGGGAGGTCTCAGAGACTGGCCTGGCCCTGCACCTCTGTCCTGCCCGGCTGATGTCGGGGTCTCTCTGTGAGGTCACCCCCTCCCCAACACCTTTGCCCAATAGGCCGAGTTCCTGCAAAATGCCTTTGTGATGTCACTGCCACACCCACCCCTCCCCTCAAAGCTGATGTCCTGCCCCTGGCCAGACTCGTTGGGTGTTTGAGTTGTTTCCCCTGGATCTGAGGTTGCCAACTTATGACACAAGTTATCTGCACTATCTAGCACAAGTTATCTGCACTGTTCACACAAGTACGAGGCATCTCTGCTCACTTTGGCTAAAGAGAAATGGGTCCCTTTGCAAAATCAAACACTGACAAATGAGAGCAAGACACTGTATGATTTCTAGAGCTGATATAGGGCAATTGGTTCAGCTTCATTATGATTGCATCATCCATGACTTCTAGGAATAACATGATGCAATTCATATCATGTATGAGGCAATACCAGCTTCAGATTGTATCCTTCATTGTTTTGTCTATAAAGCAAGTACTGTCCAGAGCCATTCATAGATTTATTCATAGATCCAGTCAAAGATGGATTTTAGTCATTACTGGTTTAAATTGAGATCCGGTCCCTTTATAACTCACTTATCCTCCGCCATTCCCAAGTCAAGGGTCATAAATACTGACTCAATAGCATATCTTGAAAACTAGAGCCAATCAAGAATTTTAAGCATCATTTTCGTTCTCAGTGACCCAGAATTAGTAAAGTTGGACTCCATTTATTTCAGAAGCATTTTGGCTGTAGAGCAGTGTAACAAGCCTCTCCTAGCTGCCTCCTGGTGGGGGGAGGCTGGGGAGCTGTGGGGACCTGTTTGAGAGGGTCACTAGTAGCAGCATAGCACAGGAGGTGTCCTATCGGGTTGAGTCATTGCAGATGATGATGTAGTGCAGCAGACCCCCGTTTTGCCAACCTTGCATTAGGCAGCTTTCCATGTTAACCGAACCACCAGTGCCCACAGGTGCAGCAGCCGGCGATTTGTCCTGTGGCCGCTAGGTGGCGCTGCAGCCTCGCACTTTCCCGTTCCCCCGGGTATGGGAAGGTTTGATAAGGTGAGCTGGCTCCACCCGGCCCCGGGGAGATGCCGTCAGTGGGGTATGCTGTGTAAGGGCTGAAAGTCAATTTTACTGGCATTTTATGATCTTTCAATCATGAAGGGAGGAACTGCTTACCCTGACTGAAGCATCTTATCTCGTTTCCAAATTGAAGTGTCTCCTCTTTGTGTGCGAAGAGACAGTTTAAGGGGACGCCACAAACGGGAGATGCCTTTGGTTTGGAAAACGAAATATTTTTGCAAAGATTTTTCATCCAAATTGATTTAGGATTAATGGGGTCAAATTCCATGCTGTGCCCTGTGGCTTTAAGGCATTGGAGAACTGCTGAAGAGGTTAAAGGCCGCAGAGCTGGGTAGCTGGGTGTGGTGCCTCCAAAGTTATTGTGCTCTGGTGAGACTGAGCAGTTGTGGGGATTGTGCAAGCTGTGGTGTTTACATGCACATAGAAATTGTAATGAAACTCCATTTTTAAAACCACTCATGTCTGGGAATGGAAGAGACTCTCTTTGAAATAAGTGTCCCCTTCATACTCTTCAAGATCACTGGCTCCAACACTCAGCTGCCTCAGGGAACTCAGTGGTGGTGCATTTGAGGGCGGATCGAGAGGTTTCTGGTTCAAGTCCAGCTGCTCTCTTACATGTCCTCTTTTTTAATTGATCTATATTTTCATATCCATCTCCTGTATGTTCAGGAGTTCCGCTGAACGGGGACGTGAAATGAATTTAATCATTCAATATATTCCTGTTAAAATGTACAAACACTGAGCAAAGCTGTCCATCAGCTGAAATCCGTTCCGGTCCTCTGAGGCGGTAGTTTGTTTTCATTCTTGAAACAAAGATAGAGTACGACTGTAGATGTGCAGGTCCTTGTTCTCCACGAGCGATGCTGTGCAGAAGAAGAAGAACCAGTGGCAATCAAGTGGACACTAGGGAGTTTAGACTTGCCTTCCAAGGGGAGTATTGGGGGCAAAAGACATATCTGGCTTCAAGACTACACTTAATACATTTATGAAGGGGATGGTATGATGGGCTAGCCTAATTTTGGCAATGAATTTGGCAATTGATCTTTGATTCTCAGCAGGTAAGTATGCCCAGTGGTCTGGATGGGATGTTAGATGGGTTGGGATGTGAGTTACTGCAGAGAATTCTCTCGTGGGTGCTGGCTGGTGAGTCTTGCCCACATGCTAAGGGTTTAAGTGATCAGCATCTTTGGGGTCGGGAAGGAATTTTCCTCCAGGGCAGATTGGCAGAGGCCCTGGAGGTTTCTCGCCTTCCTCTGCAGCATGGGGCACTGGTCACTTGCTAGAGGATTCTCTGCAGCTTGAGGTCTTCAAAGCACAATTTGAGGAGTTCAGTAAGTCAGACATAGGTTAGGGGTTTGCTATAGAAGTGGATGGGTGAGATTGTGTGGCCTGCGTTGTGAAGGAGGTGGGACTAGATGATCATTATGGTCCCTTCTGACCTTCGAGTCTATGAGTCTATGAGCCCATGAGACCATGGGAGGGTGGGGAGGAGCTGTGAGGCCGGCGGGTGTGTGCGGTACAGGGCATTTGGAGTGTGGGAGCTGCTGGGGGGCCGGTGGGTGCCTGGGCTGCTGCTGCTGCCCCAGCCGGGTCTGTATGGGGGAGAGATCTGCATTAGCCCCCTTTGTGCCCAGCTCTGGGGGGCAGGGAGGGTTCGGACTCTTTGCGGTGGCTGGAGCCAGCCGCTGAGCCGAGCCTGCCGGCGAGGAGAGACCTGGGGGAAAGAGCTGCGGCTGAGCAGGAAAGTGAGTCTGGAATTCAGCTCTCACTGCCCCAGATCTGCCGCTGAGGCCAAAGCAGAGGGTTCTTTTGGTTCAGTTCTTGGGTAACCTGCATTGAGCTGTGTGCTCATTGCTTACAATCCCTTCAAGCCTATCTTTGCATAGTTAATCAATGTGTGTTCTATTTCCCCCTAAAACTCTTCGTTTTGCTAGATGTGGTTGGGGCACCTGCTCAGGACCAGAGACTGGTGCATGATCCTCTCCACTTGGAGGAGGAGCAGACTGGGTAATAAAGTGATCCCGTCAGGCTTTTGGCCAGGGCAAGTCGCTGCAGCACTGGGGACCTAGGCTGGGGAGCTGGGAGAAGCTTCCTGGTCCCTGCAGCTGGGTGTGTCCCTGCCTGTGCAAAGGTTTGTGTGAGTGCAGGGACGGGAGCGAGCTGCATCTTCTCCCAGCAGCAGTGTGAGAGGGAGCCCAGGCTGGGGAGACAGAGAGCTCAGCGGTACCCCAGCTCCAAGTTGCACCCCTTGGGGCCTTTAAACGTTAGGAACCATCAGAGTTAAGGTGACGTTTATAAACTTTGTGCAGTGCTGTTGTGCATGCGTGTTATGATACAGACTCACAAGCGTGGCCTTGGGGTGAATTCTCTGCCCCCGACAGCCTGTGAGCGCGAGGAGGAGCCTCCTTGGGGTTTTCCCCTTTCCCACTGCTAATTGAGTGAGAAGACAGACGTCCCTGTGGAGCAGATAAGAGCCTCAGAGAGGTTTCATGTTGTAGCACCTCAGCTCCTACCTATTACTTGGGAACAGCTCGGCTCCTACCATTTTCAGGGCATTCAGAGAAATGGACCCTGAGCCCCAGAAGGAACTGCAAGGGAAGCCCAGAGCTCTCACTTCAGATGCCAGGCAGAAGCCCTGAGCCCAGGTACCCAGAGTGCCGTCAGGAGTTGGGAAGGGCATGAAAGTCCTGAGCCCAGTGCCCCAGCCCTGGCTGCAGCCACAGGGGGCCAGAAGCTCTGAGTCCGGGCACCCAGAGATGTGACTATAGCAGAAGCTGCCAAGGCCAAAGCCCTGAGCCCAACACCGGGCTGATGCAGCACACTCACTTCTGCATTGCCTCTGCAAGTGCGTCTGATATCCCCACGGATACCCCCACAATCCTGTGTTTATCAGAGAATTGAACGTAATTAAATTAAACTGTATTAAAACAAAACTCATTTTATGCAACTTCAGTTTCCGCTAAAGTTCTAAGCTATAACCCTGAATGTGCAAGGAGCAGATAAACAATATCCAAGAAAAAGAGCTGGAATTTTTCATCTTATTTTCACCTAGTCCTTACTAAGGAAAGTAGCAAACAATTGCCCTTTGTAAAGAAACACTGCACCCTACTACAGTACAAACCCAAATGAGCACAGCAGGAGGCTATCGTGGCTATCCACATCTGGCCCTGTTTCTTTACAAACTTCCTTTCTGTAATGATGCTCTGGTAATAAGGGCAATCAGTCATCAAAGGTAGCTCTTGCCATGGTAGCCAGGTTGCTATTCATTCTCCAAGTATGCAAATGAACTGGAGGGACGGGGTGCTGAGTGGTGGATCCTCTCTGACGTCACAATGCTACTGCTCAGCCAGCACCAGGTAGCAGCAAATGTGCAGTGTGTATGAGGAGGAGGGAACAGGGTTTCCCAGGGCTCCTGTTTCCCCAAATTTCCTAAAGAAGACAATAACCTAACTACATAGAACACGCATTAATGATGATGCCACACACATGATAATTAGTCACTGAAATTTGATTCAAGTCTCGCATGGCTTTTTAGAAACAAGGGTTCCAAAAAAGGAGAGACCTTGTAAAACAGAAAATGTTGATGCTCTGATGTATTTGCAGTTGTGTTAAAATTGAATACTGTGACGTTACATGTTGGGCAGCGTTTCTGTACGTGCTTGCATGCTAGGCAGCTCAGTAAGGCAGAACAAACTTGGGACTTAGCACCAGTCAGTCAGCAGGTACCCAGTGAGTTGTGCCTCTCTGTTATAGGCAGTAGCCTATGTTCTCTCCCTCTGATTTTTGGGTTCTTATGTGCTATTGTTCTGGTCTTAATAAACAAATTGACAAGATATTGCAAACTTTCAGCAAGAATATTTTATGTTTTCTCTAACTTGTCTGCTTGTGTGCCACAAAACAGAAAAGCCACAGTCTAAAAAAAAAAAAAAATCTGAAGCCAAAAGTCCTTTCGAAAGAAAAAAAAAAAAAGAAAGTTTTCCAGCACAACATTTATTTCAGCTGGGAAATGTTGATTCCTTGTAATTGAGACATTCCCTGGGAACACGTCCATCTCAATGAAATGTTGTTTGGTGGGCTTCCCACCAAAATGGAAGAGTGGAAGAGTTCAAATGTTGTTGTAGGAGAGTCACAGCATTGCCACCCTCACTGCCGTCCTGCCTTCAGACCTGGGCTTGGAGGAAGGAGCCATCAACCGTTCTGAAACTACAAGACATTCCCAAATGTGGAGGTGGCCACAGGGGTCAGAAGCCCTGAGCCTGGGCACCCAGAGATGTGGCTGAAGCAGAAGCTGCCAAGGCCAAAGCCCTGATCCCAATGACAGGCTGATGCAATGCACTTGCTTCTGCACTGCCTCTGGAGGTGCATCTGATATCCCTACGGAGAGCATCCATACAGGGGAAGTCCTGTCCCAAATCCAGAAGACAAACAGCTAGGAGGCACCTACTGGGGTGCTCCTGCCTGAGGGGCTCCCAGCAGGACGGGGAGATCGGATTTCATGGGGCAAGGCTAATTCAATCTAGCCAAGAAAGGCACAACAAGAACCAATGGCTGTCAGCTGAAGCCTGAGAAATTCAAATGAAATGTAAGGCACACATTTTTGACAGTGAGAGACACTAGCCACTGGAACAAATTACCTAGGGGAAAGGTGGATTCTCTGTTTCCAGCTATCCTCACATCACAACTTGTTGTCATTCTGGAAGGTGCCTTTTAGTGAATTCCTACAAGCAATTGGGCTTAATATGGTGCTAAGTGTGTGAAATTTCATAGCCTGAGAAATAGAGGCCGGATTAGGCCATCAAATTGTTTCTCAACTGACACCTCTGTGAAAAACTCATTGTGGGGTGAGGAACAGACTCTGCTGTTTTACTGGGTAGCCTGCTTGCTCCCCAGAATCAATAATGACCAAGTGGGGAGATCTTGGGGTGCAACTCAAACATCGAACCGGGCTGGCCAGAGGCAGACATCAGGCCTGCAAGGGAAAGGTGAGTGTGGCAGTGACTTCACAAAGGCCTTTGGCAGGAATTCAGCCTATTGGGCAAAGACGATGAGGCGGATGTGACCTCACAGAGCTCCCTTGACAACAGCCAGGCAGGACAGGGATGGGGCAGGGGGAAGCTCGGAGACCCCTGTAGCCTGGTTGCAGCAAGCCTCCATCTTTGCTGTCTCTCTGTGAGGACCAAGGGGATTGGTGGGGAGGAGATACTTTGTGAGTTTTTTTCATTTCTGTGTTTAGATTTTGTCGAAAGAAGTCATCACCTGTGTAGAAAGTAAGACAAAATATAGGCTCTGTGTACAAGATAGAGGATTCAAACCTGGGAACCACCAACTCTGAAAAAGACTTGGGGTCATGGGGGATAATCAGCTCCCCATGAGTTCCCAGTGGCCAAAGGGGCAAATGTGACTCTTGGAGCCATACAAAGAGCAGAATCTCAAGTAGAAATAGAGAGGTTCCATATTTGTATACTGAGCACTGGTGCAACCACTCCTGGAAAATTGTGTCCACTTCTGGTGTCCACAGTTTGAGACAGATGCTCTCACATTGGACAGGGTTCACAGAAGAGCCACATGAATGATGAAAGGATTAGAAAACCCTCCTTGTGCTGACAGAGTACAGCAGCTCATTCAAAGAGAAGGTTAAGCGGTGAGCCTAAGGGAAGAAATATTTACTAATGAGCTCTTCACTTTAGCAGATAAAGGTTAAGAGCAGACAATGGCTGAAAGTTGAAGCCTAGACCAATTCACACTAGAGAGAAAGCGCATTTTTAACCTGAGGGTTTGGAGCCATTCACCAAGGGTTGTGCTGGATCCTCCACAACTGGCCTTTTTTTAAAAAAAATCAAGATTGTGTGATTTTCTAAACAATTTGCTTTAATTTCTGTGGGAATTATTTTCAGGGAAATTCAATGTCCGATGTCAAATAGAAAGTCAGACCAGAGTGGTTCCTTTTGGCCTTGGAATTTATGAATCTGTGACTCGCTGCGGGTGTTTGAAATTTGTCCTTTTGGGCTTCCCTCTTCCTCCTTTCCTCTTTTCTCATCTTCTCTTTCCTCTTATTCCATTTCTTCCTGCTGATCTTCTTCCTGGGATCAGGTAATGAAAGTCTGCATCATCATGGAAATGCACAAGAGGACTGAATTAAGGGTGCCAGGGCAACACTTATTTGGACATTTGCTAACAAGAGAACGTAAAATTTCGTAATCTTTTAATCGTTTTTGAAAATCTTGACTTTGTATTTCCTAATTATTTTATGGTTTATTTTATTGATGAAAGCAAACGTAAGTAATGTTAAATGAGGGGTTTTTTGGTTTGTTAATTTCCCTATTTTTTTCTTAATATATAATAGTTTTTTCTTTCTATGTACTGTTTAAACAATGAAGCTCTTACTCATCTGTTGTTTTCAGTATATATTTTATTGCCATTCTTATCTTTGTGACAGTCCCTTTTTCACCACTCAATGCTGTGTTTATCAGAGAATTGAAAGTAATTAAATTAAACTGTATTAAAACAAAACTCATTTTATGCAACTTCAGTTTCAGTGAAAGTTCTAAGCTATTACCCTGAATGTGCAAGGAGCAGATAAACAATATCCAACAAAAAGCTGGACTTTTTCATCTTATTTTCACCTAGTCCCTACTAAGGAAAGTAGCAAACAATTGCCCTTTGTAAAGAAACACTGCACCGTACTACAGTACAAACCCAAATGAGCACAGCAGGAGGCTATCCCGGCTATCCACATCTGGCCCTGTTTCATTACAAGCTTCCTTTCTGTAATGATGTTCTGGTAATAAGGAGGCAATCAGTTGTCAAAGGTAGCTCATGCCATGGTAGCCAGGTTGCTAGTCATTTTCCCCAAGTATAAGAACATAAGAACGGCCATACCGGCTCAGACCAAAGGTCCATCTAGCCCAGTATCTGTCTACCGACAGTGGCCAATGCCAGGTGTTCCAGAGCCAGAAGAGTACCCTGAAGTGACCTACCACAGGACAGGCCCAACAAAGAAAATAACAGAACGCCACTAGCCGTCACCTTCAGCCCCCAACTAAAACCTCTCCAGCGCATCATCAAGGATCTACAACCTATCCTGAAGGATGATCCTCACTCACAGACCTTGGGAGACAGGACAGTCCTCGCTTACAGACAGCCCCCCAACCTGAAGCAAGCACACACCACACAACAACAATAATAACCAAGGAACCTATCCTTGCAACAAAGCCAGTTGCCAACTCAGTCCACATATCTATTCAGGGGACACCATCATAGGACCTAATCACATCAGCCCCACCATCAGGGCTCCTTCACCTGCACATCTACCAACGTGATATATGCCATCATGTGCCAGCAATGCCCCTCTGCCATATACATTGGCCAACCCAGACAGTCTCTACATAAAAGAATAAAAGGACACAAATCAGACGTCAAGAATTATAACATTCAAAACCAGTCGGAGAACACTTCAACCTCCCTGGACGCTTGATTACAGACCTAAAAGTTGCAATTCTTCAACAAAATAACTTTTCCAAAAAAATTCCCATGCTAATTTTTCCCTAGTGTTACTCACACCTTCTTGTCAACTGTTTGCTACCCTGATTATCACTACAAAAGTTTTTTTCTCCTGCTGATAATATCTCACCTTAATTGATTAATCTTGTTAGAGTTGGTATGGCAACCCCCATTTTTTCATGTTCTCTGTATATGTATCTTCTTACTGTATTTTCCACTGCATGCATCTGATGAAGTGGGTTTTAGCCCATGAAAGCTTATGCCCAAATAAATGTGTTAGTCTCTAAGGTGACACGAGTACTCCTCGTTCTATAAACTACAATAGGGCCAGGATTTCATCCCATGATATCAAAATTCATCTTAGTAAAAGTATCAATGAATCAGTTTGCAGGATTTATATCAAGCATCCTAAAGTAGTTTACATATTGCTCTAATTAAGAGATCATCTCTCTGCTGGAGAATGTTATCTTAGGATAATGGTCTCCTGCTGCCGAAGCATTTATGGAAAAAATGTTGACATGTGATATTTATTTTCAAAACCTAAGGCTTTGATCCTCTCTCAATGTTCTGTTACGATGACTTTGTTTCTGTTCAAATTATCAGAATATATATCTAATAATTTTCTCAGCTGAATGTTGAAGCAGTAACGTAACAGATGTTTCCCAAACAGTTATTGACCTGAAGCATCGTGATTCGTTTAGAACAACTTATTGTTTGATTCAGCCAGTCAGATCAGTTCAGTTTATCCATAAAAACACATCCAGAGAAAGTTGACAATGGTGATGGAGAGAGGTGGGTGAGAGGGGCTGAGCTGTTGTCTTAAATACCCTTTATGCATCTGATTAATTAGCACAGATTTAATTTAATATACATCTAGTTTAAAATTGGAAGAACTTTACTACTTACTCTCTACTTTCTCTTCATGTAAATTCAAGCATTGCACTATGCAAACTTGGGACAGCTATAATGTTAAAGAACCTGAATCTCTAAATAGGACTCAGGGAGGGCATTCGGATAAAAATCCCAGCACCTTCCCTCTTCTGACATTTGGGGAAGAGGAGTTCTCTGGGCTTCTCCCCAGGGCATCGCCCTGATCCCACCCCCCTATATTTCATATTTACTGCCGATTGATAGATTTAACCCTCCAGTTGGTTTGGTGGCTTTAGCTGGTTTTGTCAAGCTCTGTTATTGTCTCTAATTCCTTCATCAGCACAGGGAAAATACAATGAATCAGCCTGGCTGATTCTCCTCTGTGTGTCTTTAAAAATACAGTGAATTTAAAAGACACTATTATTGTTTATTTTTTGTTTGCACAGGTTCCATTCTGGGAGCTATGTATACAAGTCCTTGTTAAACCTCAGGAACATCTGAGTTCAACTCCTTTAAAATAATGTTTGAACTATAAAGAAAATTAAACAGTCATTTCTTTTGAAATGTCAAGCTATTTTGCCCTTTTTCTAAAAAAAATTCTCCGTGTCAACTAAGTCCTTGGATTGTTTGAAAACAAATTGTATTTTTGCAAGGGGAAAATTTTATGTTCAATACCCACATGAGTAACTCATGGGTGCTGGGAATCCTTGCAAGGGGGGACACAAGGAAGCACTCTCCCTCCTCAGTATGCAAAATGGGAAAAGATCAATGGCTGGAGTAGCTTCCACTGCTCTAATACCCTATTGAAGTCAATGATTTAGGTACATAACTATAGGCACTCAAGTATGGAAATTTTGGCCTATGTGACTTGACCAGGGCCACAGTGGGAGCCAGTGTCAACGCTAGGATTAGTCCTTTGTTCTCATCCCTGAGCCCACTACATACTATATTGCCTCTTCTATTTGTCTGCCCCTTTTTGTGGTCAAACGTCATGCTGGATGCTCAGCAGAAGAACTTGTGATGGTCCTAGTGTATCAACGGTAGCCTGAGTGGTGCTGCCCACTCCAGCTGCAAAATGATCTGGGGCCTTCCCAAAAATCAAAGAGCTTCTGGCTGTGATTTGTCAGTCCTCAAAGGCCAGCCAGGTGACTGTAAATAACTTACAATCATTAGGAAAAATTAGTATCAAGATTCCAACTCTAGCAGTCAGACAACATTGGTTCAATTTACAAGAGATTACTTTTTATATTCCTTGGTTCCCCCCAAATTAGGAAGGGCCTGTGACCACAGGTCCTGCAGGGTACAAAGGGCAGGTCTACATCCCTTTCTCTTTGTGCATAGTCCTGCCTGCTACCTTTTCAGTTTCAGTTCTGCTACCACAGTACTGATCAGCACATAAGAATAGGAAAGGGCACACACACACACACCTCCTGGTGTTGGGAGGGGAACATAGGAATGTTATGTGCTCTTATTCAGCACATAAGAATGTTATGGCACATAGGAATGTTATGGAATAACATAGGAATGCCTTAGGGCACATAGGAAAGGGCACGCTGGTAGCACACGGCCAGGCGGACCAGTGTGCCTCTGGCTACCAACGGGGCTGCGCGCCTGTGTCTGTCTGTCTCCCCCCGCAGCTCCACCAACGTGGCCTGATAGTTCACGCTTGCGATCTGGTCACACTCCTCCGTCCATCTTTCACTCCCTTCCTGCGTCTCTCCATCCGTGTCCTCTGTCCCGTCCCCTCTGTCCATCCGTCCCTGCCACCTTCGTCCACTCCGTCCCATCCCTGCATCCCCCCAGCCCTGTCCTCTGTCCCGTCCCCTGTCTGCATCCGTCCCTGACCCCTTCGTCCCCTCAGTCCTCCCTGCATCCCCAGCCCTTTCCTCCGTCCGTCCGTCTCCATCCGTCCCTGCCCCCTCCCCTCTGTCCCGTCCCTGCATCCCCAGCCCTGTCCTCCAGCCGTCCTGTCTCCATCCGTCCCTGTCCCCTCCTTCTCCCCTCCGTCCTGTCCCTCCATGCCGGCCCTGTCCTCCTGTCCCCTGTCTCCATTCGTCCCTGCCCCCTTCATCCCCTCCGTCCCTGCATCCATCCCCAGCCCTGTCCTCCGTCCCGTCCTGTCTCCATCCGTCCCTGCCCCTCCGTCCCCTCCTGCATCCCCAGCCCTGTACTCCGTCCCGTCCTGTCTCCATCCGTCCCTGTCCCTTCGTCCCTCCGTCCCTGCATCCCCCAGCCCTGTCCTCTGTCCCGTCCCCTGTCTCCATCCGTCCCCTCCCGTTCATTTGCAGCCCAGCTCAGCCCCGGTCACTCGCCAGCTGGGGCCGGGCAGCTCCCTGCGCTGCGATCCAGCACCGGGCACCGCGGAGCACCGGGCAGGCTGTGCAGGGTGGGAGGGATACGGATACTCATTGCTGACACCTGCCTGCCTCAGGGCTTTCTCCTGCCCGCCGCGAGGATCGCGAGGAGGGCAGCAGCGTGCCGCTGAGAGCCGTGTCCAATTGGCCGGGTGGCTGCCTGCAGACAGCACGGGAGAGAACCAGACAGCCCTGTAACGCAGCCGCTGCTCGGGACCCGGATCCACACTGCTGTGCCACCGAGACCCATCAAGTGCCACGGGAGCGGGGGACCCCCCCCCCCCACCCCATGGACGTGGAAGGGGCTGCTCGGGCTGGGAGCCCGGCGGAGAGGCCAGCTGGGGAGAGGCTCAAAGGGGGTAAAACGTTGCACCAAAAATATGAAAAAGTTGCCAGACAAAACCCTTTAATTACAGCTCGGACGGGCCTCCGGAGCAGGGGCGGGGCCAGCCGCGTCCCGCCGCCGGGCAGCAGCAGCAGCAGGAGGAGCGGGCGGCGCGAGACGGCTCTCGGGGATTCCCTGCTCGCGCCGCTGCCGGGGGGAGCCGCTGCTGCTGCGCGGGGGGTGGAGGGGGGGTGTCCTCGCGGGCGGGGCTCGCGCCCAGAGCGCTGACACTGTCCGTTGGGAACTGTCACGCCGCGCGACCGGGCCGCCCCACTTGTGACGTCACCGCCCTCTGCCCCCGCCCAACCAGCGTGTTCACCCGGGCTCCGCCCACTGTCGCCGCGGCAACCACCAAAACAAACGTTCTCGGAACACGTGGGGCAGGGAGGGGGGTAAGGATGGGCCGTGACGCAAACAAAGCAGCTGGCTGGAAGCGAGCGGCAATGACGTCACCGAGGAGGAGTCCGCGACGCAAGGGCGGCTCCTCCCCCCGCCCCCCCGCTCGCGGGCAGCGACCCGGCGCCTCGCGCACCTGTGCTGGAGGGGAGGCGGCGGCGGATGCAGGGACGGGACGGAGGGGACGGAGGGGGCAGGGACGGATGGAGACGGGACGGGACGGAGGACAGGGCTGGGGGGACGCAGGACGGAGGGGACGAAGGGGGGACGGTTTGAGACTGGGGACGGGACGGAGGACAGGGCTGGGGGGACGCAGGGACGGGACGGAGGGAACGAAGGGGGCAGGGACGGATGCAGATGGGACGGGACAGAGGACAGGGCTGGGGGATGCAGGGATGGGACGGAGGGGATGAAGGGGGCAGGGACGGATGGACAGAGGGGACAGGACAGAGGACAAGGATGGAGAGACGCAGGGAAGGGAGTGAAGGATGGACGGAGGGGGAGGGTGACCAGATCGCAAGCGTGAACTATCAGGCCACGTTGGTGGAGCTGGGGGGGAGACAGACAGACACAGGTGCGCAGCCCCGTTGGGAGCCAGAGGCACACTGGTCCGCCTGGCCGTGTGCTACCAGCGTGCCCTTTCCTATGTGCCCTAAGGCATTCCTATGTTATTCCATAACATTCCTATGTGCCATAACATTCTTATGTGCTGAATAAGAGCACATAACATTCCTGTGTTCCTCCCAACACCAGGAGGGTGTGTGTGTGTGCCCTTTCCTATTCTTATGTGCTGATCAGTACTGTGGTAGCAGAACTGAAACTGAAAAGGAGCAGGCAGGACTATGCACAAAGAGAAAAGGGATGTAGACCTGCCCTTTGTACTCCTGCAGGACCTGTGGTCACAGGCCCTTCCTAATTTGGGGGGAACCAAGGAATATAAAAAGTAATCTCTTGTAAATTGAACCAATGTTGTCTGACTGCTAGAGTTGGAATCTTGATACTAATTTTTCCTAATGATTGTAAGTTATTTACAGTCACCTGGCTGGCCTTTGAGGACTGACAAATCACAGCCAGAAGCTCTTTGATTTTTGGGAAGGCCCCAGATCATTTTGCAGCTGGAGTGGGCAGCACCACTCAGGCTACCGTTGATACACTAGGACCATCACAAGTTCTTCTGCTGAGCATCCAGCATGACGTTTGACCACAAAAAGGGGCAGACAAATAGAAGAGGCAATATAGTATGTAGTGGGCTCAGGGATGAGAACAAAGGACTAATCCTAGCGTTGACACTGGCTCCCACTGTGGCCCTGGTCAAGTCACATAGGCCAAAATTTCCATACTTGAGTGCCTATAGTTATGTACCTAAATCATTGACTTCAATAGGGTATTAGAGCAGTGGAAGCTACTCCAGCCATTGATCTTTTCCCATTTTGCATACTGAGGAGGGGAGTGCTTCCTTGTGTCCCCCCTTGCAAGGATTCCCAGCACCCACGAGTTACTAATGTGGGTATTGAACATAAAATTTTCTACCATGCAAAAATACATTTTGTTTTCAAACAATCCAAGGACTTAGTTGACACGGAGAATTTTTTTAGAAAAAGGGCAAATTGCTTGACATTTCAAAAGAAATGACTGTTTAATTTTCTTTATAGTTCAAACATTATTTTAAAGGAGTTGAACTCAGATGTTCCTGAGGTTTAACAAGGACTTGTATACATAGCTCCCAGAATGGAACCTGTGCAAACAAAAAATAAACAATAATAGTGTCTTTTAAATTCACTGTATTTTTAAAGACACACAGAGGAGAATCAGCCAGGCTGATTCATTGTATTTTCCCTGTGCTGATGAAGGAATTAGAGACAATAACAGAGCTTGACAAAACCAGCTAAAGCCACCAAACCAACTGGAGGGTTAAATCTATCAATCGGCAGTAAATATGAAATATAGGGGTGGGATCAGGCGATGCCCTGGGAGAAGCTCCAGAGAACTCCTCTTCCCCAAATGTCAGAAGAGGGAAGGTGCTGGGATTTTTATCCGAATGCCCTCCTGAGTCCTATTTAGAGATTCAGGTTCTTTAACATTATAGCTGTCCCAAGTTTGCATAGTGCAATGCTTGAATTTACATGAAGAGAAAGTAGAGAGTAAGTAGTAAAGTTCTTCCAATTTTAAACTAGATGTATATTAAATTAAATCTGTGCTAATTAATCAGATGCATAAAGGGTATTTAAGACAACAGCTCAGCCCCTCTCACCCACCCTCTCCATCACCATTGTCAACTTTCTCTGGATGTGTTTTTATGGATAAACTGAACTGATCTGACTGGCTGAATCAAACAATAAGTTGTTCTAAACGAATCACGATGCTTCAGGTCAATAACTGTTTGGGAAACATCTGTTACGTTACTGCTTCAACATTCAGCTGAGAAAATTATTAGATATATATTCTGATAATTTGAACAGAAACAAAGTCATCGTAACAGAACATTGAGAGAGGATCAAAGCCTTAGGTTTTGAAAATAAATATCACATGTCAACATTTTTTCCATAAATGCTTCGGCAGCGGAGACCATTATCCTAAGATAACATTCTCCAGCAGAGAGATGATCTCTTAATTAGAGCAATATGTAAACTACTTTAGGATGCTTGATATAAATCCTGCAAACTGATTCATTGATACTTTTACTAAGATGAATTTTGATATCATGGGATGAAATCCTGGCCCTATTGTAGTTTATAGAACGAGGAGTACTCGTGTCACCTTAGAGACTAACACATTTATTTGGGCATAAGCTTTCATGGCTAAAACCCACTTCATCAGATGCATGCAGTGGAAAATACAGTAAGAAGATACATATACAGAGAACATGAAAAATGGGGTTGCCATACCAACTCTAACAAGATTAATCAATTAAGGTGAGATATTATCAGCAGGAGAAAAAAACTTTTGTAGTGATAATCAGGGTAGCAAACAGTTGACAAGAAGGTGTGAGTAACACTAGGGGAAAAATTAGCATGGGGAATTTTTTTTGGAAAAGTTATTTTGTTGAAGAATTGCAACTTTTAGGTCTGTAATCAAGCGTCCAGGGAGGTTGAAGTGTTCTCCGACTGGTTTTTGAATGTTATAATTCTTGACGTCTGATTTGTGTCCTTTTATTCTTTTATGTAGAGACTGTCTGGGTTGGCCAATGTATATGGCAGAGGGGCATTGCTGGCACATGATGGCATATATCACGTTGGTAGATGTGCAGGTGAAGGAGCCCCTGATGGTGGGGCTGATGTGATTAGGTCCTATGATGGTGTCCCCTGAATAGATATGTGGACTGAGTTGGCAACTGGCTTTGTTGCAAGGATAGGTTCCTTGGTTATTATTGTTGTTGTGTGGTGTGTGCTTGCTTCAGGTTGGGGGGCTGTCTGTAAGCGAGGACTGTCCTGTCTCCCAAGGTCTGTGAGAGTGAGGGATCATCCTTCAGGATAGGTTGTAGATCCTTGATGATGCGCTGGAGAGGTTTTAGTTGGGGGCTGAAGGTGACGGCTAGTGGCGTTCTGTTATTTTCTTTGTTGGGCCTGTCCTGTGGTAGGTCACTTCAGGGTACTCTTCTGGCTCTGGAACACCTGGCATTGGCCACTGTCGGTAGACAGATACTGGGCTAGATGGACCTTTGGTCTGAGCCGGTATGGCCGTTCTTATGTTCTTATACTTGGGGAAAATGACTAGCAACCTGGCTACCATGGCATGAGCTACCTTTGACAACTGATTGCCTCCTTATTACCAGAACATCATTACAGAAAGGAAGCTTGTAATGAAACAGGGCCAGATGTGGATAGCCGGGATAGCCTCCTGCTGTGCTCATTTGGGTTTGTACTGTAGTACGGTGCAGTGTTTCTTTACAAAGGGCAATTGTTTGCTACTTTCCTTAGTAGGGACTAGGTGAAAATAAGATGAAAAAGTCCAGCTTTTGTTGGATATTGTTTATCTGCTCCTTGCACATTCAGGGTAATAGCTTAGAACTTTCACTGAAACTGAAGTTGCATAAAATGAGTTTTGTTTTAATACAGTTTAATTTAATTACTTTCAATTCTCTGATAAACACAGCATTGAGTGGTGAAAAAGGGACTGTCACAAAGATAAGAATGGCAATAAAATATATACTGAAAACAACAGATGAGTAAGAGCTTCATTGTTTAAACAGTACATAGAAAGAAAAACTATTATATATTAAGAAAAAAATAGGGAAATTAACAAACCAAAAACCCCCTCATTTAACATTACTTACGTTTGCTTTCATCAATAAAATAAACCATAAAATAATTAGGAAATACAAAGTCAAGATTTTCAAAAACGATTAAAAGATTACGAAATTTTACGTTCTCTTGTTAGCAAATGTCCAAATAAGTGTTGCCCTGGGCACCCTTAATTCAGTCCTCTTGTGCATTTCCATGATGATGCAGACTTTCATTACCTGATCCCAGGAAGAAGATCAGCAGGAAGAAATGGAATAAGAGGAAAGAGAAGATGAGAAAAGAGGAAAGGAGGAAGAGGGAAGCCCAAAAGGACAAATTTCAAACACCCGCAGCGAGTCACAGATTCATAAATTCCAAGGCCAAAAGGAACCACTCTGGTCTGACTTTCTATTTGACATCGGACATTGAATTTCCTGAAAATAATTCCCACAGAAATTAAAGCAAATTGTTTAGAAAATCACACAATCTTGATTTTTTTAAAAAAGGCCAGTTGTGGAGGATCCAGCACAACCCTTGGTGAATGGCTCCAAACCTCAGGTTAAAAATGCGCTTTCTCTCTAGTGTGAATTGGTCTAGGCTTCAACTTTCAGCCATTGTCTGCTCTTAACCTTTATCTGCTAAAGTGAAGAGCTCATTAGTAAATATTTCTTCCTTAGGCTCACCGCTTAACCTTCTCTTTGAATGAGCTGCTGTACTCTGTCAGCACAAGGAGGGTTTTCTAATCCTTTCATCATTCATGTGGCTCTTCTGTGAACCCTGTCCAATGTGAGAGCATCTGTCTCAAACTGTGGACACCAGAAGTGGACACAATTTTCCAGGAGTGGTTGCACCAGTGCTCAGTACACAAATATGGAACCTCTCTATTTCTACTTGAGATTCTGCTCTTTGTATGGCTCCAAGAGTCACATTTGCCCTTTGGCCACTGGGAACTCATGGGGAGCTGATTATCCCCCATGACCCCAAGTCTTTTTCAGAGTTGGTGGTTCCCAGGTTTGAATCCTCTATCTTGTACACAGAGCCTATATTTTGTCTTACTTTCTACACAGGTGATGACTTCTTTCGACAAAATCTAAACACAGAAATGAAAAAACTCACAAAGTATCTCCTCCCCACCAATCCCCTTGGTCCTCACAGAGAGACAGCAAAGATGGAGGCTTGCTGCAACCAGGCTACAGGGGTCTCCGAGCTTCCCTGCCCCATCCCTGTCCTGCCTGGCTGTTGTCAAGGGAGCTCTGTGAGGTCACATCCGCCTCATCGTCTTTGCCCAATAGGCTGAATTCCTGCCAAAGGCCTTTGTGAAGTCACTGCCACACTCACCTTCCCTTGCAGGCCTGATGTCTGCCCCTGGCCAGCCCGGTTCGATGTTTGAGTTGCACCCCAAGATCTCCCCACTTGGTCATTATTGATTCTGGGAGCAAGCAGGCTACCCAGTAAAACAGCAGAGTCTGTTCCTCACCCCACAATGAGTTTTTCACAGAGGTGTCAGTTGAGAAACAATTTGATGGCCTAATCCGGCCTCTATTTCTCAGGCTATGAAATTTCACACACTTAGCACCATATTAAGCCCAATTGCTTGTAGGAATTCACTAAAAGGCACCTTCCAGAATGACAACAAGTTGTGATGTGAGGATAGCTGGAAACAGAGAATCCACCTTTCCCTAGGTAATTTGTTCCAGTGGCTAGTGTCTCTCACTGTCAAAAATGTGTGCCTTACATTTCATTTGAATTTCTCAGGCTTCAGCTGACAGCCATTGGTTCTTGTTGTGCCTTTCTTGGCTAGATTGAATTAGCCTTGCCCCATGAAATCCGATCTCCTGTCCTGCTGGGAGCTCCTCAGGCAGGAGCACCCCAGTAGGTGCCTCCTAGCTGTTTGTCTTCTGGATTTGGGACAGGACTTCCCTGTATGGATGCTCTCCGTAGGGATATCCGATGCACCTCCAGAGGCAGTGCAGAAGCAAGTGCACTGCATCAGCCTGTCATTGGGATCAGGGCTTTGGCCTTGGCAGCTTCTGCTTCAGCCACATCTCTGGGTGCCCAGGCTCAGGGCTTCTGACCCTGTGGCCACCTCCACATTTGGGAATGTCTTGTAGTTTCAGAACGGTTGATGGCTCCTTCCCTCCAAGCCCAGGTCTGAAGGCAGGACGGCAGTGAGGGTGGCAATGCTGTGACTCTCCTACAACAACATTTGAACTCTTCCACTCTTCCATTTTGGTGGGGAAGCCCACCAAACAACATTTCATTGAGATGGACGTGTTCCCAGGAATGTCTCAATTACAAGGAATCAACATTTCCCAGCTGAAATAAATGTTGTGCTGGAAAACTTTCTTTTTTTTTTCTTTCGAAAGGACTTTTGGCTTCAGATTTTTTTTTTTTTTAGACTGTGGCTTTTCTGTTTTGTGGCACACAAGCAGACAAGTTAGAGAAAACATAAAATATTCTTGCTGAAAGTTTGCAATATCTTGTCAATTTGTTTATTAAGACCAGAACAATAGCACATAAGAACCCAAAAATCAGAGGGAGAGAACATAGGCTACTGCCTATAACAGAGAGGCACAACTCACTGGGTACCTGCTGACTGACTGGTGCTAAGTCCCAAGTTTGTTCTGCCTTACTGAGCTGCCTAGCATGCAAGCACGTACAGAAACGCTGCCCAACATGTAACGTCACAGTATTCAATTTTAACACAACTGCAAATACATCAGAGCATCAACATTTTCTGTTTTACAAGGTCTCTCCTTTTTTGGAACCCTTGTTTCTAAAAAGCCATGCGATACTTGAATCAAATTTCAGTGACTAATTATCATGTGTGTGGCATCATCATTAATGCGTGTTCTATGTAGTTAGGTTATTGTCTTCTTTAGGAAATTTGGGGAAACAGGAGCCCTGGGAAACCCTGTTCCTCCTCCTCATACACACTGCACATTTGCTGCTACCTGGTGCTGGCTGAGCAGTAGCATTGTGACATCAGAGAGGATCCACCACTCAGCACCCTGTCCCTCCAGTTCATTTGCATACTATGGAGAATGAATAGCAACCTGGCTACCATGGCAAGAGCTACCTTTGATGACTGATTGCCCCCTTATTACCAGAGCATCATTACAGAAAGGAAGTTTGTAAAGAAACAGGGCCAGATGTGGATAGCCACGATAGCCTCCTGCTGTGCTCATTTGAGTTTGTACTGTAGTAGGGTGCAGTGTTTCTTTACAAAGGGCAATTGTTTGCTACTTTCCTTAGTAAGGACTAGGTGAAAATAAGATGAAAAATTCCAGCTCTTTTTCTTGGATATTGTTTATCTGCTCCTTGCACATTCAGGGTTATAGCTTAGAACTTTAGCGGAAACTGAAGTTGCATAAAATGAGTTTTGTTTTAATACAGTTTAATTTAATTACGTTAAATTCTCTGATAAACACAGGATTGAGTGGTGAAAAAGGAACCTTCACAAAGATAAGAATGGCAATAAAATATATATTGAAAAGAACAGATGAGTAAGAGCTTCATTGTTTAAACAGTACATAGAAAGAAAAAACTATTATATATTAAGAAAAAAAATAAGGAAAGTAACAAACCAAAACCCCTTCATTTAACGTTACTTGTTTGCTTTCATTAATAAAATAAACCATAAAATAATTAGGAAAAGAAAGTCAGGATTTTCAAAAACGATTAAAAGGTTACGAAATTTTTACACTTCAGCTGACAGCCATTGGTTCTTGTTGTGCCATTTTTGGCTAGATCGAATTAGCCCTGCCCCGTGAAATCCGATCTCCCTGTCCTGCTGGACCCCAGCCAGGAGAACCAGCAGGGGCCTCCTAGCTGTTTCTCTGCCCGGCTGGGGACAGGACTTCCTCTCCGTGGGGATATCAGACGCACTTGCAGAGGCAATGCAGAAGTGAGTGTGCTGCATCAGCCCGGTGTTGGGCTCAGGGCTTTGGCCTTGGCAGCTTCTGCTATAGTCACATCTCTGGGTGCCCGGACTCAGAGCTTCTGGCCCCCTGTGGCTGCAGCCAGGGCTGGGGCACTGGGCTCAGGACTTTCATGCCCTTCCCAACTCCTGACGGCACTCTGGGTACCTGGGCTCAGGGCTTCTGCCTGGCATCTGAAGTGAGAGCTCTGGGCTTCCCTTGCAGTTCCTTCTGGGGCTCAGGGGTCCATTTCTCTGAATGCCCCGAAAATGGTAGGAGCCGAGCTGTTCCTAAGTAATAGGTAGGAGCTGAGGTGCTACAACATGAAACCTCTCTGAGGCTCTTATCTGCTCCACAGGGACGTCTGTCTTCTCACCAATTAGCAGTGGAAAGGGGAAACCCCAAGGAGGCTCCTCCTCGCGCTCACAGGCTGTCGGGGCAGAGAATTCACCCCAAGGCCACGCTTGTGAGTCTGTATCATAACACGCATGCACAACAGCACTGCACAAAGTTTATAAACGTCACCTTAACTCTGATGGTTCCTAACGTTTAAAGGCCCCAAGGGGTGCAACTTGGAGCTGGGGTACCGCTGAGCTCTCTGTCTCCCCCGCCTGGGCTCCTCTCACACTGCTGCTGGGAGAAGATGCAGCCTGCTCCTGTCCCTGCACTCACACAAACCTTTGCACAGGCAGGGACACACCCAGCTGCAGGGACCAGGAAGCTTCTCCCCAGCTCCCCAGCCTAGGTCCCCAGTGCTGCAGCGACTTGCCCTGGCCAAAAGCCTGACGGGATCACTTTATTACCCAGTCTGCTCCTCCTCCAAGTGGAGAGGATCATGCACCAGTCTCTGGTCCTGAGCAGGTGCCCCAACCACATCTAGCAAAACGAAGAGTTTTAGGGGGAAATAGAACACACATTGATTAACTATGCAAAGATAGGCTTGAAGGGATTGTAAGCAATGAGCGCACAGCTCAATGCAGGTTACCCAAGAACTGAACCAAAAGAACCCTCTGCTTTGGCCTCAGCGGCAGATCTGGGGCAGTGAGAGCTGAATTCCAGACTCACTTTCCTGCTCAGCCGCAGCTCTTTCCCCCAGGTCTCTCCCCTCGCCGGCAGGCTCCGGCTCAGCGGCTGGCTCCAGCCACCGCAAAGAGTCCGAACCCTCCCTGCCCCCCAGAGCTGGGCACAAAGGGGGCTAATGCAGATCTCTCCCCCATACAGACCCAGCTGGGGCAGCAGCAGCAGCCCAGGCACCCACCGGCCCCCCAGCAGCTCCCACACTCCAAATGCCCTGTACCGCACACACCCGCCGGCCTCACAGCTCCTCCCCACCCTCCCATGGTCTCATGGGCTCATAGACTCATAGACTCGAAGGTCAGAAGGGACCATAATGATCATCTAGTCCCACCTCCTTCACAACGCAGGCCACACAATCTCACCCATCCACTTCTATAGCAAACCCCTAACCTATGTCTGACTTACTGAACTCCTCAAATTGTGCTTTGAAGACCTCAAGCTGCAGAGAATCCTCTAGCAAGTGACCAGTGCCCCATGCTTCAGAGGAAGGCGAGAAACCTCCAGGGCCTCTGCCAATCTGCCCTGGAGGAAAATTCCTTCCCGACCCCAAAGATGCTGATCACTTAAACCCTTAGCATGTGGGCAAGACTCACCAGCCAGCACCCACGAGAGAATTCTCTGCAGTAACTCACATCCCAACCCATCTAACATCCCATCCAGACCACTGGGCATACTTACCTGCTGAGAATCAAAGATCAATTGCCTAATTCATTGCCAAAACTAGGCTAGCCCATCATACCATCCCCTTCATAAATGTATTAAGTGTAGTCTTGAAGCCAGATATGTCTTTTGCCCCCAATACTCCCCTTGGAAGGCAAGTCTAAACTCCCTAGTGTCCACTTGATTGCCACTGGTTCTTCTTCTTCTGCACAGCATCGCTCGTGGAGAACAAGGACCTGCACATCTACAGTCGTACTCTATCTTTGTTTCAAGAATGAAAACAAACTACCGCCTCAGAGGACTGAACGGATTTCAGCTGATGGACAGCTTTGCTCAGTGTTTGTACATTTTAACAGGAATATATTGAATGATTAAATTCATTTCACGTCCCCGTTCAGCGGAACTCCTGAACATACAGGAGATGGATATGAAAATATAGATCAATTAAAAAAGAGGACATGTAAGAGAGCAGCTGGACTTGAACCAGAAACCTCTCGATCCGCCCTCAAATGCACCACCACTGAGTTCCCTGAGGCAGCTGAGTGTTGGAGCCAGTGATCTTGAAGAGTATGAAGGGGACACTTATTTCAAAGAGTCTCTTCCATTCCCAGACATGAGTGGTTTTAAAAATGGAGTTTCATTACAATTTCTATGTGCATGTAAACACCAGAGCTTGAACAATCCCCACAACTGCTCAGTCTCACCAGAGCACAATAACTTTGGAGGCACCACACCCAGCTACCCAGCTCTGCGGCCTTTAACCTCTTCAGCAGTTCTCCAATGCCTTAAAGCCACAGGGCACAGCATGGAATTTGACCCCATTAATCCTAAATCAATTTGGATGAAAAATCTTTGCAAAAATATTTCGTTTTCCAAACCAAAGGCATCTCCTGTTTGTGGCGTCCCTTAAACTGTCTCTTCGCACACAAAGAGGAGACACTTCAATTTGGAAACGAGATAAGATGCTTCAGTCAGGGTAAGCAGTTCCTCCCCTTCATGATTGAAAGATCATAAAATGCCAGTAAAATTGACTTTCAGCCCTTACACAGCAGACCCCACTGACGGCATCTCCCCGGGGCCGGGTGGAGCCAGCTCACCTTATCAAACCTTCCCATTCCCGGGGGAACGGGAAATTGCCAGGCTGCAGCGCCACCTAGCGGCCACAGGACAAATCGCCGGCTGCTGCACCTGTGGGCACTGGGAGTTCGCTTAACATGGAAAGCTGCCTAATGCAAGGTTGGCAAAACGGGGGTCTGCTGCACTACATCATCATCTGCAATGACTCAACCCGATAGGACACCTCCTGTGCTATGCTGCTACTAGTGACCCTCTCAAACAGGTCCCCACAGCTCCCCAGCCTCCCCCCACCAGGAGGCAGCTAGGAGAGGCTTGTTACACTGCTCTACAGCCAAAATGCTTCTGAAATAAATGGAGTCCAACTTTACTAATTCTGGGTCACTGAGAACGAAAATGATGCTTAAAATTCTTGATTGGCTCTAGTTTTCAAGATATGCTATTGAGTCAGTATTTATGACCCTTGACTTGGGAATGGCGGAGGATAAGTGAGTTATAAAGGGACGGACTCTCAATTTAAACCAGTAATGACTAAAATCCATCTTTGACTGGATCTATGAATAAATCTATGAATGGCTCTGGACAGTACTTGCTTTATAGACAAAACAATGAAGGATACAATCTGAAGCTGGTATTGCCTCATACATGATATGAATTGCATCATGTTATTCCTAGAAGTCATGGATGATGCAATCATAATGAAGCTGAACCAATTGCCCTATATCAGCTCTAGAAATCATACAGTGTCTTGCTCTCATTTGTCAGTGTTTGATTTTGCAAAGGGACCCATTTCTCTTTAGCCAAAGTGAGCAGAGATGCCTCGTACTTGTGTGAACAGTGCAGATAACTTGTGCTAGATAGTGCAGATAACTTGTGTCATAAGTTGGCAACCTCAGATCCAGGGGAAACAACTCAAACACCCAACGAGTCTGGCCAGGGGCAGGACATCAGCTTTGAGGGGAGGGGTGGGTGTGGCAGTGACATCACAAAGGCATTTTGCAGGAACTCGGCCTATTGGGCAAAGGTGTTGGGGAGGGGGTGACCTCACAGAGAGACCCCGACATCAGCCGGGCAGGACAGAGGTGCAGGGCCAGGCCAGTCTCTGAGACCTCCCGGCTTTGCTGCCGCAAGTCACCTTCGCGAGGTCTCTCCTCGAGGGCTGAGAGAGAATTAGGATTCAGAGTTGTGAGCATGAGGAGGAACCTCTGTGGAGTTTTCTCCTTTCCTCCCACTGATTGTGCTGAAAACAAACTTCCCTTTGAGAAGGTAAGAGGCTCAGAGAGGTTTGGAACCTGTTCCGTCTGATCCACCTGGCGCAGGCAGCATTCTAGGCCCAGACAGCACTGGCTTCAGGTGGCAGAATTTGATTTCCTCCTAGGTTTTGATGATTGGAATCCCTGGGGACATTGGGGTGTATCCTTTTGGTTTATCTTTTCCTCTTTCCTCCCTCCTTTCTCCTCTTCTCTTGCTTCTTTTTCCCTTTTTCCAGCTTCCTCCTCTACCTAGGAGGGATGGGTCTGGAGTGCGGGCAGGAGGGGTATTGGTCTTATTGCGGGAGGTCCTCACCAAGAGGTGGGTCTGGGTCTGAGAGTGATCCTCTGATGGTGTCCTGGGCCGTCCTTTGGGACAACTGGTGAGACCCCTCAGCCTCCTGCCCTCAGAGTCTCAGTGCTGATTGGCTGAGCAGGGGCTATCGACACCAAGGAGACTCAGGTCAGTTTGGTCTCTTTTCAAATCAGGCAAATAAGTCACAACCAATCCAATGTATGGAATTAATCTGGCTGCTTCTCCATTAATTGTCTCTTGGCAGGTCATGATTTTCAGTAATGTCCTAGGTCTTCTAAAATACTTGCTGAATAATTACTATGAATCACTGTTGGTCTCTAGCTCACTTGAGGGCACTTTATTCTGATCACTCAGTGTGTGAAATTCAAGATGTGAGAGAGAGGCTGAAAGTCAGGAGCAGTGTTTCCTCTAATTTGTTATGTCCATGTGTGGAATGAATTTTGTTTTGGGAACAAATATGGAGGTGAGGTGTGACACATCACCTGCATATTGCACTCCTTACAAAATTCATTCTGCACATGGATGGTGTGTGGCAGGGGTGAGGCTGAAAGGTTTGGAGTGTGGTAGAGGCTCGGGGGGTGGGGCGCAGTGATGTAAGGGCTCCGGCTGGGGTGCAGGCTCTGGAGTGGGGCTAGCGATGAGGGTCTCAGCATTGGAGCAGAGGGTAGGGGCGCAGGGGTGAGGGCTCTGGGGTGGGGCTGGGAATGAGGAGATTGGGGAGCAGGTTGCCCCAGGAGAAAGAACTGCCCTCCAGCCCTCTCCCCACAGCAGCTCAGGGCCAGATGAGAGGGCACCTGTCTCCAAGCGCAGCAGCGCCGGTGGGGCTGGGTTGGGACTGAGGAGGCGACAGGATTTATTTTTCCAAGTCAAAAGGAGGAAGGGATGGAGTTATGCTTCAGTTTTTACCTCATAAACTTATTCCTGTCTAACCTACAGGACACTATGGGAATAAGACACTATGTCATGTGGTGACATCACAAGAGCAGAGGATGTGAGAACTACAGCAACTGAGAGGGTGGGGGATTTAGAGTCGGATTGTTTCAAATGCTGCATTTGTCGGCTGACATTTAACAGCAACGCTTAGCTAACACAATGGAGAAAGGAATTCTCTGCTAAAGATTCAACCTGCCCCTTTGGCCAACTCCACCCCTTCCCTGACCGGAGTGTGCTCAGAACACCTCCCCCCCCCACACACACACAAGCCCACAGCTGGGCACCCAGCACAAAGCAAGGGAGGGGGTTGCTTGGCTTGTTTTACTTTTTACTTTTCAAAAGGCTTTTTAAAAAGCATTTTCTGCCCCTGTTCCCCATGGTGAGGAAGCAGATGGTTAGTTAAACAAAAGTTAAACAAAAGTTAAAAGGTAGAGTGACTAAAATGAAATCCCTGCAAGTTGCATGGGCCCTTTTTAAAGACACCATAATAGAGGCCCAACTTCAATGTATACCCCAAATTAAGAAACACAGTAAAAGAACTAAAAAAGAGCCATCGTGGCTTAACAACCATGTAAAAGAAGCAGTGAGAGATAAAAAGACTTCCTTTAAAAAGTGGACGTCAAATCCTAGTGAGGCAAATAGAAAGGAGCATAAACACTGCCAACTTAAGTGCAAGAGTGTAATAAGAAAAGCCAAAGAGGAGTTTGAAGAACGGCTATCCAAAAACTCCAAAGGTAATAACAAAATGTTTTTTAAGTACATCAGAAGCAGGAAGCCTGCTAAACAACCAGTGGGGCCCCTTGACGATCAAAATACAAAAGGAGCGCTTAAAGACGATAAAGTCATTGCGGAGAAACTAAATGAATTCTTTGCTTCAGTCTTCACGGCTGAGGATGTTAGGGAGATTCCCAAACCTGAGCTGGCTTTTGTAGGTGACAAATCTGAGGAACTGTCACAGATTGAAGTGTCACTAGAGGAGGTTTTGGAATTAATTGATAAACTCAACATTAACAAGTCACCGGGACCAGATGGCATTCACCCAATAGTTCTGAAAGAACTCAAATGTGAAGTTGCGGAACTATTAACTAACGTTTGTAACCTGTCCTTTAAATCGGCTTCGTTACCCAATGATTGGAAGTTAGCTAATGTAATGCCAATATTTAAAAAGGGCGCTAGAGGTGATCCCGCAATTAGAGACCGGTAAGTCTTAGGTCGGTACGTGGCAAATTAGTTGAAACAATAGTTAAGAATAAAATTGTCAGACACATAGAAAAACATAAATTATTGAGCAGTAGTCAACATGGTTTCTGTAAAGGGAAATCGTGTCTTACTAATCTATTAGAGTTCTTTGAAGGGGTCAACAAACATGTGGACAAGGGGGATCCGTGGACATAGTGTACTTGATTTCCTGAAAGCCTTTGACAAGGTCCTCACCAAAGGCTCTTACGTAAATTAAGTTGTCATGGGATAAAAGGGAAGGTCCTTTCATGGATTGAGAACTGGTTAAAAGACAGGGAACAAAGGGTAGGAATTAATGGTAAATTGTCAGAATGGAGAGGGGTAACTAGTGGTGTTCCCAAGGGTCAGTCCTAGGACCAATCCTATTCAATGTATTCATAAATGATCTGGAGAAAGGGGTAAACAGTGAGGTGGCAAAGTTTACAGATGATACTAAACTGCTCAAGATAGTTACAGATTGTGAAGAACTTCAAAAGCTCTCACAAAACTAAGTGATTGGGCAACAAAATGGCAAATGAAATTTAATGTGGATAAATGTAAAGTAATGCACATTGGGAAAAATAACCCCAAATATACATACAATATGATGGGGGCTAATTTAGCTACAACGTCAGGAAAAGATCTTGGAGTCATTGTGGATAGTTCTCTGAAGATGTCCATGCAGTGTGCAGAGGCGATCAAAAAGCAAACAGGATGTTAGGAATCGTTAAAAAGGGATAGAGAACAAGACGGAGAATATAGTATTGCCCTTATATAAATCCATGGTACGCCCACATCTCGAATACTGTGTACAGATGTGGTCTCCTCACCTCAAAAAAGATATTCTAGCACTAGAAAAGGTTCAAAATCGGGCAACTAATATGATTAGGGGTTTGGAGAGGGTCCCATACGAGGAAAGATTAAAGAGGCTAGGACTCTTCAGCTTGGAAAAGAGGAGACTAAGGGGGGATATGACAGAGGTATATAAAGTCATGAGTGACATTGAGAAAGTGGATAAGGAAAAGTTATTTACTTATTCCCATAATACAAGAACTAGAGGTCACCAAATGAAATTAATAGGCAGCAGGTTTAAAACAAATAAAAGGAAGTTCTTCTTCATGCAGCGCACAGTCAACTTGTGGAACTCCTTACCTGAGGAGGTTGTGAAGGCTAGGACTATAACAATGTTTAAAAGGGAACTGGATAAATTCATGGTGGCTAAGTCCATAAATGGCTATTAGCGAGGATGGGTAAGAATGGTGTCCCTAGCCTCTGTTTGTCAGAGGATGGAGATGGATGGCAGGAGGAAGATCACTTGATCATTGCTTGTTAGGTTCACTCCTCTGGGGCACCTGGCATTGGCCACTGTCGGTAGACAGATACTGGGCTAGATGGACCTTTGGTCTGACCCGGTACGGCCATCTTATGTTCTTATGTTTTCCACTGCCCAGGAGACCCAGCCAGGGACTGATGTGCTGGAGATATGTTGGGAAAAGGAACTGTCTGAATTGCCAAGGCAGGAAGCCAACAATCTACAGCAACATCATTAACCACAAACTCACTCTAAGCATGCTCCAGCCAGAAGGGAAATGGGCAGGAATTCTTGCTGTTCAGCCATGGCCACACATACAGAGATGCACAGCAGTGAGGGTGCTGGGCAAGCTGGTCTGAGCGAACAATTGGAAATGATCCTTCCGTTAGAACAGAACCAGAGTGTAGAAAGGCCCTGTGTTAAGTGGTTGAGGCTGAGGCCTTAGGAAGCTGGCCTACGATACCATAGGGATCTTTCTGTGGAGGTTTGATTCTTGCCAGCTAGGGGAAGCTGGTGTATGGTGTCTTTGTGGCTGCACTTTCAGTGATGCAGGTTTCTCTATCCCGTTGTACCAGGGTCATCCTACTAGATTGCCAGCTGCTTTTCAGCTGCAGTGTGGAGACTGTTTGTGTGTGGAGAGACAGTGTGTGTGTGTGTTGGGGAAGAGTGAGTGTGTTGAGGTAGCTAGGAGCGGATCATTATTATCTCTACTTGAAAGAGGGAGACGCTCAGGCTGAGAAAGGAGAATTGACTTGTCTTAGGTCACAAAGCCAGTCAATGGCTGAATTGGGAATAGGACCCCCAGAGCCCTGATTTTCAAATTAACAGTCGGATCTTGAATTTCATACATTGAATGACCTCAATAAAGTGCTCTTAGATGAGCTCCAGTCCAACAAGTGTGCACAGTAATTATTCAGCCAGTATTTGAGGAGAACTGCAATGTTAGAGAGAATCATGAACTGCTCAGAGACCACTAATGCAGAGAAGCAGCAAAATTTGTCAAACATATAACTGGTTATGACTTATTTACTTGGTCTTAAAAGAGAACAACAAGGACCTGAGTCTCCTCCCTGTCAATAACCCCCTGCTCAGCCAATCAGGGTAGAGACTGAGGAGGGGAGGCTGAGGGGTCTCACCAGAGAGCTCAAAGGATGGCCCAGGTCACTGGCAGGGATCAATGCCCCAGCACTACTGCAGCTCCACAGTTTTGGGTGGACCTCCCACAGTGAGAGCTGCCGAGCACTCCCCCGCAACACACAAACACACACACACACACACACACACACACACACACACACACACCCCTCCTGGTGTTGGGAGGGGAACAGGAGAAAGGACAAAAGAAGCAAGAGAAGAAGAGAAAGGAGGGGGGGGGATGGAGGAAAAGGTGAAACAAAAAGGACAAACCCTAATGTCCTCAGTGATTCTAAGGGACAATATCCCAGGTTTGGAATAAAATTCTGCGTCCTTAAGATAATGTTTTCCATGAATTCAACTGTCACCAGATGGATCAGACTGAACAGTTTCAAACCTCGAGGAGGCTCTTACCTTCTAAACAGGGTCGGCTGTTTTCAAGTAAAATCACTAAAAGGGAAGGAGAAAACTCGAAAGAGGTTCCTCCTGGCGCTCAGGTACGTGAACCCCAATATTCCCCCAGTCCTCAAAGAGAGACCTGGAGAAGGAGACTTGCTGAAGCAAAGCCACAGGGTCTCTGAGGTTTCCCTGGCCCCTCGCCCCTGTCCTGCCTGGCTGATGTCAGCATCTCTCTGTGAGGTCACCACCTCCCCACCACCTTTGGCCAATAGTCTGAGGTCCTGCAAAAGGCCTTTGTGATGTCACTGCCACACCCCTCCCTTGCTGGGCTAATGTCCTGCCCCTGGCCAGGCACTTTGGAGGTTTGAGCTACTCCCTGTGGATCACCCCACTCAAGGAGCATTCGTTCTAAGAAGCAAGCCAGCTAGACAGTAAAACATCAGACGCTGCTCCCAATGCTACACTTAGGGCTTGTCTACACTACAGGACTATTTCGAATCTACTTAAGTCGAATTTGTGGATTCGACCTTAATAAGTCGAATTTGTGTATCCATACTAAATACACAAATTCGAACTTCTTAGTCCACATTCACAGGGCCAGCTTCGACTTTGGAAGCAGTGCACTGTGGGAACCTATCCCACAGTTCCCGCACTCCCCGCTGCCCATTTGAATTGTGGGATTTCCCCCCAATGCATGCTGGGGGGAAAATGTGTCGTCATTGAACCGTCAATCCCGCCCTCCCTGTCTTCCTTGAAAGCGCCGGCGGGAAATCTGTTCGCGCCCTTCTCTGGTCGGTTACACTGTGGACGCCACAGCACTGCGAGCATGGAGCCCGCTGCGATCATCGCTGCACTTATGGCCATTGTCAACTCCTCGCACATTATCGTCCACCTCTTCCACAGTCAGATGCTGAGAAACCGGGCGAGGAGGCTCCGGCAGCACGGTGAGGAGAGTGGCGCAGACCTCTCACAAAGCAGGGTACGCCGGGCAGTGGAGATCATGGTGGCAATGGGTCAAGTTCATGGTGTGGAACGGCGATTCTGGGCCCGGGAAACAAGCACAGACTGGTGGGACCGCATAGTGCTGCAGGTCTGGGATGACACAGAGTGGCTGCGAAACTTCAGGATGCGTAAGGGCACTTTCCTTGAACTGTGTGACTTGCTGTCCCCTGCCCTGAAGCGCCAGGACACAAGGATGCGAGCAGCCCTGACTGTGCAGAAGCGAGTGGCCATAGCCCTCTGGAAACTTGCCACGCCAGACAGCTACCGGTCAGTAGCGAACCACTTTGGCGTGGGCAAATCTACCGTGGGGATTGCTGTCATTCAAGTAGCCCACGCAATCGTTGAGCAACTGCTCTCAAAGGTAGTGACTGTCGGAAATGTCCAGGCCATCATAGATGGCTTCGCCGCGATGGGATTCCCAAACTGCGGTGGGGCTATAGATGGGACTCACATCCCTATCCTGGCACCAGCCCACCAGGCCAGCGAGTACATTAACCGAAAGGGCTACTTTTCAATGGTGCTGCAAGCTTTGGTGGACCATAGGGGACGTTTTACCAACATCAACGTCGGGTGGGCGGGCAAGGTTCATGACGCGCGTGTGTTCAGGAACTCTGGTCTGTTTAGACGCCTCCAGGCAGGCACTTTCTTCCCGGACCACAAAATAACGGTTGGGGATGTGCAGATGCCTACAGTGATCCTCGGGGACCCGGCCTACCCGCTAATGCCCTGGCTCATGAAGCCCTATACAGGCGCCTTGGACACTGAAAAGGAACTCTTCAACTACCGGCTGAGCAAGTGCAGAATGGTGGTGGAGTGTGCTTTCGGACGTCTCAAGGGGAGATGGCGGACCTTACTGACTCGCTCGGACATCAGCGAAAAGAATATCCCCGTAGTTATTGCTGCTTGCTGTGTGCTCCACAATCTCTGTGAGAGCAAGGGCGAGACCTTTTTGGCCGCTTGGGAGGTTGAGGCAAATCGCCTGGCTGCTGTTTACGATCAGCCAGACACCCGTGCTGAGAGAATATCCCAGCGGTAAGCGATATGCATCAGGTAGGCTTTGAAAGCGAGTTTCCTCGCAGAGCAGGGTAACCTGTGACTGTCCACTTGATTTTAAGAGAGCCTGATCATAAACCAAGTTTTCCCCACTTCCCAAGGACGTTTTAAAACTAAGGACATGTTTTAGTAATTAATAATAAATCTTTCGTTGACTTTGCATTTCTGTTTATTCGTTGAAACATGGAAGCATTCTGTGCTGGTTAAGGTGTGCACTGATGGGTGGGTTTGCAGGAAGGGGCGAGGGGTGCCGTCCTTGGATAGGGGTTACCATGACGGCTGTGGGTTTGGGCGTTGGATGGGGTGTGGGGTGTGGGGGAAGGGTGAGTATCTGCCCCTGGATGAGGTCTATTTTTGGGGCTCGGGGCACCGGGGAGGATCGTGACTACGGTCCAAATGCATGTGAAGGGAAGCCTGCCTTTACATTCGGGGATGTCAGGCACCAGGACCCTGCACAAGCATACACCTCAAGGAAAGACCCGGGGCAGCATACACCACACAGACTGTCCCTGGTGCCTAGTGACTGCAGTCTGTGTGTGCCCTGCAGTTGACCCTGCAGCCAAGTCTGTAGCATGGCACTGTGGGCTATGCAGTGACATTACAATTACCCCCCCCCCCCCACAGAACAACAGAAAGTCTTCTGACACCAGAAACGTGACGGAAACAGTCAGTAACACCAAACCGCTTTTAATAATGTAATACACAGTGGGGGGTTTGAACTTGGAGTTGGGACTGGTTGATGCTGTAAAGAAAGAGCTTGTACAAATTTACAGCGCGACAGTTGTCTCTAACATTATCGGTGTGCTGCGGTGCAGGGACAGTTCTCACGGCCCCTACCGCCTCCGTCTTGTCACTTTGGGTGAGGGGGGGACAGGACTTCTTGGCGTTGGAGGGCGGTTGCAGATGCACTGCAGGGGGGCTCTCTCCTCCTGACTGCGGTCTTGAAGAACATCTACAAGGCGCCGGAGCGTCTCCGTTTGCTCCCTCATTAGACCAAGCAGCGTTTGAGTCGCCTGCTGGTCTTCCTGCCGCCACCTATCCTCCCGTTCCAGGTGTGTGCGATGCTGCTGACACAGGCTCTCCTCGACTGCCTCTGCTCTGCCGCCTCCGCTCTGGAGCTGGCCATCAGTTCCTGGAACATGTCGTCCCTTGTCTTTTCTTTCAAGGCCTAATCCGAGCCAGCCTCTGCGAGGGCGGGGCAGTCCGGGAAGGAGCCGAAGCTGTGTGATGTGAAAAAGTAGGTGATTTCCTTGAACACATACATGTTTGCCAACAGTAAACACAGTCTAGTCAGTTTCAGTGAACAAGACCAAAGAGGGAACCAAGTCTCAGGAGATCTCAGAACTAGTCCGAGATTTCGGAATACGCTCTCATTGGCGGCGCCATTGCACTGGAGAGCGCACAAGCGAGGAAAGATAGCTGCATCCCTCTTGCACAAAGTCCTGGTAAGCCTTACAGTACAGAGTGCTTATCAGTTAGTGCTTAGCTGTGCTCTCCTGCTGGAGGCAATGTGCAAAGCAGAAAAGATGAGCGTTATGCGGCATCTCCCGCCAGTGAACGGGAAAGACCCCTGTATGCTTTACGTCTGAGGCCTGCCACAAGTGGCTGTTAAGCGAGGGTCATTCTTATGCAAAGTAAAACTCTGTTAAGCAAGGGTCATTCTTATGCAAAGTAAAACTCTGTTAAGCGAGGGTCATTCTTATGCAAAGTAAAAGTCTACCATGCACAATAGTAACAGTACACTAATTCCACTAATTAGATGCAGCACTTCCACAACGACATCACCCTGAGGCGTGTCAGGCACACAGAGAGAGCGGATGTTAACAGAAGCCCTGCACAGACCAGGACCCTACGCTGCCATGCTCGTAGAGGCGATGGTCCCCCTGTACCTGAGGATGGCATGGCGCGGAAGAGTGTGCTTCAACGGAGCACCCAATAAAGCACCTCTCCCAAGAAACCTCTTGCTGAGGCTTTTCCAGCTGCTCTCTGAGAGCTTTTTTGAACTATCCCCAGAGGACTATTGCTCCATTCCTATATGTGTAGACCTGCTGTTTGTATAGTTTCATATTTAAAAATTTTTATATAGTATTTCTATTTTTATATATATCCCTGTTTCTTAAAAAATAAATGTTTCCCTGTTTGTAGCACTTACCGCCTGATCCTTCCCCTGATTCCGAGTCCGGGTTAACGGGCGGGGACGGTTGGTAGGGGATCTCTGTGAGGGTGATGAAGAGATCCTGGCTGTCAGGGAAAGCGGGAGTGGGTTCGATGTCGCCTGCGCCGTCCTCAAAAGACCCTTCCTCATCTTCCCCATCGGCGAACAGGGAGGAGGAACTGTCCCGGTACACTATTCCGTCCTCGGAGTCCACCGTCACTGGTGGGGCACTGGTGGCAGACCCACCTAGAATGGCATGCAGTGCCTCGTAGAAGCGGCATGTCTGGGGCTGGGCTCCAGAGCGTCCGTTTGCCGCTCTGACTTTTTGATACCCTTGTCTTAGGTCCTTCACTTTCACGCGGCACTGCATCGCATCCCGGCTGTATCCTTTCTCTTTCATGGCTTTAGAGACCTTCTCGAAGGTCTTCGCGTTCCGCTTGTTGGAGCGCAGCTCCGAAAGCACAGACTCCTCGCCCCACACAGCGATCAGATCCTGGACTTCCCGGTCAGTCCATGCTGGGGACCTCTTTCTATTCTGGGATTGCCCGGACTCCTCTGCTGGAGAGCTCTGCATCGTTGCAGGTGCTGCGGAGCTCGCCCCGATGTGCAACCAGAACGTCAGATTCAAACCGCCCAGACAGGAAAATGAATTCAAATTTTCGCGGGTCATTTCCTGTGTGGCTGGCCAGAGAATCCAAGCTCGGACTGCTGTCCAGAGCGTCAACAGAGTGGTGCACTGTGGGATAGCTCCCGGAGCTGCTAAGTTCGATTAGCATCCACACCAAGCCTAATTCGAGCTAGCAAGTGCGAATTTAGCGTTACTCCACCTGCCGGGGTGGAGTACCAAATTCGAACTAAAGAGCCCTCTAGTTCGAATTAAATGGCTTCCTGGTGTGGACGGTTGAGCGGTTAGTTCGAATTAACGCTGATAAATTCGAATTAAAGTCCTAGTGTAGACCAGGCCTTAGTTTTTCAGAAATTAGTTGACTTTATGGCCAGAAGAGACCATTAGAGCATCTAATCTCACCCCTGCATATCACAGGCCTCCTGTATGACACAAGAGCTACTTTTGGGGTAAACACATTCCAGAAAGGCATCTAGTCTTCATGAAATGACGTCACAAGATGGAGAATGCACCAATTTCCTTGGTAGCTTGTTCCTGTGGTGAATCATCCTCACTGTTGAATATTTGTGCCTTAATTGTAATATGAATTTGTCTCTTTTCACCTTCCAGCCATTGGGTTTTTTAATGCCTTTCTCTGCTACATTAAAGAGCCCTTTAATAGCCAATCTTTTCTCTCCATTAAGGCACTTCAACGTTTCAGTGAAGTCACCTTTCAATCTTCTTTTGAGAAGCTAAACAGGTTGAGCTCTTTCAATAGCTCACTAGAAGGCATTTTTCTCCAGCCCTCAGAACATTTGGTGGCTCTTTGCTGCCTCAACTCCAATTTCACACCATCTTTTTCAAATGAGGACACCAAAACTGGAGGCAGTATTCCAGTATCAGTCTGACTGATACCATGTCACCTCCTGCGACGTTCTTGACATAATCTGTAACTGTATAGATCACCGTTGCCACCACTGTTCTATATTTGCAGCCAATATTGTATAAAGGTGGTCACATAAAGGGTCTATGGAGAGGTTATGATTGGCTGATTATAATTATGCTATCTCTAGATATGTATCATTTTTGTAGTTGACATTATGAATATTGGCTCTATGCTGCCTGTATTTCAAACTTGTGCTATGCTTCTGGGGAACACCGCAGCCAGACAAATTGGTGTCAGCTCTGCCTAGCCTGCTTGATGGCCCATTAAGGACCATCAGCTATACAACTGACCCATTGAGAGAAGGCAGATATGCCTTGTGGCTCAGCAAGGTGTGCAGGGACCTGCCTATGGACAGAACTCTAAGGTTTTTCTATGTCGCGTGCTGGATAGAGTGTCCTTGGGACAAAGAAAGCAAAGACCACATGGCAAGAGACTATAAAAGACTGATGCCTCATCTCCATCTGGTCTTTAGTCCTGCTTCCTACCTCTGGAGGGACTTGGCTACAAACTGAAGCTCTGTACAAAGGACTGAATGGCCCATCCCAGTTATGGATGTACTCCAGAGACTTGATTTGAACCTGCAGTTTATTCCATCACTGCTACAAGCCTGAACCAAGAACTTTGCCAAAGTACAAGTTTTGCCCAGGGCACCGTTTCCTAACGCTGGTCCTTGGTAACATTTCTTGATGGGGAGGGGGCGGGAGGAGAGAGACGAGGCGTTTTCTCTCTGTTTCTTTCCTCTCCATTTTCTGCTCCTTCCTTCAATTCCAGAAACCTCTCTTGAGTTTCAGACTGTGCAGTGACACCCTCCCCACCCCAGGACTATGGAGCCTTTGGAGCAGAAAGATCCTAGGAGCTAAGGATGAATCCAGGGGTGAGTAGCTGGCAGGAAGGAGTCCTAGCAACTCTTCTGGGAGTGCAGGGAGGAATGACTCCCCTTCTCTACATTCTCCCCATGGGGTTCTGCGGAGCAGGGAGGGTTGTGTGATAAATTCCATCCAACATTCCCCTTTGATCCAAGCCGAGAGACATCTCAGCTCTGCACGATCCCCTTGGCAGCACCAAACAAGGGATGTTTTCCACTGCCCAGGAGACTCAGCCAGGGACTGATGTGCTGGAGATATGTTGGGAAAAGGAACTGTCTGAATTGCCAAAGCAGCAAGCCAACAATCTACAGCAAAATCATTAACCACAAACACACTCTAAGCATGCTCCAGCCAGAAGGGAAATGGGCAGGAATTTTTGCTGTTCAGCCATGGCCACACATACAGAGAGGCACAGCAGTGAGGGTGCTGGGCAAGCTGGTCTGAGCGAACAATTGGAAATGATCCTTCCGTTAGAACAGAACCAGAGTGTAGAAAGGCCCCTGTGTTAAGTGGTTGAGGCTGAGGCCTTAGGAAGCTGGCCTACGATACCACAGGAATCTTTCTGTGTAGGTTTGATTCTTGCCAGCTAGGGGAAGCTGGTGTGTGGTGTCTTTGTGGCTGCACTTTCAGTGATGCAGGTTTCTCTATCCCATTTTTCCAGGGTCATCCTACTAGATTGCCAGCTGCTTTTCAGCTGCAGTGTGGAGACTGTGTGTGGGGAGAGACAGTGTGTGTGTGTGTGTTGGGGAAGAGTGAGTGTGTTGAGGTAGGTAGGAGCGGATCATTATTATCCCTACTTGAAAGAGGGAGACGCTCAGGCTGAGAAAGGAGAATTGACTTGTCTTAGGTCACAAAGCCAGTCAATGGCTGAATTGGGAATAGGACCCCCAGAGACCTGATTTTTAAATTAACCATCGGATCTTGAAATTCATACATTGAATGACCTCAATAAAGTGCTCTTAGATGAGCTCCAGTCCAACAAGTGTGCACAGTAATTATTCAGCCAGTATTTTAGGAGAACTGCAATGTTAGAGAGAATCATGAACTGCTCAGAGACAATTAATGCAGAGAAGCAGCACAATCCACTTGGTGATGCAGTCCATAGGAAGGAAACCTAGGACAACATGAAACAACAACATGAAACCTCTCTGAGGCTCTTATCTGCTCCACAGGGACATCTGTCTTCTCATTCAATTAGCAGTGGGAAAGGGGATGCAATGTCTGCCCCAGCCAGACCACCAACCCCATCAGACACCCTCCCCCGCTGGTGCACCAGGGTCTCCCCCAGACCGACAACAGCTATGAATTAAAACCCCACAGTGTTTGTTGGGGCTACTGGAGATGCTGAAATCTCACTCTTGTCTCTCTCCTCCTGCCTCCACCTCCAAGCCAGGCACTGGGCAGTTCAGTGGGAAGGGATGAACTGATGACAGTGGAGGAAAAAATCAAAACCAAAAGTGAAGCCAAAAGCGCAAGCCGGGCAGGCAAGGCAAATCGCAGGCTTCTGCCATAGACTAGTCCTCCCCGCTCTTCCAATAACCCACCCAAACCGCGACACCACAGACCCCACGTTCCTGGTGTAGCTCCACCTTCCAGTGGGGAAGTGGGGAACCAATTACTAACACACACAGCATATTCCTGAGGCGCAGTGCTGGGAGCTGGGGGGATCTGGTGGGCACCTCACTGTGGGATTCACGAGTGGCTCCGGGAGCATCCATGCAATCAAGCCGCTCCACATGCCGTTGTGCCGAGGAATAACAGTGCCTGGAGGGGTTGCTGCTGGTCAGTAGCAGGGCATTGTGGGAGACAGCCCAGGCTGGAGAGGGTTCGGGGGCACAGCGGATCCCATCACAGCGTGTCCCCCAGCACCCACAGGGAATATCGTGCCCCTAGGAGGAGCGTTTGGGCTTTGCTGTGATGTGTCACTTTCCAGCCTGTGCTCTGTCTCTTCTCCTGTGCACACCCATGTCAATCAGGCATTGCTCAGCTGGGCTCTGCAGAGACCGGACTGGCTACACCCCGTGACGGGACTGAGGGGGGGCTGTGCTGAGCGTCACAGGACCTGGTTTCAGCAGCGAGAAAATCCAGGAACAACCGAATTGTTGTTTCACCCACGAAAGCTCATGCTGCAAAAACGTCTGTTAGTCTATAAGGTGCCACAGGATTCTTTGCTGCTTTTACAGGAACAACCCAGTGATCCACTAAGCGGAGTTAGGGGCCTGAACTCCTGTACGATGCACAGGCGACACAGGCACCTTACAACACAACTCACAACCACCAGCTCCCAGGCTGGGAGCCAGCCAAGCCCGCCCAGGAGACACTGACAACGGGGAGGTGTCCTAGCCCTGCCCCTCTCTCACAGATAGGTCCTGTGCTGTTGCGTTGCATGCGGGCCGGATAAAGCACAACAACCAATATGATTGCAAGCTGAATCATTTATTATTTACAATGCATCATATTATATAGGCTTCTCCATATTAGCAAACGTCAGACACACCAACATTACATTGCTGCTGATTGGTTCTTTGTCTGATACACACACTTTTCACATGCATGGCCCTTTCCCTAAAACATTTTTACTTACAAGACTACCCGAGTCCTCCCTTATTCCACAATCAATTAGCTAAAAGGGTGTACTTCATAACTAACCCCACCCTTCTAATCTCTACTACAAACAATTATCTGTACTTTCCCACCGTGGGGGCTACATATTCATGCATAACTTTAATTACAACATCTGCATTCAAACTATCTATTATAATATTGGCTACATCTAATATCAAGCAGTCTACAACGACCAATAATCAGCACATAACACAAAATTAACAAAAAGTCTAAACAGACTAACAAAAACACTTTACATAAAAATTCTTAGGGTCACATAAATTCAAAGCCATTCTCCCAAATTACCTAAATTCATGCCTAATAACACCATAACTCCCCCCCCTCCCTTGAGAATACTCAACAAACCTTTTGGCTGAGTTTTCTCAAACTTTAAAAACAAAAAACAATTAAACTCTAAAAAACCGGGGTAGTAATGGGGGCGGGGGTAATATCATTACAATCCAATTAGGGAGAGCAATATATGCTAAAAATTTTATCCAAAACACAGGGCGCAGCCTGTAGAATAAGTCCCAAAATCCAATTAACATCACATTTCTCAGCAGGAGTCCCAAATTTCTTCCTGCCAGTGTACAATTCTTTATTTCTTCACCAGGGTCAGTTCTCAATGTCTTTTTAGTCAGGAATTTCTGGTCTTTGGCAATATCAACAAAGTGAGTGTTTTTTCTTCTTTTCCACCACCGTCGTGGTTCAGCTTCTACGGGGGAAATAATCAGGACGTGGGGGCTGCAGCGGACAAGGGAGAAATTAGCCAGCACGTTACCTTGTCCTTTTTTCCTGCTGTTTAAAAGCACAATGGAACTAAAAAATAATTAGGCCAATCATCAGTAGAAAAATTCTCCTGATGTGAAGGGGTCTTTTGCAATAAAATCATGGGTCCCAGCAGTCAGTCTCCTGGTTGCAAAAATGGCAGGGCTGCTAGGATCTTTGGGCAGCTCTTCCATACCTGTAAAAGGAGACAGCTAACACAGTCCGTTAGTGCCTGGCAGGATTTTGCAGCTCTCATTAGCTTTTTTGGGCCCAGTCAAGCTCTCTTTAGTCTGGGCTGTTCGCCAAGTCTTAGTGTCCTTGACTGGGGCGAGAAAAGAATGAGCTTTTCTTCGATTAAATCATCCTGTTCCTTTTCTTTCCTGCTTGGCTTCTTTTAATCTGTAAATCCTGTGTCAGAACACCCAGCTGTTGCTGCTCATACTGAAGAAGCATAACGGTTTTCCCGGCACTGTCCCCGCCTCAGACCAGCCAGCGTGGGACGCCTTCTCCGGGCTGCTGCCAAAACAACTTACTTGCTTGTAGGTCCGAACGACCTCCGGGCCACGGCACGAGCCTCTGCCTGCGCCGTGCACTCCAAAGTTTTCCGTCCAGGGCTCGCTTCCAGCGGAGCACCTCCTCATCCTGTGCCCGAAGGCCGGTCAGGAGGAGCCTCCCCAACTCCCCCTCTCTTCTTAATAAGTAAATCAGTGCAGCAGGGGAAATCTTTTCCCCCTGTCGGTTCATAATGTGCAATAAAGGCTTCTGTATTTTCTTCCTTGTTTTACTCCATACTTGACTCAGGGAGAAAGCTTCCTTATCGCCCTGAGTCACCGACTCCCAAAGCTCGGAGCCTAGCCTCCCAAACAGTTTTATCAAAGACTGTATTTGATTTAACGAAAAGTCCCATTCTGTGTTATCTTTTCTTCAGCTGATACAGCAGTACTCACGTTAGCTGCTTTGCCCTTTCCTCCGCGGCTTATAGCCGCCTTCCCCTGGCTTCTGGCTTGTAGCCACTTTCCTCCGGCTTATAGCCGCTTTTCTTCTTCCGCTGATGCAGCGGTTCCCATATTAGCCGCTCACCTCTGAGCTCAGATGCGCCTCTCCTTTGGACGCCCGGGGGCTGGCCCTTCTCCAGCACTCCCCGCCGCGGCTCTTCCGCCTGGAACAGGCCACCGAGACTAGGCCACCGACACTTTCAGCATTCGATACGAATCACGTCGGATAGGCACTCCCCGCCTCTGGGCTCAGGCTCCTGGCCGTTCGCCTCTGGGCTCAGGCTCCCGACACTATCATGATTCAATACGAATCACGTCGGGGTCACCATTTGTTGCGTCTCGGTGCCTCTCAAGCGGGCATGAACAAAGCTCTTCAGTCAGTTTGATTGGCAGCTAAGTCATTTATTTCTCTCCAGCATATTTCATTTATACAATTAATGCAGGCAATCAAGCAATTGCTAATTGGTTAATAAGGTGCAGACAGGCACAGCTGTAACTTCATTGGCTAATTAACATCCTGGCCAACCTCTAATTTATTATCCTGTTATTGCCTCCCAGCAGATAAGAACTAGCTTCATCCTTGAAACTTGCATGTCAGTTTCTCACACTCTTATGCAAAACAATCCGACACTGTGCTCCCAGCACCCACCTGCCATGTGGGAGAGCCAGGTTCAATTCCCTCTGTCCAGCTGCAGAGAGTAGCTCAGGGACGTGAGTAGCAAGCTCAGGGCAGACTGTTACACACCAGAGCACCCCCCATGGGGACTGGGAGCTTCCACCCCCCCGAGAGCGAACTCCCCAGGCACACGAACAGCCTGAGCAGGGAGTCACAGACAGTCCCCTTGGGCACTCGGGGCTATCCTGCCACCTAGGCAAGTCTGCCTTTGGGCTAGATCTGTGCCTCAGGGAGGCCTGAGGCCACAGGCATGAGCTAGGGCTGCCAGCATCACCCCCGCCCCCGTCCACAAGGGAGAAAGGATTTGAACCAGGGTCCCCCATGTTTCAGGTCAGTGCACGAAGCAGTGTGCCGTGGTGGGGCTCTGTCCAGCTCTCCCTTTGAAGGGGGTTCATTGGGGCTAACTAATGAGCGCGAGTGGGGCAGGGGGATCAGCTCCCCGGTGTGTCCTAATTCCTGCCTCTCAGCTGGGTGCATGAACTACTGGACACTGTCATCCAAATACCATTGCTAGAAATAAACAATGAAAAGGTGCAGAACTCCAGGGAGCTCAGGACAGGGAGACTAACTCAGGCAATCAGAGCAGCAGATAAGACAAATCTTGAGCTACTCTGAGGCTCCAAGCAGACATGTTACCGAGACGGAAACTGGCCAGGAATTCTTTGAAACGGCGTAAACACGTCTAAAAGTATCAGTTTGCTTTACGATGAGGGGATGGGGGGAGGGAGGTTTAAACTATTTCCTGAATCACATCTCCCTTGGCAGCTCAGTCACCATTTCAGCGAGAGCAGAGCGGTGGAGCCTGGGCACTGGGCCACTCGGGGCCTTTAACACCACAGCCCTGGGGAGGGGGGGCTGAGATGGACCATCCTGCGAGGAACACGAGTCCTTCTACCATCCACCACACCCTGGTTTGGAACTGCTGCTGCCGGCTCACCCCATCTGTGGGGACTTCTATCCCCTCTGCCTCCCTCTAGCTGGGGGGTTTCCCTTCTGCACCTACCTGGCAGGGCAGCCCCCGTCTGAACCCCTGATCCTCTCCCAGTTTTGTCCATCTGCCCATCCCGCCCCTCCGATTTACCCCCTTCAGGGGGATTTTCCGGCCTTTGATTTCAGGGAGCAGATTCAGATGGCGCCAGAAGGGCAGCAGCTTGCAGCTGTTACTGAGCATGTGAGAAGAGCATTAGAAGAGAAGAACGGCCAGACTGGGTCAAACCAAAGCTCCATCTAGCCCAGTGTCCTGTCGGCCGATAGCGGCCGGTGCCAGGTGCCCCAGAGGGAATGAACAGACAGGAATCATCCAGGGAGCCATCCCCTGTCGCCCAATTCCCAGCTTCTGACAGACAGAGGTTAGGGGCACCATCCCTGCCCACCAGGGTGGGCAGGGATGGTGCCCCTAACCTCTGTCTGTCAGAACAGCCATTGATGGACCTGTCCTCCACAGAAACACAGAATCCTAGACAATGAGGGTTGGAAGAGACCCCAGGAGGTCATCCAGCCTAACCCCCTGCTGAAAGCAGGACCACGAATCTCTCTAGTTTCCTTTTCATCACAGGACCCTGCTCAGGAACAGTGAAGTTGCAAGATCTAACAGGAAACAGCTTCAGAAAGAAGGGCAGCTCCTCTTCCTCCTCCCCTCCTGTGGGGATGAGCAGCCCCCCAACAGCCTCTCTGCCCCGGCCTCCTTCAACCCATTGCCCCCTTCAGCCTCCCCCAACTTCCCCCATTGCTCCCTTCAGCCTCCCCCAACTTCCCCCATTGCTCCCTTTAGCCTCCCCCAACTTCCCCCATTGCTCCTTTAGCCTCCCCCAACTTCCCCCATCACCCTCTTCAGCCTCCCACAACTGCCCCAATTGCCCCTTTAGCCCCCAAATGTCCTGTTCCCCATCTCCCCTTCAGCCTCCTCCAAACTGTTCCCTTCCCCATCGCCCCGTCACCTCCAGCCTCCCGTTGCCCTCTTCAGCCTCCCCAACTTCCCCATCACCCTCTTCAGCCTCCCCAACTTCCCCATTGCTCCTTTAGCCTCCCCAACTTCCCCATCAGCCTCTTCAGCCTCCCACAACTGCCCCAATTGCCCCCTTTAGCGCCCCAAATGTCCTGCCCCCATCTCCCCTTCAGCCTCCTCCAAACTGTTCCCTTTCCCCATCGCCCCAGTCACCTCCAGCCTCCTGTTGCCCTCCTCAGCCTCCCCAACTCCCCACTGCCCCGGCTCCACCGCTCTCAGGTTCCCTTCCCACAACCATCTGCTTCCTCACCATGGGGAACAGGAGCAGAAAATGCTTTTGAAAACCTTCTGCAAAGCAAAAGTAAAACAAGCCAAGCAACCACTTCCTGGCTTTGTGCTGGGTGCCCAGCTGTGGGCTTGTGTGTGTGTGTGTCTTCGGGGAGGTGGGGCTGTTCTGAGCACACTCCGGTCAGGGAAGGGGTGGAGTTGGCCAAAGGCAGGTTGAATCTTTAGCAGAGAATTCCTTTCTCCATTGTGTTAGCTAAGCGTTGCTGTTAAATGTCAGCCGACAAATGCAGCATTTGAAACAATCCGACTCTAAATCCCTGCCTCTCAGTTGCTGTAGTTCTCACATCCTCTGCTCTTGTGATGTCACCACATGACATAGTGTCTTATTCCCATAGTGTCCTGTAGGTTAGACAGGAATAAGTTTATGAGGTAAAACTGAAGCATAACTCCATCCCTTCCTCCTTTTGACTTCGGAAAATAAATCCTGTCGCCTCCTCAGTCCCAACCCAGCCCCACCGGCGCTGCTGCGGCTTGGAGACAGGTGCCCTCTCATCTGGCCCTGTGCTGCTGTGGGGAGAGAGGGCTGGAGGGCAGTTCTTTCTCCTGGGGCAACCTGCTCCCAATCTCCTCATTCCCAGCCCCACCCCAGAGCCCTCACCCCTGCGCCCTACCCTCTGCTCCAATGCTGAGACCCTCATCGCTAGCCCCACTCCAGAGCCTGCACCCCAGCCGGAGCCCTCACATCACTGCGCCCCAACCCCCGAGCCTCCCACGCTCCAAACCTTTCAGCCTCACCCCTGCCACACACCATCCATGTGCAGAATGAATTTTGTAAGGAGCGCAATATGCAGGTGATGTGTCACACCTCACCTCCATATTTGTGCCCAAAACAAAATTCATTCCACACATGGACATAACAAATTAGAGGAAACACTGCTCCTGACTTTCAGCCTCTCTCTCACATCTTGAATTTCACACACTGAGTGATCAGAATAAAGTGCCCTCAAGTGAGCTAGAGACCAACAGTGGTTCATAGTAATTATTCAGCAAGTATTTTAGAAGACCTAGGACATTACTGAAAATCAAGACCTGCCAAGAGACAATTAATGGAGAGAAGCAGCAAGATTTATTCCATACATTGGATTGGTTGTGACTTATTTGCCTGATTTGAAAAGAGACCAAACTGACCTGTCTCCTTGGTGTCGATAGCCCCCTGCTCAGCCAATCAGCACTGAGACTCTGAGGGGCAGGAGGCTGAGGGGTCTCACCAGATGTCCCAAAGGACAGCCCAGGACACCATCAGAGGGGATCACTCTCAGACCCAGACCCACCTCTTGGTGAGGACCTCCCACAATGAGAGCAATACCCCTTCCTTGCCCGCACTCCAGACCCGTCCCTCCTAGGTAGAGGGAGGGAAGCTGGAAAAGGGAAAAAAGAAGCAAGAGAAGAGGAGGGGGAAAGAGGAAAAGATAAACCAAAAAGGATACACCCCAATGTCCCCAGGGATTCCAATCATCAAAACCTAGGTAGGAAATCAAATTCTGCCACCTGAAGCCAGTGCTGTCTGGGCCTAGAATGCTGCCTGCGCCAGGTGGATCAGACGGAACAGGTTCCAAACCTCTCTGAGCCTCTTACCTTCTCAAAGGGAAGTTTGTTTTCGGCACAATCAGTGGGAGGAAAGGAGAAAACTCCACAGAGGTTCCTCCTCATGCTCACAACTCTGAATCCTAATTCTCTCTCAGCCCTCGAGGAGAGACCTCGCGAAGGAGACTTGCGGCAGGAAAGCCGGGAGGTCTCAGAGACTGGCCTGGCCCTGCGCCTCTGTCCTGCCCGGCTGATGTCGGGGTCTCTCTGTGAGGTCACCCCCTCCCCACCACCTTTGCCCAATAGGCCGCGGTCCTGCAAAAGGCCTTTGTGATGTCACTGCCACACCCACCCCTCCCCTCAAAGCTGATGTCCTGCCCCTGGCCAGACTCGTTGGGTCTTTGAGTTGTTTCCCCTGGATCTGGGGTTGCCAACTTTCTGACCCAACAAAACTGAACACCCTCATCCCGCCCCTTCGCAGAGATCCTGGACCACTCAATCCATCTCCCTCAGTCGCTCGCTCTCCCCCACGCTCACTCACTCGCTCCTTTTTATCGGGCTGAGGAGGGCTGGGGAGGGTCCCCTTTCAACTGGGTGTTGTCGGGACAGACCTGGGAAGGAGGCTGCCTGCCAAACACCTTTAAGAGGAGCCGTCCCTCCCTGTCAGAAAATCATCTCCCGCCTTCACTTCAGTGATGGCTTCAATTGTTCCTTATCCCGGCAGAGCCGGAGGATTGAAAGCAGCAACATCAAACCCTGTGCAGCTAGCAGGAATGGACACACACTCCCTTGTATCTCAACAGATATTTAGTTTTACTCTTGGTAAACTACAAGGCTAAAGGGACAGGCGGTGGCACCACATCTAAGGAATGAAACACAACACAATCATCATCCTTATGCCCATCGGTGCCTCTTGATTCTTCCTTTGTCTCTCTCTGACCACCGTCGCCCTCTGTCGGTTCACTGAGAGTGCCACACTCACTGCTTCCGACACACAAAGACTCACACACACATCTTGCATGCAAAACCTCACCAAGGAGTCAGATGCACCTGCTGGTTCCCTGCACCCCTGTTCTACAGAATCCAATCCCAGGGAAAGCTTGTCGGGCCCACAGCTGGTGGGGAGTCCTGGGCTGGAGGATTTAACCTACAGTGACGGCACTCGCAGGAAAGATGCTGAACGAGTGCAAGTTAAACATTGGGAGCTCCGCTTCCAGTCCCCTCACAGCTCAGTCCATCTCTCCAGGAAAGGGGCACATCTGAATTCGCAGCTGACACAGTCTACCTGAGTAGTTCTTGTTTACACCCAGTCAGCTCTGAGGCCTGTTTGGCACCCTGGGTTTGAGGAGACCGTCAGAACTGACTCTCTGCAATAGCAAAAGCAGGAGGCCGTGTTACTGATTCAGCCCCAGCACAGACAGACAACGAGGGAAATGGTCTGTGTTGGAGGGTGGGGCTCCCTGCCCTTGGCTAAAGACCAGCACCTTCCTTTTCCCTTTGTCACTCGTGAAGCTTTTCTTTCAGCAGCGAGCCCTAGAGCTCAGTTGCTGGAGCGCTGCGTTTGTCACTGACGCTCGGGGAGCTGCACCATCACTGGGCTCTTCTGCCAGCAAGTCCAACGAAAGGACTGATTTCCTCATGTAGCCTGCTCCGGGACCGTCAAAGGATCTTGTCCCATTCTTCTTCATGGAAGGCCATCTTGTAGCCTGCAACAACATCCATGGTGTGATGGCAGCCCTCAACATCGTTCACAGTCCACATGAGTGGAGACTGTTCGTTGATTCATCGAAGACGAGTCTTAAAGATGTTTTACTGCATAATGGCAATGTTTTGCCATCAATTCCACTTGGTCATGCAGTCCATATGAAGGAAACCTATGACAACATGAAACAACAACATGAAACCTCTCTGAGGCTCTTCTCTGCTCCACAGGGACTTCTGTCTTCTCACTCAATTAGCAGTGGGAAAGGGGAAAACCCCAAGGAGGCTCCTCCTCGCGCTCACAGGCGTGACCCTGTATTCTCTCTCACTCCTCAAGGGGAGACCTTGAGAAGGAGACTCCCTGCAGCAAAGCCATTTCCCCCACCCTGCAGCCTCTTTACCTGCCCCTGCTCATAGACTCTCTGTGAGGTCACCGCTTCCCAACATCCTTTGACCAATCAGCCCAGCTCCTGTAAAAGGCTAGTGTGATGTCACCGCCCTGGACAGCCCCTTTGCATCTTTGAGCTGCTCCTGCTGTGTCACACCCACACCCCCACTCACTCAGTGTTACTTCTGGACATCAAGCAGGCGACACATGAAAACATCAGAGGCTGCTCAATGGCCCATACTTAGTTTTGCAGAGATTTGTAGACGTTAAGGCAAGAAGAGACCTTTGGATCATAGAATCATAGGACTGGAAGGACCCCAAGAGGTCATCGAGTCCAGTCGCCTGCACTCAAGGCAAGACTAAGTATTATATAGATCATCTCTGACAGGGCTTTGTCTAACCTGCTCTTAAAAATCTCCAAGGATGGAGATTCAACAACCTCCCTAGGCAATTTATTCCACTGCTTAACCACCCTGACTCTTAGCAAGTTTTTCCTAATGTCTAACCTAAACCTCCCTTGCTGTAATTTAAGCCTCTTGATTCTTGTCCTATCATGAGAGGTTAAGGAGAATAATTTTTCTCCCGCCTCCTTGTAACAACCTTTTAGGTACTTGAAAACTGTAATGTCCCCTCTCAGTCTTCTCTTCTCCAGACTTAACAAATCCAATTCTTTCAATCTTCCCTCATAGGTCATGTTTTCTAGACTTTCATCATTCTTGTTGCTCTTCTCTGGACTTTCTCCAATTTCTCTGCATCTTTCCAAAAATGTGATGCCCAGAACTGTACACAAGAATCCAGTGGAGGCCTAATCAGCACGGACCTAGGCTGGGAGACCTACAGAAGGAGACTCTCTGCAGCAAAGCCCCGGGGTCTCTGAGATGGCCCCAGCCCTGCAGCCTGTCCTACCTGGCTGTTGTCATGGACGCTCTGTGAGGTCACCGCCTCCCAACCTCCTTTCACCAATCAGCTGAGGTGCTGCACAAGGCCCTTGTGATGTCACCGCTTCACCCACCCCTGCCCTGCAGGGCTAATGTCCTGCCCCTGGCCAGCCCCTTTGCATGTTTGAGCTGCTCTCCCTGTGACACCCCCACGCACTCAGGGTTAGTGCTGGGGATCAAGCAGGCAGCACATGGAAACCTCAGAGGCTCTCAATGTGCCACACTCAGTTTTGCTGAGATTTGGAGACTAAGGCCACAAGAGACACTTAGATCATCTCATCTGACCCCTCTGCACAGCCCAGCCTCCTGTATGGCACTCTAGCAAGTTTTGGACCAAAGCAGACTCCACAAAGGCACCTCATCAAGGGATGGATGGAGAAAGCACCACTTCCCTTGGTGGTCTGGAGGAAATTGATGCTGTCGGGGGCAGGGAATTCACCCCAAGGCCACGCTTGGGAGTCTGTATCATAACACGCATGCACAACAGCACTGCACAAAGTTTGTACACGTCACCTTAATTCTGATGGTTCCTAATGTTTAAAGGCCCCCAGGGGTGCAACTTGGAGCTGGGGTACCTCTGAGCCCTCTGTCTCCCCAGCCTGGGCTCCCTCTCACACAGCTGCTGGGAGAAGATGCAGCTCGCTCCCGGCCCTGCACTCACACAAACCTTTGCACAGGCAGGGACACACCCAGCTGCAGGGACTAGGAAGCTTCTCCCCAGCTCCCCAGCCTAGGTCCCCGGTGCTGCAGAGTCTTGCCCTGGCCAAAAGCCTGACGGGATCTGTTTATTACCCAGTCTGCTCCACCCTCCAAGTGGAGAGGATCATGCACCAGTCTCTGGTCCTGAGCAGGTGCCCCAAGCACATCTAGCAAAACACACAGTTTTAGGGGGAAATAGAACACACATTGATTAACTACTCAAAGATAGGCTTGAAGGGATTGTAAGCAATGAGCGCACAGCTCAATGCAGGTTACCCAGGAACTGACCCAAAAGAACCCTCTGCTTTGGCCCCAGTGGCAGATCTGGCCCAGAGCTGAGGGCAGGTGCTTCCCTGGGGCTGTGAGAGCTGAAGCTCCAGACTCACTTTCCTGCTCAGCCCCAGCCCTTTCCCCCAGGTCTCTCCCCTCACCGGCAGGCTCCGGCTCAGGGGCTGGCTCCAGCCACCGCAAAGAGTCCGAACCCTCCCCGCCCCGCATAGCTGGGCACAAAGGGGGCTAATGCAGATCTCTCCCCATACAGACCCAGCTGGGGGCAGCAGCAGCAGCCCAGGCACCCACCGGCCCCCCAGCAGCTGATTTGTGCAGCAGCCCCCAGACTCCCAATGTCCTGCACCGGACACACCCGCCGGGCTCACAGCTCCTCCCCACCCTCCCATGGTGTGATGGGCTCATGCAGGAGTCTGACTCCTACCAGCTCAGTTCAACTCTCCGTGGGACCATCTGGTGCCCTATTGGCTTGTGGCCAAGCCCTGGAATCTCTGCTTCTTTCTCTGGAGTTGTGCAAGAGCAAGTCTTTCCCCTCCTGCTGGTGAGTTGATCCCACTGGAGCCAGGCCTCGGTCTGGCCGGCTTGACGCAATGGCCGCAATGGGCCGGGCCCTAGAACTTGACACCCTGTGTGACGTTATTGATATAAATGGGGACCATATAGAACATGGGTTGCAACCAAGGTCCTGTAGTGGCACCAAATCTTAGGTAAAGGGGGTCATATAAGGTGTCTAAGACCAGGTTATGGGTTGCTGGTTATGATTATGCTGTCTGTGTGCATGTGTCATTTTTAGTTGAAGTTATGTATATTGGCTCTATACTGTCTGTATTTCAAGTTGGTCATGTGCTTCTGGGTGATATCCCAGACAAGTTGGTGTCAGCTCTGCTTAGCCTGCTTGATGGCCCATTAAGGTCCATCAGCTACACAATTGACCCATGGAGAGAAGGCAGGCACGCCTTATGACTCAGCGAAGTATGCAGGGAGTGGCCCATGTGACTCCAGACTCCATTTTGCTGTAATTTTCCACAGTGGGGACAAAGAGATTCTTACACCTGGAAAAGCCTATATAAGGCTGATGCATCATCTCCATCTTGTCTTCAACCCTGCTTCTTACCTCTGGAGAGACTTTGCTACAAGCTGAAGCTCTGCACAAAGGACTGAGGACCCATCCCAGCGGGGGATGTACTCCAGAGACTTGATTTGAACCTGCAGTTTACTCCATCACTGCTGCAAGCCTGAACTAAAAACTTTGCCATTACTGTATGTAATTGATTCCATTTAACCAATTCTACCTCTCATCTCTATCTTTTTCCCTTTGTAAATAAACCTTTAGATTTTAGATTCTAAAGGATTGGCAACAGCGTGATTTGTGGGTAAGATCTGACGTGTATATTGACCTGGGTCTGGGGCTTGGTCCTTTGGGATCAAGAGAACCTTTTTCTTTTATTGGGGTGTTGGTTTTCATAACCATTCATCCCCAGGACGTGTGCACTGGGTGGTGATACTGGGAAACTGGAGTGTCTAAGGAAATTGCTTGGGTGACTTGTGGTTAGCCAGTGGGGTGAAACCAAAGTCCTTTTTGTCCGGCTGGTTTGGTTTGCCTTAGAGGTGGAAAAACCCCAGCCTAGGGCTGTGACTGTCCTGTTTGAGTAATTGGTCCTGATTTGGCACTCTCAGTTGGGTCCCGCCAGAATCGCTCCGTCACAGTGGCGTAGTCGTGCTTGGATCCACAGAACCAGGTCAATTAAGCTTTGGGTCAGAACCCCACGCTATCCAAATTCAAATTTTGGGTTTGAGAGTTTGGTTGGTTAAAGATCAGTGACCATGAGACAGAAAGCATCAGGAAAAGCAAGGAAACTGCAAGCCTTGAGAGACAGCCTGCAGTTTGAATATGAGCAAAAACTGGCAGAAATTCGAATGGAAGAGAAGGAAGCCTTGGCCCAGCTGGAGAAAGAAGCTGCTAAGAGAGAAGAAAAAGCTCGTAAGGGGCATCTGGAGCTGCTGGCTGCTGAGGAGGAAACTCTACAGATGCAGCAGGAAACTGCCAGACTTCAGCTCCAAGTCAAAAAAGCAAGGGAAGAACGGCAGAAACTGTATCCTCTTGAAAATCCAGTTTATAACTGTGTTGATATGTGGTGTCACTCTGGGCAGTTTTCTGTGTTTAACCAGTTTTGCTATGGCTGGGGAGAGGGGAGTTCTAACCTGGAGAGAAATATCTGTTTGTCTGTGCAAGAAAGCAGTGTGTCTGTAAATGAAGTTTCTGAATGTCTGTCTGATGTCTCAGAAGGAAATCTGAAGTTAGATCAAGAGCAGAAAGATCTCATTGGTGAGGAAAATGTTTCTCAGAAGCAGATTAAAGTAGATGGTCAGGTTAAAGCCCTAACTGAGGAAGGAGAGGGTAGATTTGTGATGGGTAATGGATTGTTGGCTAGTACAGCTTGTAAAAGTGAACTTGAAATGAGTAACTGTGATTTGCTGGAAGTAGCTCAGTGTAGTGAAAAAAGCAGCAGCTTATCCATTGGGAGTGGCAATGTGCCTGGTAGGGAAAGTTTGGAGGAGCCTAGGCAGCCTTGTGAGCTGATGGCTTTGTCTAATCAGGAGTTTGGGAAGGGAGGGATAGTGGAAGATGAGTGTCCCTATCCCTTACCTGTGTCCTGTGGGGAGAAATGTGACAGTGAAGGGAATGTGCCTATGTCTGTCAGGGTATTGACTTGCCTATGGAGGAAGTTACCCCAATCTCCAAGCAGTTGTCTGTGAACAGCCCTGTGTGCTGGGACAAGGAAATGAGATCCCAAGCTGTGTGTCTGGTGAAAGAGAATGTGTCTCTGGCTCTTCGGTGTCTGTGGAGCAGACAGAAGGGGCCTTTCAGCCTGTGATGGTTGAGGGTGATTCAGTTGTCTCAGGTTGGTTGTAAATACAGCTAAAGCCCAGGAAGGGAATGGTCCTGAGTTTGTGTCTGCTGGGGAGAATGGCACTGTGACAAGGTTGCATCCAGTTAGTGTCATAGCAAAATCCCAGAGAACAGACAATTCTGGTGCGTGTAGTTTGCCAGTTGCTAATGTGTGGTTGGAAAAGGGTGTTGCAACTCTGTCTGATCAGGGTGATACCCAGCCAGGGCACAAGGAGAGCATGAAGGTGATTTAATTGTGTTACCTACTGACAGTTTGACAACTTGTAGCAAGAAGGAAAAGATTCCTAAACTTGTTCCAGGCCAGGAAAGGAGATTGTTTCTAACCTGTTATCTAGGAAGTCTATAAGTTTGCCTGAAAGGGGATTGTGTAGAAATCTGCCTGATGGGCCTAAGGTGATTATGAATGTAAGTAAGAACCAGAAAGAATCTGTGATTGCTCAGGAAAATGTTCCTTTAGAGCAAGCCCTAGGTGAAGCAGGGAAGGGCAGAATTTCTGTGAGGGTGAATTGCTGCTTAGAAAAGCTCCTGGGAAAGGAATCCTCATGGTAGCCTGTGCAAGCGGTTTACTGCAACTGAAGGGTGTAAAAGTGATTTAATCAAGGAAGTTTCAGTTCCTAACAGCCAGAAATTTTCTGTTGTGAATGGATCCACTGACTTTCCTTTTGAGAGATCCAGTGTGGGCAGCTTTGGAAAGGTCTCAGATGGAGTAGGAGCTGTTAACAAAGTTGAACAGCCCTATAACCACGAGGCTGTGTGTGGCCAGCCTGTTGGGAAGACAATGGTGTTGGAACAGGACTGTCTCCATGCTGATTCTGTGAGTAAGCAGTCTGTGCTTCAGGGTCTGAGGACAGATTCAGCTACTGGTGTTTCCGAGCAGAACAGTTTTATGGCTGAATGCTTAAGGATGCAGGGGAGAGCAAGCCAGCTCTCACCCTCAGACCCTTTGGATTTGTGTGGTATCTCTGTAAGACAAAGTCCAGCCTTGGAATCCATAGCAGCTAAGGAGTTAAAAGCTAGTGTCTGTGTTAATGCAAATTACTTGGCTGGCAGGAGAAGAAAGACTTGCTAATAGCTGTTAGCACAGAGAGCCCACCCCATCAGCCAGTGAATTCTGTTAAGCAAGAGAAATCAGGGTCTCATCCTGCAGGACAAGAAGGAAAGAGAAGACTGAGTTTTGCAAAGGAAGCCACAGGTTAACCTAAAATGCCCAAACTCCAATGGTATTGAGCCAAGGGTGTGGCATGACAAACATGATTGTAAATGGACACTTGCAATGAATTTGTTGTTATTGCTAATGCTAATTTTTGTAACTAATGTGTTGCTATTGCCAAGAACTGTAACAATGTACAATGTGCCTAATCTTTTGGAAAATCCATTGAACATGTTGAAAGGAATACATGGAAACACACTTTATGTTAAAGGGCCTTGCTATACTGATGTTTCACAGTTAATGCCTGTAAACAGTATTGAAACTTTTCACAGGGAAAATACATTCCAGACCTGATGTGCTGTATGAAAGGGAAACTGAGGCACGCTACCATATTGCTTTCATGGCTAAATGCCAAGATTCCTGTACTATGAACAACCTCAATATCTACATTGGTTTAATGTTAATTGGGTTCCAAACATTGGCCAAAGCTGGTGTGGATAAAGTAGCTGTTTTCTTTAGCTCTTGGCAAAATCACATGAAACATACAGGAACCATGCTGCAAAAGCTAACCAAGTTATACCTTGAGTTTGTAAAGAAATTCAATCATGTTATTGAACATGACTTTGATAAACCATTTCTGTTATACGCTGGTACGGCCTCTATCCCAACACTAGCTGTAGTGAGACAGACCCAAGGAAAGGGGGCTCTTGGGATGCAGTCAGCGATGTTTGTGACATCCCTTCCTGTATCAATTTTGCGTTGGGGGTGTGACGTTATTGATATAAATGGGGACCATATAGAACATGGGTTGCAACCAAGGTCCTGTAGTGGCACCAAATCTTAGGTAAAGGGGGTCATATAAGGTGTCTAAGACCAGGTTATGGGTTGCTGGTTATGATTATGCTGTCTGTGTGCATGTATCATTTTTAGTTGAAGTTATGTATATTGGCTCTATACTGTCTGTATTTCAAGTTGGTGCTGTGCTTCTGGGTGATATCCCAGACAAGTTGGTGTTAGCTCTGCTTAGCCTGCTTGATGGCCCATTAAGGACCATCAGCTACACAATTGACCCATGGAGAGAAGGCAGGCACGCCTTATGACTCAGCGAAGTATGCAGGGACTGGCCCCTGTGACTCCAGACTCCATTTTGCTGTAATTTTCCACAGTGGGGACAAAGAGGTTCTTACACCTGGAAAAGCCTATATAAGGCTGATGCATCATCTCCATCTTGTCTTCAACCCTGCTTCTAACCTCTGGAGAGACTTTGCTACAAGCTGAAGCTCTGCACAAAGGACTGAGGACCCATCCCAGCGGGGGATGTACTCAGAGACTTGATTTGAACCTGCAGTTTACTCCATCACTGCTGCAAGCCTGAACTAAGAACTTTGCCATTACTGTATGTAATTGATTCCATTTAACCAATTCTACCTCTCATCTCTATCTTTTCCCCTTTGTAAATAAACCTTTAGATTTTAGATTCTAAAGGATTGGCAACAGCGTGATTTGTGGGTAAGATCTGATGTGTATATTGACCTGGGTCTGGGGCTTGGTCCTTTGGGATCGAGGGAACCTTTTTCTTTTATTGGGGTGTTGGTTTTCATAACCATTTATCCCCAGGACGAGTGCACTGGTGGTGATACTGGGAGACTGGAGTGTCTAAGGAAATTGCTCGGGTGACTTGTGGTTAGCCAGTGGGGTGAGACCGATGTCCTTTTTGTCCGGCTGGTTTGGTTTGCCTTAGAGGTGGAAAAACCCCAGCCTAGGGCTGTGACTGCCCTGTTTGAGCAATTGGTCCTGATTTGGCACTCTCAGTTGGGTCCCGCCAGAATCGCTCCGTCACACCCTGGCTAGAGATGCTGCCGTCCTGTGGGGTGACCTGAGGGCTGCAATTCTCGCAGCTTCACCTGATGCCCACGGGTTTGGCCCTTGCACTTGCTGCCGCACTTTGGCTCTTGCCCACAGGGCGCGTAACGAAAGGAGGGCCAGGCCCAGGCTTGATAGCCAGGGACAGGCAGGAGGGAGGAAGAGCCCCAGGCTGGAGCCCAGCACAACTTCCTCCTCTGGGCCCCTCGAGCAGAGGCAGCTGGTGCTGACAGCGCCAAGGGAAGCTTAAAAGCCACAGAGCAACCGAGGGTGGGGCAAGAGGAGGGGAGGACCATGCCCGCGTGTGGACTGAAGACAGCCCCAAAGACACCACAGCCAGCCTGCTCCCTGGCACACCAGACACCCACTGAAAGGCACCCGCAGACCAGCATGGGGGCAGCTGCTGATGCTCTGTGGCCAACAGCAGAAGACGGTAGGAAAGCAGGGCCTGCCCCGCTGCGGGGGCCTCTTACCGTTCCCGCTCCAAGGTTGCTCATTTTGGCAGTGGGGCAGGAGATTTTACCCCAAGAGGCTTTTCCCCAGCTGGCGGGAAGCAGAGAAACACACAGGCTCCAAAGGTGGCATTTAGCAAACCCCCTCAAGCGGCGGGACAGGTGCACACTTGGGAGAGGGAAACTGCTCTGCACGTCAGCCTGGGCGTGTGCCCATTTCTCTGGCACATCAGGAATGGCAAAGGCTGGTCTGGAAGCCACTAAGGCTCACGCTCTAGCCTTTGGGACGCCCTACGCCCCAGGTTCATCCCGGGGCTCTAGCTGAAACCAGAGCATGGGCCTGAGAGGCCAAGAAGAGGCTCCAGTCCTGAAGAAAGCAGGAATTTCTGCACAAAGGGAAAACTAAGCCAGCACAACCATGGAGGGACTTGACCCCTCAACTGCCAAGTCCTTTGGAATCAGGAGAGAGGAGCAGGCCCAGGAAGGCCCGTCTCCAGCTGACCACAAGCACTGTGGGGCCAGGTGCTGGGAAAGCCAAGGGGAGCAGAGACAGCAGAGGAGAGAGAGGGAGAAGCAAAGGGTCCAAGTGTAAAGGGGGGCATGGTCCCTATATTGTGGCTCATTTTTCTGGCTTATACACACCCCCAGTGGAATGGGCCAGCTAGGATGTGAGTCCTCCCTACCACTCCCTTTACCCAGAGGCCTCCCTGACCTCAAGGACTCTCCTTCTACTCTGTGTGTGGCAAAGTCCTCGTAACCCTGGTAAGGCTGGGCCCAGGGTGTCTGGGGGTTCAACCTCCAATCTTGTTGTGGTCACTTACAACAGGGGCTAGGGTGTCCCCACTCTGGGGTTCTCTCTCTGCTCTGGCCGCTCCCCTGACCAGTGGAGCTGCTGCATCTGCACCTGGATCCAACCCTCTAACCAGGATCCTAGATAATTTCAGCTACTACTGGCTGCGATGGGAATTGAGACAGCACAGCTAAAGGCTCCAAAGCACACGGGTTCACATTAAAACATGAACCAAGATTACTAACTACAGAAACCAGAAGTGAAGTGATATCAAACAGATCCAAGCAGATTACCTAGTAAATACACAAAATTGCAAACAAAGCCTAAAAGACTAGGAAGATTGGGTCTGATTTAGCAAGTGCTCACCCTGACTGATGACCCACACAGGCTTGCAGATGCTGAAGGCACAAGCTGCACTTGCTTTCCAGCTTGGGCTCCCCACCCCCGCGCCAAGTCATTTTCTTTCGGAGCTTCTCTCAGGTGTTCAGCAATGGGAGAGTATCCAACAACCGATGATGTCACTCCCTGCCTTAGAGAGCTGTTCCATGTGGCCGATACTCGTTCTTCCAAACTTGGTTCCCAGCCCAGTTTGTGGAGAAACACGGGTACCCAAAATGGAGCTCAGTGTCATGTGGTCCGGTCACATGCCCTTGCCCACCTTGCTGAGCCCATGGCTCAGAGGCTGCCTGGAGCATTCTCCAGCAGGCTCACCAGGTCGGGGATAAGATTCTCCTAAGGTCTATTGTTTCCCTGCTGGCCCTTCCCAACCAGCTGTCTACATTGGAAGCATCTTTCCTAGTGGCTGTCACCAGGTGTAACCACATTTGAAATTAAGATACAGAGTCAATATTCATAACTTCAGCTACCAAACTGATACATGCATACAGACAGGATTCTCATATTCAGCAAATCAGAACTTTGCCAATGATACCTTACACGACCCATCTTGTACTAAATGCATCATCATGACGATGAATCTGGGGTGTAGTATCAAAAGCAGGTTCTCTCTCCCTTCCCCCAGCAGGTTGGCAGGAAGGCCCAGCAGTTCAGCAGCCAGGGCTGTGGCAGGGAGGAGGGGCTGACCAGGACTTCTCCTCTGCCTGGCCTTTGCTGAGACCAGGCAAAACCAGAGAGTCACTGATCAGCTCAGGGTCAGCTGCTGGTGGAACCTGCTCCCAGACATGGACAACTGGATATCTGGGAACCAAATGTGCCTGCTGCATGTGGGGATTAGGAAATGGACGTTTTACTATGGCCAGCCCTAGTCAGGGCACTGAGAGAATTTCCCTCCTGTGTGGAGGAATCTCTGATGTCCAGTGTGGTATTAGCTCCAAGGGAAGCATTTTCCACGCTAAGGACATCTGAGAGGCTCTTCCCTGTGTGGCTCTGCTGATGCTTGATGCCATGTGAGCACCAAATGAAGCTTCCCTCACATTCAAGCTCCTCCTCCTCCTCTGAATTATGTGATGGGGAATAATGTGTGAGCTCAGATTGAATCTTTTCCTGCATTTATTGAAGGTTCTCTCTTGTGTGGACTGTCTGGTGTGAAGCAAGGTTTGATCTTCAAATGAAACTTTGATGTTTATGAAGTTACGAGCTGGGAGCGTAACCCTTCTGCCCCTCTGAGTTGGCAGCAACAAGAGCCGGGTTCAGTATCCAGCAGTGCCGTTTCAATAATGCAATACAAAAACCAACTCGAGCCCCCATCCAGTGACCTGGGACAATTACATACTACACCCCCCGGGCGCCTCTAGGAGGCAATACTTCCCCTCTCGCAAGCACAGAGTCTGAGTGTAGCAAAATCCTTTTAATAAAGGAGGAAACAATGTGGCATCATGTTGGGTAAACACCACAAAGAGGATTCATAACATAAACCATGAGCAAAAGACCCACCAAGTAAGTTTTGGCAGTGTCCTGTTCCCCTTTTCCCCTCAGGGTCTTAAGTCCAATCACCCCAAAGTCCAATAACCCAAACGTCTCTGTCTCTGGTCAGTGCCGCCCCAGAGTTCAAAAGTTTATCAGCAGAGTTTTACTGCCCCCCCAGCCTGGGTGGAGATGGGGGGGCACACAGGGTGTTAAGAGGCGCCTTACGTGGTCCAAGGCTGACTGCCCTGCCTCTCCATGGGGTTCTGCTGCAGCCTTCACCACAAACAGCTCCACTCCACCAGCCGCTCTGTTTCTCCAGCCGACCCGTGAGCTGCTCCAACCGTCCCATAAACCACTCCCCTCCGCTCGCTCGCTGTTCCATGGGCTGCTCCAATCATTCTGCAACTTTGCAATATATCTTCAGGCTCCCCCACTAGTTAACACAGCACCCAGTAAGTTCAGCAAGTTTAGCTCATTTATTGATTTCAGCTTCTAATAGGGGAGCCCCAGTGCTGGTGCATAATTGGCCCAAAGTGAAGTCAGTTCAGCAGTCTCTAGCTAGATTCTTAACAGAATCAAACCCAGCTCTACTATTCAACAGTGGAGAGAAAAAGATGCAATTGGTGCTCTAGACTCTTAAAGAGGCCCCCTCCCACCAGGTACACATGCTTGTCCCCTACCTCTATCAATTTCCTGGGTTTTGGAACCCATGTCCCTTGTCTAGTGAGTGTTACTTAGACGAAGGTGAGACCTTCTGTCATAAAACAGTTTCATAGTCCCTCATTCACATACTCAGGGTAACAACACTTTATTCCTCCTGCCCCAGTAACAGAGAAATTGGGGATCCACAGCTGTCAACGTGACCATTTTGGGTTGCCGTGGGCTCATGCTAGGCAGGGTGGGTGTGCCTATGCAAACATGATCAGCCCCTGAAATTCTGTTCCACACTCGCCATAATTCACCACCAGATGTCAGGGTAGAGCTCATCCTGACTCTGCTTACACAAGCATTCATGGGGTTTCTCTCTTGTGTGGATTCTCCCATGCTTAATGAGGCTTGAGCGCTGACTGAAACTGTTCCCACAGTCCAAGTATTTAGAGAGTTTCTTTCCCGTGTGGATTCTCCTGTGGCAAATAAGGCCTGAGTGCTGACTGAAGCTTTCCCCACACTCAAAGCATTGATAGGGTGGCTCTCCTGTGTGGATTCCCCCATGCTAAATAAGGCTTGCTCTCACTGAAACTTTTCCCACAGTCCAAACATTTAAAGAGTTTCTCTCCCGTGTGGATTCTCTTATGCTTAAGAAGGCTTGAGCGCTGACTGAAAGGGCTGATGGTGCACTGAAACTTTTCCCCACAATATATGGCCTCTCGCCTGTGTGGATTCTCCTGTGGCAAATAAGGCCTGAGAGCTGACTGAAGGTTTTCCTACAATTTATGCATTCATAAGGTCTCTCTCCTGTGTGGATTCTCCCATGCTTTAGAAAAGCCAGACTGCCGACTGAAACTTTTCCCACACTCCGAGCATTTCTAGGGTTTCTTTTCTTTATGATTTGTCTGCTGGGCTGTGGTTTCCTGGGCACCATTGCCTCCTCTCCCACATTCAATGGAGTCATCCACTTTCTTCCATGGGCTGTTTCCCAGCTTCCTCTCTGACCTGTGCCAATGACTCCAGGCTTTTCTCTGTTCCCAGCTCTGGGAAAAGTTCCCTTCAGCTCCTCTCAGAAACCTCCCCCGCAGTTCCACTTCCTCAGGGCCTTCCTGCTGTGGATTCCCCTCCTCGTTCTCACTCATTGTCTCCTCACCTGCTGGGGAGAGAGGGAATCAGGCAGGAGTCAGTGCCTGGGCGGGTAGAAAGGACACAAAGGGAGTAGCAAAGAGGAAAACACAACGCAATCACTGAAGGGGCTTATAGCACATTTGGGGATTTTCAGATTTTCCTTCACTTGCCAGATAGTTTCTGTGTCAGTGTCACTGACTCCTCACCTGTGCAGGTGCCTCTTTGGGATGTTAATTTCCTCGGAGGCCTGGAGATCCAGGACGAGGGCCAGCTCAGGCATCAGCACAGCAAGCAGGTGCTTGGGGCGGCCAACGGAAAGGGGTGGCGCGTGTGGGGCTTTGGTGGCAATTCGGCAGTGGGTCCCTCAGTCCCTCTCGGAAGGAAAGACCTGCCGCCAAATTGCCGCAGAAGAATAAAGCAGTGGTGGTAGAGCTGCCGCCGAATTGCCGCTGATCGCAGCTTATTTTTTCCCTATCGCTTGGGGCAGCAAAAACGCTGGAGCCAGGACCCACGGCTCTTCCCCTGCTTCCAGCTGGGTAATCAGGGCAGGTTTGGGAATGGGGAGTCCTGCTCAGGGGGTGAAATCAGGTATGAGCACAGTGCACTGAGGACTGGGGCAGTATTTGTCACAAAGGGTGCGTCTTGAGTTTAGGGTTTGCTGGGGAGTTGTGGGATGTGAACAGATGGGAACGTGGTCACTGAGTCCCCGTGGGACAGGCTGATGTCTGGAGGCAGGAAGTTCTCACAGCGTTACTGGGAGCGTTCAGGGTGTGTGGGCTCTGGGGGACTTGCTGAGGCACACACAGCTCTGGTGTTAAACCCCTGCCTGTGTCTGAACCCCCAGAGGCCCCCCCACACCTGGAGCCAGTCCCAGGAAGGGAGGTGCGCAGAGATGCTGTGTGTGAGTGAGAATTAATGCAGAGAGGCTAAGACACTGCTCCTGCCCCCGCGACAGCTGGAGGGACGGGGATGAATTAGCATGTCCGTTAGGTCCATGACTCCCCTATCCCACTGGAGGGGGTTGGACGTGAACGCCTCTCTCACACTGGCGCTGCGGACTATGCGACCCATTCCCCTCTAATGTCACTGACCCGCTGCAGAAATGCAGACCCCGTGGCTTCACATAGCTGAGGACAGGAACCCTTACCCAGCGAGGTCACAGTCCCATAGTTCTCCTGCAGGACGTCCCTGTAGGGCTCTCTGAGCGGGGTCAGCAGAGCCCCCTGCCCCGTGGGGAAATACACAGCCACCTCCTCGAAGCTCACCAGCCCCTGAAATAACAGGTGCCCCCCACTCAGTGCCTGCTGCCCCAGCCACAGCCCCACCATTCATGGGGGAAGCAGCACAATAGGACGGGTCTGGGAAGGCCAGAGGAGCAGAATCCCACCCCACCCTGCCCAGAGTGGCCAGGAGGCTGCAGGGAACAGAGAGAAGGGGAGAGCTCCTTGTCCCTCCCAGCAGGCGGAGGAGGGCAGGGTCTTCCCATTTCCCACCCACCTGCTAGGCACAGGCTGAGGTGGGAGGCAGGGAACAGGGACAGGAATCCCAGCCCCTCCCCTTTGTATTTCATCGCAGTCTCTGCCCGGGGGGTTCAGGCTCCAGTGCTCTGCTCTGGTTTCCCAGCCCCGCCCAGGGGGTGTTTCCAGCTTCAGAAATGGGGGAATGTTCACACACTCCCAATGGGTCTGTTCAAAAACCAGGCCCTAGGCTGGGCATGTCCCAGCAGGTTTATCAGTCTCTGTCCCCCCCACCCCCTCACCCTGAGTGTTTCCTGACTCTCCCCCTCAACAACAACCCTCCCCAGCAGCTCCCCCAAATCCCCTACCTGAGCTGGATGCACCACAGCCATTTCCCTGGCCCGGCTCCCGGGAAGATGGGACGTTCTGGAGAAAAACGGGGTCGTTATTCTGCAGCCTGTCAGGGTGAGAAGGGAAATTCGGGAGGTTTCTGAATTAGTGTTAGTCCATTTCACACCCCGACCCCCCAGGCTCTGTCCCTGCAGACAGACACTCTAGACTCTGCCAGGCTGGGAGAAGCCTCAGTGACGCTATTACAGCACAGACCCGACCTCTCCCACCGGGACTAAACCCACCAGACGCTGTTACACTCTCCCAGGAACAGAGTTTCTGAGCCAAACGCCAGACAAGAGCAGAACCAAAGGAGCCACTTTGGGGGAGCCCCCGACACTGTCCCCCCAGCAGCACATTTCCCCAGCAGTTTGGGCACCAGGCAGAGGCAGGACCTGGCTTTTCCTCTCCTGCCCCTCCCTCTCCCAGGCAAGTCAGTCTGCCTGGGGGCTGCAGGGCAAGGCTGGGTGCCCGGCACCTCCTCCCCACTGATTGCTCCAGCTGCCCCTTCCAGGCTCCCCTGCATGAGGCCGCTCACTGTCCTGCATTCCCGGGCGTTTCCTCCCCAGCAGCTACAGCCCCTGCTAGCAGGGAGCCTGGGGCGCTGGGGCAGCAGCTCTGCGCCGCGCAGACACTCAGGGGCAGAGCAGGAGCCATTGCTGCAGAGTCACTTTCCAGCCTGGCCCCAGCACTTTCCCGGATCTCTCTCATCACCTGCAGCCTCTGGCTCAGGAGCTGATGCCAGCACAGCCCAGGGCTGCCCCAGGATAGTTCCAGAGCCAGGAGAAAGTCCCCCCTTGGCTGGGCAGAGCTGCTCTGGGATCACAGTGATGGTCTGTCCCAGCGCAGACCCCACTCAGCAGCAGCACCTGCTCAGCCCAGGCCCCCAGATCCCAGCAGAGGCAGCAGCATCTGCCCCAGGAAGCCCAGAGCTCCAGGGCTCCAGTATCCTGAGCTCAGAGAGACGGACACCGACTCCTCGGCCTGAGCAATGCCCAGAGCCTCTGCTGGGGGCAGCTAATGACCGAGCCTCCCTGCGCTGCCCCCGCAGCCCCCAGGGACAGTCAGGCCAATGCTGATCTCATTTCCCCTCTGGACCCATAGCGGAACCGGAGACCCAGTTCAACCCGGGATTTCGTACATAAACCAGAACCGAATCTCACCCCTGCATTTGTGTTACCGTGAACCAGAACTGAACCAAAAAGTGTGGGTGGGTGGGGTTGTTACTAGTTAAAATAAAGATTCAACATTTTTAAAGCAGACAGGGCTGGAGCCACTCCGGCGCGGCTCTGTCCGGGATCCTGCCTGCCCACCGGCATGGGGCTGTCCCCCCAGCCCCCTTCGGCCGGGGCTCCTCCGGCCCAGGGGGGCTGGCTGGCCGGCGGGGTTAACTGGCAAGGTCTGGTTAACAAACCAGTAAACCCAGTACTTCCCCGTTCTACCCCCTCCCATATCCCCCTTCCCCCTCCTACCCCCTTCCACATCCCTGGTCACCCCCCTCCTGCCCCCTCCGGCATCCCTGTTCCCCAGTTCCTGCCCCCTCCTGCCCCTGCATCAATGTTCCCCAATTCCTGCCCCTCCCATATCCCTGTTCCCCAATTCTTGCCCCTTCCCACATCCTGGTCACCCCCAATGCCCTCTGGCTCAGAGCCCCCTGCCTCTCTTCAACCCCTTCCAACTCCCCAACCCCGACTCCCCACATGTCGCTGCCCACCCCACCCCTCCCACTCCCTGCAAACCCTGGGAGCTGCAGCAGCTTCCCTCTGCCCGGGAGAGTCTCCAGGAATGGGGCAGCAGTGGGAATGTCCCTCCCCTGCCTGCAGCCAGGGCTCGGGGGCCCCAGCGGCAGCAGCCGAGGCCCGGAGGGCTGGCAAGGCAGCACCCACAATTCCCTCCTGCTGCCGGGCTGGGCCCGGGCTTGCTCCACCCGACACCTCCTGGGCCACCTGCTGTGCCACCCCAACCCCTCCCCACACAACCTCCCATCTGGGGGCTCGCTGCTGCCCCTTATTGCCTCCCACCCCAACAGCCAAAGCCAGGCCATTGCCTGAGCCCCAGCCCGTCCCCTACAGCCTCCCGCTCCCAGTCTCCATCCCTGCCACCCAACCACCCCTGCCATCAGGGGCTCTAACAATTCGCCGCCCCAAGCACAGCGGCACGCCACAGAGGCGCTTTGCGGTCGCCGGTCCCGCGGCTCGGTGGACCTCCCGCAGGAGCCGCCTGCCGCCCTCCCGGCGACCAGCAGAGCGCCCCGTGGCATGCCGCTAAGCAGGCGCTTGGCGTGCTGGGGCCTGGAGCCGCCCCTGCCTGCCATCTCCTCCTCCCACAGCACAGCCCCATCCATTCACCCATCCATCCCCGGCCCCACAGCCCCTCCACCTCCCAGCTGTGCCACCCCAGCCCCTCCCCACACAACCCCAGCCAGCCTGGGTCCCCACCCTCGCTGAGCACCACACCACCAGAGACGCCCCATGGCGACCAAAACTGTGGCACAGTGACACCCACAACCCCACCTTGCAGTGTTCCTGGGGGACATGCTGCTGCACCTCTTAGCCCCCCAGCCTTGCCACTGTCCCTTCCCCTATAGCCTCCCCCAAATCACACCCAGTCCCCATCCGTGCCACCCCATCCCCCTCTCACCGACAGCTCCATCGCCATCCCCTGCTCCCCACAGCCCCCCCGTCCCCACACCTCCCAGCTGTGCCATCCCTTTGCCCAGGCCCAACCCTAACACCACCAGCCCCAGATAGACCCTCTCCCTGCTGGTGCCACCACCAGAGATGCCCCAGGCCCAACCAACAACCGTGATATGGTGTCACCCCACTACCCCTCCCTCAGCCCCATGGGACTTCCCCCCACAACCCTCAGGCCCAGTGTGGCTCTGCCAGTCCACAATCCCCCAACGACTGTCCTCCTCTCCCCAAGCCAGGGTGCAGCTGCCCCACCCAGCTGTGCCACCCACATCCCCTCCCCACAGCCCCACAACCCCACAGCCATTCTGTGTCCCCTGAGTCAGCCATGGTGCTGCCCTGCACTACCTCCCAGCCCAACACCCACAGCCAGGCCACTGACCCAAGCCCCGATCCAAGTCCCCATAGCCTCTCCCTCCCCAGGCCCCTCCCAGACCCAGTCCCTTCCGTACAACCCAATCGCCTCCTGCCAACAACCCTCCTCTCACAGCACCAATCCCTCCCCTACCCACCCACAGCCCCCACCCCCCAGACCCCCACCTCCCAGCTGTGCCCCACCCCCAGCCAGACCACCAACCCCGTCAGACACCCTCCCTCGCTGGTGCACCAGGGTCTCCCCCAGACTGACAACAGCTATGAATTAAAACCCCACAGTGTTTGTTGGGGCTACTGGAGATGCTGAAATCTCACCCTTGTCTCTCTCCTCCTGCCTCCACCTCCAAGCCAGGCACTGGGCAGTTCAGTGGGAAGGGATGAACTTATGACAGTGGAGGAAAAAATCAAAAACCAAAAGTGAAGCCAAAGCGCAAGCCCAGCAGGCAAGGCAAATCGCAGGCTTCTGCCATAGACTAGTCCTCCCCGCTCCTCCAATAACCCACCCAAACCGCGACACCACATACCCCACGTTCCTGGTGTAGCTCCACCTTCCAGTGGGGAAGTGGTGAACCAATTAATAAAACACACAGCATATTCCTGAGGCGCAGTGCTGGGAGCTGGGGGGATCTGGCGGGCACCTCACTGTGGGATTCACGAGTGGCTCCGGGAGCATCCATGCAATCAAGCCGCTCCACATGCCGTTGTGCCGAGGGATAACAGCGCCTGGAGGGGTTGCTGCTGGTCACTAGCAGGGCATTGTGGGAGACAGCCCAGGCTGGAGAGGGTTCAGGGAACAGCGGATCCCATCACAGCGTGTCCCCCCAGCACCCACAGGGAATATCGTGCCCCTAGGCGGAGCGTTTGGGCTTTGCTGTGATGTGTCACTTTCCAGCCTGTGCTCTGTCTCTTCTCCTGTGCACACCCATGTCAATCAGGCATTGCTCAGCTGGGCTCTGCAGAGACCGGACTGGCTACACCCGTGACGGGACTGAGGGGGGGCAGTGCGGAGCGTCACAGGACCTGGTTTCAGCGGCGAGAAAATCCAGGAACAACCGAATTGTTGTTTCACCCACGAAAGCTCATGCTGCAAAAATGTCTGTTAGTCTATAAGGTGCCACAGGATTCTTTGCTGCTTTTACAGGAACAACCCAGTGATCCACTAAGCGGAGTTAGGGGCCTGAACTCCCTGTACGATGCACGGGCGACACAGGCACCTTAGAACACAACTCACAACAACCAGCTCCCCAGGCAGGGAGCCAGCCAAGCCCGCCCAGGGAGACACTGACAACAGGAGGTGTCCTGGCCCTGCCCCTCTCTCACAGATAGGTCCTGTGCTCCCAGCACCCACCTGCCATGTGGGAGAGCCAGGTTCAATTCCCTCTGTCCAGCTGCAGAGAGTAGCTCAGGGACGTGAGTACCAAGCTCAGGGCAGACTGTTACACACCAGGGCACCCCCCATGGGGACTGGGAGCTTCCACCCCCCGAGAGCGAACTCCCCAGGCACACAAACAGCCTGAGCAGGGAGTCACAGACAGTCCCCTTGGGCACTCGGGGCTATCCTGCCACCTAGGCAAGTCTGCCTTTGGGCTAGATCTGTGCCTCAGGGAGGCCTGAGGCCACCGGCATGAGCTTGGGCTGCCAGCATCACCCCGCCCCCGCCACTGTCCACAAGGGAGAAAGGATTTGAACCAGGGTCCCCATGTTTCAGGTCAGTGCACGAAGCAGTGTGCCGTGGTGGGGCTCTGTCAGCTCTCCCTTTGAAGGGGTTCATTGGGGCTAACTAATGAGCGCGAGTGGGGCAGGGGATCAGCTCCCAGTGTGTCCTAATTCCTGCCTCTCAGCTGGGTGCCTGAACTACTGGACACTGTCATCCAAATACCATTGCTAGAAATAAACAATGAAAGGTGCAGAACTCCAGGAGCTCAGGACAGGGAGACTAACTCAGGCAATCAGAGCAGCAGATAAGACAAATCTTGAGCTACTCTGAGGCTCCAAGCAGACATGTTACCGAGACGGAAACTGGCCAGGAATTCTCTGAAACGGCGTAAACACCTCTAAAAGTATCAGTTTGCTTTATGATGAGGGGCTGGGGGGAGGGAGGTTTAAACTATTTCCCTGAATCACATCTCCCTTGGCAGCTCAGTCACCATTTCAGCTAGAGCAGAGCGGTGGAGCCTGGGCACTGGGCCACTCGGGGCCTTTAACACCACAGCCCTGGGGAGGGGGGGCTGAGATGGACCATCCTGCGAGGAACACGAGTCCTTCTACCATCCACCACACCCTAGTTTGGAACTGCTGCTGCCGGCTCACCCCATCTGTGGGGACTTCTATCCCCTCTGCCTCCCTCTAGCTGGGGGTTTTCCCTTCTGCACCTACCTGGCATGGCAGCCCCGTCTGAACCCCAGATCCTGTCCCAGTTTTGTCCCTCTGCCCATCCCGCCCCTCCAATTTCCCCCCTTCAGGGGGATTTTCCGGCCTTTGATTGCAGGGAGCAGATTCTGATGGCGCGTGAGGGCAGCAGCTTGCAGCTGTTACTGAGCATGTGAGAAGAGCATTAGAAGAGAAGACCGGCCAGACTGGGTCACACCAAAGCTCCATCTAGCCCAGTGTCCTGTCGGCCGATAGCGGCCAGTGCCAGGTGCCCCAGAGGGAATGAACAGACAGGAATCATCCAGGGAGCCATTCCCTGTCGCCCAATTCCCAGCTTCTGACAGACAGAGGTTAGGGGCACCATCCCTGCCCACCCTGGCCAATAGCCATTGATGGACCTGTCCTCCATAGAAACACAGAATCCTAGACAATGAGGGTTGGAAGAGACCCCAGGAGCTCATCCAGCCTAAGCCCCTGCTGAAAGCAGGACCACGAATCTCTCTAGTTTCCTTTTCATCACAGGACCCTGCTCAGGAACAGTGAAGTTGCAAGATCTAACAGGAAACAGCTTCAGTAAGAAGGGCAGCTCCTCTTCCTCCTCCCCTCCCGTGGGGATGAGCAGCCCCCCAACTGCCTCTCTGCCCCGGCCTCCTTCAACCCATTGCCCCCTTCAGCCTCCCCCAACTGCCCCATCACCCCCTTCAGCCTCCCACAACTGCCCCCATCACCCCCTTCAGCCTCCCCCAACTGCCCCCATCACCCTCTTCAGCCTCCCACAACTGCCCCGGTCCCCTTCCCCTCATTGGCCCCCTCAGCTTTCCCCTGCCCCCCAGGCTCCTCCCCAGCTGCTCTTTCAGTCTCCCCCCTACATCCAACTGCCTCCTTCCGCCTCCCCCCAAACCCCTCACCCAGCTGCCTGATCTGCCCCTTTAGCCTCCCCTTCACCCTCACCCCCTTCCCTCACACACTCCTCCTCCCTCTGCGCCCCAAGTTCCCGACTCCACCACTGCAGATCCCCTTCCCCACAACCACCTGCTTCTCCATCATGGGAACAGGGGCAGAAAATGCTTTTAAAAAACCTTTTGCAAAGTAAAAAGTAAAACAAGCCAAGCAACCCCTCCTGGCTTTGTGCTGGGCGCCCAGCTGTGGGCTTGTGGCAGGTGTGGGGGCTGTTCTGAGCACACTCCCGTCAGGAAGGGGTGGAGTTGGCCAAAGGGCAGGTTGAATCTTTAGCAGAGAATTCCTTTCTCCATTGTGTTAGCTAAGCGTTGCTGTTAAATGTCAGCCGGATGCAGCATTTGAAACAATCTGACTCTAAATCCCTGCCCTCTCAGTTGCTGCAGTTCTCACACCCTCTGCTCTTGTGATGTCACCACATGACATGGTGTCTTCTTCCCAGAGCGTCTTGCAGATTAGACAGGACTTAAGTTTATGAGGTAAACACTGATGCATAACTTCTTCCCTTCCCGCTTTTGACTTAGGAAAAATAAATCCTGTTCCCTCGCCCTGCCCCAACCCGACCCAGCCCAGCCCCACTGGAGCTGCTGTGGCCCGGAGACAGGTGCCCTCTCACCTGGCCCTGATCTGCTGTGGAGAGAGAGGCTGGGGAGTCCTCTCCCTGGGGCAACCTGCACCCCAAACCCCTTATTCCCAGCTCCACCCCAGAGCCCGCACCCCCTGCCAGATCTCTCACACCCCAGCCCCCCCACCCTCTGCCCTAACCCGAGACCCTCATCCCTAGCCCCACTCCAGAGCGTGCTCCCCAATTCGGATCCTCACCACCCCTTGCACCCCAACCTCTGCCCCACCTGAGCCCCCTCCACACTCCGAACCCTTCAGCCTGACCCCGCCACACACTGTCCATGTGCAGAATGAATTTTGTTATGTGCACCAATAGACAGGAAAGGTGTCACACCTCTCCTCCATATTGGTCCACACAACACAATTCCTTCTGCACATGGGGACATAACAAATTAGAGGAAACACTGCTCCTGACTTTCAACCTACCTGTCACATCTTGAATTTCATACATTGACTGATCAGAAGAAAGTGCTCTCAAGTGAGCTACAGACCAACAGTGGTTCATTGTAATTATTCAGCAAGTATTTTAGAAAACCTAGAACATTAGAGGAAATCATGACCTGCCAAGAGACAATTAATGGAGAGAAGCAGCAAGATTAAGCCCGTACATTGGCTTGGTTGTGACTTCTTTGCCTGATCTGAAAAAAGATCAAAGGACCTGAGTCTCCTCACTGTCGATAGCCCCTGCTCGGCCAATCAGCATTGAGACTCTGAGGGCGAGAGGCTGAGGGTCTCACCAGATGTGCCAAAGGACGGCCCAGGTCACCATCAGAGGGGATCACCCTCAGATCCAGCCCCACCTCTTGGTGATGTTACCGAAATATTGGGTCCGTTTAGCTGAGAGCCAATAACAGCCTGACAGGGATAAGGAAAGATTGCTTTATTCTGCAGAAAAAAGGAGAGTTCTGTACTCAGGTACAAAGAACTCTGCTTCATACAAATTTTAGAAACTTTTTATACACATTCAGACAAAGACCATGCCGTGTTAACACTTCATTGGTGGTTGCCAGACCCCGTGAAACCGTTATTTGGTTAGTGAAAACCAGTTTGGAGCTAGTTCCTTCTGCTTCAAGGCAGAGGAGGAAAGACAGTTTAAAAGTTCAGGTTACTGTGTACGTGAGGCTTTTGCTTTTTACTGGCTGCCTGCTAGTTATTAAGAGGGTCACCAGTAACTTTTACAGTCCCGCTTCGGGCCTGACAAGCCCACATTGTCAGGCCCGTTACCTAATTCTTGCGGTTTAATTGGAGGAAAGGAGCTGGTTTTTTTGGACAGCAGAGCTTTTGGTTATAACATTATACAGATATTTTGCGCATTGAATTATTATTTAAATAACATATAAAAAGAAAAGGAGGAAAATAATTTATTTAACAATTGTTTGGAAGAGCCCCATAAACCATGACCCAAGGTTTGGGAGGAGGTTTTTAAAACTAAATGTGAGATTAAGAGATACAGCATGAAATACAACAGCAGCATTTTTAATAGCTTGTAAAAATTTTTTAATTAGGCCAGAATGATTAACATAAAAACAATATTTTTTATGCAGCGCAAGCCCTTTTATTTTAGCATTTATGGCATTTAGCACACGTTTATTTTGCAAAGCTATTTTTGCTATTTTATTAATTTTTGTTGCAACTTTTGGAAAGCATTTATTGATGCATTAGCTGTCTTCTTAAGCTTTGCAGAAATATTTACTATTGCTTTTTTGAGCTTAGCTATTTTTAACCCAGGAATAAGTGCAGGGACAAAGGAATGGAATTCTGTTTGTTTGACAAGCTACCTTCCCCTTAAGGCCTCCGGACCTCCTGCAATGAGAGCAACCTCCTCCCCTGCCCACACTCCACACACCCCTCCTTGGTAGAGGGAGGGAATCTGGGAAAAGAGGGGAAAGAAGCAAGAGAAGAGGAGAAAGGAGGAGGAAAGAGGAAAAGGGACACCAAACACGACAACCCCCAATGTCCCCAGGGATTCCAACCATCAAACCCTAGGTAGGAAATCAAACTCTGCCACCTGAAGCCAGTGTTTCCTGGGCCTAGAACACTGCCTGCGCCAGGTGGATCAGACTGAACAGGTTCCAAACCTCTCTCAGCCTCTTACCTTGTCAAAGGGAAGTTTGTTTTCAGCACAGTCAGTGGCAGGAAAGGAGAAAACTCCACAGAGGTTCCTCCTCATGCTCACAGCCGTGAATCCTAATTCTCTCTCAGCCCTCGAGGAGAGACCTTGCGAAGAGACTTGCGGCAGCAAAGCCGGGAGGGTCTCAGAGACTGGCCTGGTCCTGCACCTCTGTCCTGCCCGGCTGATGTCGGGGTCTCTCTGTGAGGTCACCTCCTCCCCACCACCTTTGCCCAATAGGCGCGGTCCTGCAAAGGCCTTTGTGATTTCACTGCCACCCACCCCTCCTCAAAGATGATGTCCTGCCCCTGGCCAGCCTGGATCTGGGGTTGCCAACTTTCTGACCCCACAAAACTGAACACCCTCATACCGCCCCTTCGCGAGGTCCCGGCCCGCTCAATCCATCTCCCTCCGTCGCTCGCTCTCCCCACGCTCACTCACTCGCTCGTTTCACCAGGCTGAGGAGGGCTGGGGAGGGTCCCTTTTCAACCAAGTGTTGTCAGGACAGACCTGGGAAGGAGGCTGCCTGCCAAACACCTTTAAGAGGAGCCGTCCCTCCCTGTCAGAAAATCATCTCCCTCCTTCAGTTCAGTAACGGCCTGAATTGTTCCTTATCCCGGCCGAGCTGGAGGATTGAAAGCAGCAACATCAAACCCCTGTGCAGCTAGCAGGAATGGACACAGACACTGTCGGTTCAGTGCAAGTGCCACACTCATTGCTTCCAACACACAAAGACTCACACACACACCTTGCATAAAACCTCACCAAGGAGTCAGATGCGCCTGCTGGTTCCCTGCACCCCTGCTGTACAGAATCCAATCCCAGGGAAAGATTGTCAGGCCCAGAGCTGGCTGGGAGCCCGGGGCTGGAGTATTTAACCTTCAGTGACGGCACTCGGAGGAAAGATGCGAACGAGTGCAAGTTAAACATTGGTAGCTCTGGTTCCAGCCCCTCACAGGTCAGTCCATCCCTCCAGGAAAGGGGCACAGCTGAATTCCCAGCTGGCTCAGTCTAGCTGCGTAGTTCTTCTTTACACCCAGTCAGGTCTGAGGCCTGTTCCGCACCCTGTGTTTGAGGAGACCGTCATAACCGACTCTCTGCAATAGCAAAAGCAGGAGGCCGTGTTATTTCTCCTGCCCCAGCACAGACAGACAACGAGGGAAATGGTCCTTGTTGGAGGGTGGGGCTCCCTGCCCTTGGCCAAAGACCAGCACCTCCGTTTGCCCTTTGTCAGTCGTGAAGCTTTTCTTTCAGCAGCTAGCCCTAGAGCTCAGTTGCTGGAGCGCTGCGTTTGTCACTGACGGTCGGGGAGCTGCAACATCACTGGGCTCTTCTACCAGCAAGTCCAACTAAAGGACTGATTTCCTCATGTGACAATCCTGGGCTTGTCTGAGGGGGTATCCACATTGCACACTGAGCCTGTCTCTGTGTGGCCTGGCCTTGGTGACTTGTGTTGCCAAGCTGGTGTTTGAGCATCCAGGCTGCAGTGGAGACTCAGGCCTCAGGCTGTGTCCTTCCTACCGCAGTAAGTCGTCCTAACTGATGCTGCTCCAGCCACATGACTAACACAGCTGGATTCGACGTAGCTTAGGTCGACTTACTGCTGTGTCTACGCTGTGCTGGGCCGACGGGAGACTTACCTTACTCCTGTCGTTCCCAGGGTACTCCCAGAGTCACCCAAAGAGCGCTCCGCTGTCAATTTAGTGGGTCTTCACTAGACCCCCACTAAATCGACCCTGGTGCATCGATCGCAGCAGACAGCCTCACAGCTGTGCTGCGCATCCACCCTGCACTACTCAGCCCCGAGTCAGAAATTCAGCTCCTGTGGGGTGTGTCACCCTGCTCAGCTGAAGATGCTCCCCGAGTCCCCAGTGATTTCTGCGATAACTTGTCTCCAGCCTGTTTGGGTCCATACGCTTCCCACGGGGAGGCTGTGCGTGGTCTAGTGACAAGCTCTGGTTGCTCAGGCCTGTCAGGAAGGCGAGCTCCGGGAACATTGAGACTCAGAGATCCCTCAGTGGAAGCACAGGCGGTGGGTATAATAGTGGGGAAGCCTCCTGGCACAGCTGCCGCCAACCAGGCACCGGATGCCTGGGCCCCAGTGCCCAGCCTGTGCTCCATCTCTTCCTGTATCTGCTTCCCCACTTCTCCCAACCCCATCTGCCCACTGCTGCCTGGCTGAGTCCCCCCTCTCCTCCACTGCACCCCCGTCTCTGGGGTCCCTGCTGCTCACCGTGTGCCTCCTCTTCTCCACCCCCCACCCCCCCGCTGGGTCAGTCCTGGGGCCGATTTATTCAACATCTTCATAAATGATCTGGATGATGGGATGGATTGCACCCTCAGCAAGTTCGCACATGACCCTAAGCTGGGGGGAGGGGTAGATATGCTGGAGGGTAGGGATAGGGTCCAGAGTGACCTACACAAATTACAGGATTGGGCCAAAAAAAATCTGATGAGGTTCAAGAAGGACAAGTGCAGAGTCCTGCACTTAGGACAGAAGAATCCCATGCACTGCTAAAGACTGGAGACCGACTGGCTAGCGGCAGTTCTGCAGAAAGTGACGTGAGGATTACAGTGGATGCTAACTCATATCAAGCTTCTCAGTGTGCCCTTGTTGCCAAGAAGGCTAACGGCATATTGGGCTGCATTAGTAGGAGCATTGCCGGCAGCTCGAGGAGGTGATTTTTTCCCCTCTATTCAACACTGATGAGGCCAAATCTGGAGTATTGTGTCCCGTTTTGGGCCCCCCCACTACAGAAAGGATGTGGAAAAATTGGAGACAGTCCAGCAGAGGGCAAGGAAAATGATTAGGGGGTTGGGGCAGATGATGTATGAGGAGAGGCTGAGGAACTGGGCTTATTTAGTTTACAGAGGAGAAGAGTGAGGCGGGATTTGATAGCAGCCTTCAACTACCTGAAGGGAGGTTCCAAAGAGAATGGAGCTTGGCTGTGCTCAGTGGTGGCAGATGACAGAACAAGGAGCTATGATCTCAAGTTGCAGTGGGGGAGGTCTAGGTTGGATATTAGGAAACACTATTTCACTAGGAGGGTGGTGAAGCACTGGAATGGGTTCCCTAGGGAGGTGGTGGAATCTCCATCCTTAGAGGTTTTTAAGGCCCAGCTCGACAAAGCCCTGGCTGGGATGATTTAGTTGGTGTTGGTCCTGCCATGAGCAGGGGGTTGGACTGGATGACCTCCTGAGGTCCCTTCCAACCCTCATCTTCTATGAGTCTATCAGTCCTTTGTCCATCCCCTCAGTAGGCACCAACTTCCCCTCTGGCCAGTGGTGCTCAACTACGCTCTGCCCCAGGCCCCTCCCCCACTCCACCTCTTCCCCAAAGCACCGCCCCACCTTTTCCCTGGTCTGCCCCGCTGCACCCCCAAATCAACCCTTTCCTCTGCCCCTCTCTTCCTAACCCTGTTCCACCTCGCCCCCCGTCTATCCCCCCCCACCTCGCCTCGCCTCCATCTCCTCCCCCACGTATACCATCTCCCCCTCCACCCCGACCCTCCTGGAGCATCCTGAAGTCCATGAAAGAGCTGTTTTGTGGTGGGCAGGAAGTGCTGGGAGGGAGCAGGAGGAGTTGCTCACTGGGGCCACTTGCATGCGAGACGCACTGCAGGCAGGGCAGAGCTTGGCTGCCAGTGGGTGCTAAGCAGCCACTAATTTTCCTGGTGGGTGCTTCACGCCCAGAGCACCCGTGCAATTGGAGTCTATAATCCCCTCCTCCAAATCAAAATTCCTAGAGATTTTGGGTGAGTCTCTCGCTGTTGTTAAGGTTATGAACTCTTCTGTGTCCGTGTCTCTCTGGGTGCATGTCCAGGGTGTTTATGGTTAAGTTTATTGTGATGTCACGTATCCCAACTGCAAAGAATGTTCTGCTTCAGCATTCTTGCCCTGCCTTCAGTCTGCCAACTGGCTTGGTTGACAACGGCTGGTGACCCAAGGAGCTGCTGATAGACGCGGACTAGCCATCTCTCAACAACTTCTTGAATCAGCTATTTCCACAGGTGTTCGAAAGAAGATGAGTTTTTACAGAAGGTAATTCCCAGATTCTGTTCCTGCTCCTTAGATCGCACATGACAGGTTGGTGCCTCCTTCTCCTAGCCCAGGGGTGGCCAACCTGTGGCTCCGGAGCCGCATGCGGCTCTTCAGAGGTTACTATGCAGCTCCTTGCATAGGCGCTGACTCCCAGGCTGGAGCTACAGATGCTGACGTTCCAATACGCTGTGGGGTGCTCACTGCTCAACCCCCGGCTCTGCCCCAGCTCCTGCCACCACCCCACCCCTTCCCCCAAGGCCCCTAGCCCCGAGCCTGCCATGCCCTCGCTCCTCCCCCCTCCCCACCACAGCCTCCTGCGCACTGCCAAACAGCTGATTGCAGCGGGCGGGAGGAGTGGGGAGGGAGGGGGAGGCGCTGAGTGGGGGGGCTGCCGGTGGGAGGGCGATGCCGGGGGCTGGGGCGGTAGTGGATGAGGGCTGCTGACATATGACTGTGGCTCTTTGGCAATGTTCACTGGTAAATTCTGGCTCCTTCTCAGGCTCAGGTCGGCCACCCGCGTCCTAGGGACTGGTGGGGGCCAGGGCTGCAACAGTCAGGTCTCAACGTTCCATTTTGATTTGAACGTCGGCATCTTTCAGCTCCCTCCTGCGCCAGCCTCTCACCTTCTCTGGAGGCAGATTTCCACTGTTTTATCTTTCAGCAGACGAGTGGGGGTGAATTTCCAGGGTATCACCTAAAGGGAAGATAACAAAACTGGTGTAGAATTTAGACTGATATCTCCATAAATAGTATTTCCTCTGGAGTTGCCCCAATGCACTCCTTGCCTTCCCGTTGGGAATAGAAACCTTTTGTCTCATGTAATGATTGTCTAATGTAGGTGTATTGTTCATTCCCTCTGGGGGCACTGGCTACTGTCTGAACACAGGATAATGGGCTAGATGGACCTTTGGTTGGACCCAGGATGGGTGGTCTTGGGTTGGTTATGTTCTCGGTTGTATGAACCAGTCCTGGCTATTAGAGGAGCAGATGGCTTCAAAGACCGGTCTCCTGGACCTGTGAATCCTGGGCAAACTAATTCCCTTCCTTTAGAGAATGACAGAAAAACCCATTTCCTCCTTCTTTCTATTCAGGCTTCATTCCTTTTTCCAAAGACTCGTCTCTAGGGAGCACAGAGATCCATGTGCACAAAGTGCTTGTCAACCTGTAGCAATGGAGGCATGCTCTGACTTTAGCCAGCAAGAACAGGCCTTGCCAGAGAAGCCCCAGAGAAGGAAATGTTCATGGTCCATCCTGTCAGGCATGAAGAGACTCTGTGTCTGTAGCCAATCTGACACCTCGATGGCAGACAGGGATGAGGAGAGAACAATTTCCTCACAAAGAAGGTGGAGGCACTTGTCCCGGAAGAAGATAGCAGCTGAGAACCAGGTGGAGTCAGAGGAGGTGAAGCTGCAGGAGGATACAGGGAAAGTTGAACTGGATCCTACAGGTGAGGATTCAATCCACATGGTTAGCGAGGAGCATGTGAGGAATACTCACACCAGTCACCCTACAAGCCTTACACATCAGGGCCTTCTCACGGGACAGCGATGGGTACCAGGGCCGCTCTGGCTTTTTGCCACCCCAAGCAAAAAAAAAAAAAATTGTGCAGAGGCCGAAGTGGCGATGGGGTTGGGGAACAAACCTGCCAGCCAGCGGAAACAGCAAGGGAAACCAACCTGCCAGCCAGCCGGCGGAGCATCAAAGGGGTCGAAACCTGCCGGCCGGTAGGAGCAACAAGGGGGGCGGCTCAAAACAAACCGGCTGGCCGGAGCAGCGAAGTGGGAAACCAACCTCCTGGCGGAGCAGCAAAGGGGTGGGTGGGAAACCTGCTGGCGGTCGGAGTGTGAAGGGGGGCGGGAGGGATGAATCAAACCTGCTGGCTGGAGCAGTGAAGGGGGGGGCGTGAAACAAACCTGCCGGTCGGAGCAGCGGGGGGCGGGGGTGTGTGCGAAACAAACCGCCCAGCCGGCCGGAGCAGTGAAGGGGAGTGAACAAACCTGCCGGCCATAGCAGCAAAGGAGGAGCAGCAGGAAACCTGCCGGCGGTCGGAGCAGCGGGGCGGGGTGTGTGCGAAACAAACCGCCCAGCCGGCGGAGCAGTGAAGGGGGTGAACAAACCTGCCGGCCATAGCAGCAAAGGAGGAGCAGCAGGAAACCTGCCGGCCGGTCGGAGCAGCGGGGGCGGGGTGTGTGCGAAACAAACCGCCCAGCCGGCCGGAGCAGTGAAGGGGTGAACAAACCTGCCGGCCATAGCAGCAAAGGAGGAGCAGCAGGAAACCTGCCGGCGGTCGAACAGCGGGGCGGGGTGTGTGCGAAACAAACCGCCCAGCCAGCTGGAGCACCGAAGGGAAGAAAAAAATAAAACCAAAGAAAAAAAAATACCTGCCCGCGGGAACACGGGTGCAGGGGACTCCGAGCCCTGCAGACCCCGGCAGCGGTGCACACTCCAGCTAGCCGGGGTGGAGACAAGGGGCGGGCCAGGGCTTCCTTCGCAGTGGGGTGCTCGCGCTGCCTGCTGGGAGGGCTCCACGCTGCTCCGGTGGGCGGGCTGCTGGGCTTGCTGCAGACCTGGCACCGCTCCCAGCAGCTCCTCTCCTCTGCGCTGCCACAAAAGAAAAAACCTGCCGAGGCAGCGGAAGCAGCAAAGCCCCCAAAATGGGATTGGACGGACTGCCCCTTTGGAATCTGCCGCCCAAGCACCAGCTTGCTCGGCTGCTGCCTGGAGCCGGCCCTGATGGGTACCTCAGACTCTGGAATCCATTTAGTGCCAGATCCTTTTGGCAAGGGTGGCCGAGGTCCATCTCTGAGGTGGGAGAGCTGAGTGTGTCAGGTCACCCCCTCTGGGGTCTGGCACTGTGGGGTGGGAGTACTAACATTGCTCCGGGCTGTAAGGAGAACAGAGAGGCTGGACGTTGTAGGAAATCATTTCTTGTCTCCTGGATCGGGTCCATTTCATCAGTAAAATGCTCCAGAGGTCCCAGCTGGGAACCGTACCAGAGCTGAGCCATTACTTCTTGGGGGGTTAAATGCAAATGAGGCCCATTGCCCATCACTGACAGGGAAGGTGTGCAAGGGAGGGGACAAGTAGAAAACACCATGGAAAGAAACTTGCCCCAGGTCCGAGGAAGCCTCGTGTGGTAAAGCCCCAGCAAAGATCCATGAGATCGGAGTTCTCTGCTTAGCTGCCAACAACCTTCAGTCTGACCCTGGGCAATTCACTTCAGGGCTCTGGGCACGACCTCCATCCTCTGTAAAAGCAGGGATACTACATGGAAAGGAAATGTTACGAATGTTTCTTTCTGCTCCAGGGACGAAGAAGGAGGCGCAGTCGCAGGGAAGTGGGAAAAAGGCCCAGAAGAGCAGGAAGAAGGAAGAGCGCACTCCCACCCCCTCATTACCAAGCAGCTCCCATATGACCATGGTAATGACGCTTTGTGACTGTGCTATTGGAAAGCCTCCCCTGCTGGGTGTATTAATATCTCCCGGAGCTGGGATCTCTGACAGGAGACCTACCTGCCCCTTGCTCAGGGAGCTGAAAGGAAACACTCTTCAAGTGTGATCGACTCCAGCCAGTCTTTACGAGTTTCTCTGGGTTGCTTGAACGAGGCCCAGGTTGACAAAGGGGTTCAGGCACCTCAGGAAGTTCAGAGGTGCTTAGTGGGATTCGCAGAAGTGCCTGACTCAGGTGCCTGATTCTGATGCACTCTCCATGGGACACAGGCACTGCTGAAAATCCTACCAGGCCCCTCCCTGCACTTGTAGGGGTAACCCACACACCTGCTGGGTGGGGTGTTCTGGCCCGTCTAGTGGCACCAGGACCACTTAGAGACAGAGATCAAAGGAGTCTGCTCTAGAGCCTTAGCTAACAGCCAGTTGGGTTTTAGCTGCTGCGGGAGAGGCTCCTGCACTAAACTCAGAAATCCCAGGTTGGATCCCCTCTGCCAGGAGTATCTATGCGAGTGTGTCGCTCTGGTGTGCTCTACTGCATCCTCAGCTGCTGGCGTCCAGGACAGACAGGGCTAATCCAGCCACGCAGGCCAGCTGCAGTAACACTCAGGAGGTGCCTGAGACACCAGGGCAAAGGCCTTCAGCACCCCAGGCCCTGGGTTTAGGTGACCCTGGAACCAGTCCCCCTGCAGTAACATTGTGCCCAGTGAGTTCTGACCCACGGGGGGCTGGCCCCAGAGGCCCACAGTTTGGGATTCTCCTCAGCCAGGCAGACTTGCTCCTTCAGTCGAAGCTACTTTCTGTCCTGCCGGCGATTCCTGCCTGTTTTGTGGCAGCACCACACGCTGCAGGGTGGGGACGGAAGAGGCATTTCCGCTTGGGCCCTGTTCTCAGTCCTTTCCTCGCAGACACTGTGGGCTGCTAGAGTTGCTGAGCCAATCTGCTCAGGTGCTCGGGGTGGGATGGGACATGGGGCAGGTTCTGCAGTGACCCCTCGGCTGCACTCAACAAGCAACTTGACTGGGCTTTGCAGGCCATTGAGGCTTTCTCAGCAAAGCTGGGCTTCCTGGGGAGGGCTAGAGAGGAGGAAATGGGGTGCCCTTGGGGTCCCAGCACCGGCTGAGAGGCTCCCATCTCTTCTCAGGAAGGGGAGGAAGCGTATGAAAGACTGAGAAACCTCGGCACCTGTTGAGGTTTGTTAAGAAAAGGGCTCAGCCGGAGTCTCCACGCTCACGGGCGCTGCCAGCCTCCGCCGGGACAGACTGTTCCAGGGCAGCTGAGCGATGGAAATACTCAGTCCCGACAGGCTCTGTCCCTCTCATTGCAGACCCCCGGGGAGCAGCTTCCCTCAGCCCAGCTCCAAGCCCTGCTAATGAGAGCCGTGAAGGGTCTGACGACACCCACCCTGGAGCGATTTCAAGCCGCCGAGGAAGAGCTGAGGACCATCGTGTCTCTACACGGAGACAAGATGGAGAGAGTAAGAGACTCCCGCCGTGGGGCAGGGGGATGCTGCGCAGAGAGGGGGAGGGGAGAATTTCCTCTCCTAGGAAACTGTTCCTGGGACACACGGGCATGGTGCTGTGAAGGGTGGCTGAGCCCCTTTCCCTTCATCGCTTGGCGCGGGGATCCGCGGCGTGAGTGTTTGACCTGTTCTCTGCCCGCTGGAGCTCTGACACGTCCCTGAGGACAGCCCAGCCCCACTGAAGGGGAGCGATAGCCCCAGCCCTGGCAGCGCAGCACTTACCTAGTCTGCCCAGGGGCCTCCACACTGGTTTCCTCAGACATGCTGCGGGGCCTTGTTTTCCAGCTGAAGGATCAGGAGGAATTTGGCTTTGCACTTTTCTCTCTGTCTCTCCCTAGCTCTGATCCTGCTGCCCATCCCCACAGGATCTGAGTGCCTCCCCCGTGAATTAGACTGGCCTAGGGAGGTTTCTGGCAGACTTCATTTCTACATCCCCTGAGTAGGAGGCTCTCAGAGTCATTATTCCCCCTGATTAATGAAGCTCCACCACCCTCCTGGGAGGTAGGAATTCAACCCATTTGACACCTGGGGAAACTGAAGCCCAGAGAGCTCCTTGAGTTGCCCAAGCCTGCGCAGGTGGGGTTATCGAGAAAGGAATCAGGGTTCACGTTCCTACAGTCCTTTAACTGTTGCCTTCAATCGCTCGGCCTGGAAATAGGTGACATTCCTGCCCTTCCCCAGATACCGCCTGCCCATGGCGCCTAAGTGCAGACTTATTCCCTTCCTGGGCTTTGGCTTTCCTGGAAACTCGGAGACTCATAAACAAACAGAATCCTGAGCCTGAGCTTCCTCCCCAAACCTGCCTGTTCCTGGGGTTTCCTGCAGGTCGTCCCTGTCTCTGTCCGAGTTCCCTGTTTCCAGCAGGTCCGAGGGGGAAGATAACAAATGGCCCCTCAATCAGGAGATTGATTTGTGCAGGGCTCTAACTCCTGCTAGCAGAACAGGGCACCAGAATCCAGCCACCCGGGTTGTAGCTCCTGCTCCTTGTTCGAGAGAGGAAAGAGCAATGACCAGTTCCTCATGGAAGAGCCCGAGGGGGCGGCTTGTCCCTTTCGGGTCTGTCTACCTTGTGGTGCAAACTCTGCAGCAGGAGCCGGAAAGCCTGGCCCTATGGACGTGGGCTCCCAGGGCTGGCACAGTGGGGCCAAACGGCAACGCAGCCTCTTCTGGGCTTGGGCTGGAACTGGAGCTCTGAAGCCTGGGGAGGAGGGGGCTTCAGAGCCTGGGCTCCAGCCCAAGTCTCCAGGTCTGCACTGCTGTTCCCAGTGCCATAGCCTGAGCCCGAGGTTAGAGACCCGGCTTTGAGATTGGTTACGGCAGGTTTTAAAATCCCGCAGTGTAGAGGTTCTCCTTAGGGCTGGGGCCTGGAGCTGGCTAGCCCCGTCCAACTAGCCCTGCCTGCCATCTCTGGGATGGGCTCTGGGGTACATCAGTGGAACCAGCTGGGTCTGGAGCAGCGCTTCTCTACCTGGGACATCCTCAGGGCCAAACAGGTGGTATTGGACGTGCCCCACACAGCACATATGGGGCCCACAATGGAAACTGGGTTGAGAAGCATGGGCCTGGAGGAACTGATTGTGCTAGAGAGATCAGCAGGAAGCTGCAGAGATGGAGGAAAGGCTCCTGCAGGGAAGCCCTTGAGAGCAGGCTGAGAGCAGTTTGCTAAGGCAGGAAGGCCCTGGGATAGCAGGGAGTTTGGGCTGTGCCCACAGTAAGGTTTGGGGGAAGTCTTTTGTGTGTGTTTCTGAGCTTTAAGGTACTAAACCAGACCTCAGGAAGGCTGGGGTTCCTGGACTTGTCAAAGCCTCTTTCTTCAGATTATGGAGGAGCCAAGATGGGCAACCGAGGTGAGAGGCGGCTTGCAGGGCTGCCAGGAGGGTTACCTGGGAGGTTGTCACTCATGGATAAATCCATCCCTCAACTTTCTGGCATTCTTCCAGGTTGGAGACGTCGTGGGACGTATCTTAATCTGGCTGGACAACGTCTGTCATCCCAGAGCCAGAAAAGCAGCACTGAGGGCCACGGCCTTGCTGGCTCGTTCCCACCCCAGGACGTGGTTCTGAGCTGTGGCACACGCTGTCCTCGGACAGGTAGGAGCTGCTCTGTTATCACCTCAGGCCATTATTTCTCTTCCTGCTCCTACCGACAGGCCACAGTCCGGGAAGGGTCCGTCGGGCTCACGCAGCTGGAGGAGTTTCCTGCTGTGCAGAGAGCTGTCCAGGCTCACCAAGAGGAGATGCCCAGGCCCAGCCACTGAGGAGCCAACCCTCCTCCTGCACTCCCAGGATGGAGACGTGCCAGTTTTCTGGGAAGTCCAGCACTGTCCTGATTTCTATGGGTCACCCCACTTCCTCTCCCGTCAGTACAGGGCCAATAAATGACTTTGGGGCACTCCACATCCCTGGGTCATGAGGTCTGGCTGCTCCCTATTGTGTGAGAGAAGGCAGAGATGGAAAAGGTCCATGAGGTCCATCTGTACGTCCGCTGGGGACCAGTGCAGGATTGTTACCTGCAGTCAGATCCTAGTTATTCCATGGCTGAGGAAGTGGTGAAAAATGCACTCATCCTTATGGCGCTGCGCAGCAGGTAAATCTCTTCAGACAGAAAGTTCCAGACCTAATTGTTGCAAACTAAATAAATAAATAAATGATCCACACATGACCAGAGCGTAAATGCAGTGCAGCCTGCCTGAGTCTGCAGACAGCCGGCAAGAACAGCTCTGAGAGGGGTGAGTGCCTCTTTTCATCTCAATACGTTGTGAACCCTGAGTCCTGCTGGTTGTGCCGATCACTTTGCAGAGTCATCCAGCTGAGGTGTTTATAATACAGTCTCCATGTGCCTAGGGGCCGTGAAACCCAACTGGACCCTCGCCAGAGGTCAAAACTCCGTCTTTCCTCAGCATCCTCTGCAATGCAGTTCTGCACTGACCATAGACAAATCTGTGTCACATGGGAGAGAGAATTGAAGAGCAGCATGAAAGAAACTGAATTTCTTACCCAGTTCCGTTACCAGAGGAATACAGTGTTGGTTTTCATATTGATTTGAGTGTTTGATTTGTAAACCTTTCAGGTTTGAATTCCTTGAAGCAGCCCCAGTGCTTTCCAGGGTCTGTGCTCAGAACCTATAGAAACTCGGCAGCGTTGGCACAGAATTTCAGTCAAGCTTCCTGAAGACCTTAAATCCAGGCCATTTGCTCTTGGTTTGTCCAACCTAGTTCTCAGTGTCCCCAGGGCTTGACCACCATGTCCGACCTTCCTCACCAAACTTGGAAGTTAAATGACTGGAAGCCTTTTGGATCTGTCTGCAGTCTTCCTGTGCGGATGCCTGGGGGGACCAGGAGCGGTTAGATCAGCAAGAATGGAGAGAAGAGAGGAGGGGGATTTCAGTACTAGTTTCCTTCCAGCTCTGTCACACTGGGCAGTACAATCTCCCTGAACCCTCTCCTATCAGGGCATGTTCTGAGTCAGTGTCTGACCCGTCCACCACACTGCAGTAGGATTCAGCTGCTAAGAGACACTTGGCCAAATGCTGGGTCTCAGTTACCCCCAAATAGCCAGAGGAACTGCACTGAGGTCAGGCAAGTTCCTCGGGACTGAGCCTAGCGTAACAGAGCAGAATGTTGCACAGTCTGGTGGTCACACTGTGCTGGTCACTCGGTGGTCAGATCATGGTCACTGTCCTGGAAACAGCGGTGCTAGCTTCAGGAACAACAACCCATGAGGGAAAGGAATAAATACAACCTTCTCTGACAGGACTTGCCCTGCCTCAGCCTCCCTGCACCAATCGGTGTCTCCTCTCTCAGACGCCTTTCCTGCCCGTTTTCCAAGCCTCTCCCTGGGGAGGGCAAGAGGTGGCCAAGCAGGGAAGGTCTGACTTCTCTTTCTGAATCTGCAGATGTGCCATTGAGCTGTGGAAGGCCCTGGGGGAAGAACCACAGCTCCCCAGGGAGGTGCTGCAGCAGCTGCTGGACAAGCTCCAGCAGAGACACCGGGAGGAGAAGAGCGGCAATGTGTCTCTGGCTGTAAGTGAGGTTTGAGATGTCACTTTGAGAACCCGCAACCGCGGGGAGGATAGTGCATCTGTGTGTGTCTGTGAGCTTCACCCCTTCTTAGCTTCAGGCCACGGCTCCACTACACAATGAAGCCGACCTGCGTAATCTCGGCATACAGCCGCCACAGCAATTCTATCCCTTGTGTGTGTGTGCACTTTGCTGCTTGTGTCGGCAGTGCACGTCCTCACCAGAAGCGCTCGTCTCGATTGTACGGTCAGGGTGTGGCATTGTGGGAAGGCTCCTGAAAGCCAGTTGACGTACGCGACGTTGTGTCTACACTGACACTGCATCGACCTGGACTCTCTGCCACTTATGGAGGTGGAGTTATGAATTTGGCACCAAGGGGCAGTTCTGCCAATGGGAAGGAAATTCCATAGTTAGGGTGATGCTGGGTGAGGGGCCTTGCATTGACATAACTCTGTAATGCAGACCAGGCCTTAGTGTGTCCTGGCCACCTGCTAGCAAACCAAAGAGGTGTAAATAAAGCTTCACCCAGGAAAAGTTACTGATCTGAAGCGGTTTATCTGCTGGTGCCCTGGCTCTGTTTGCCGCTCTAGGTGGCTCTTTAGTGAGCAGGTGCAGTTCGGGTGTCTCTTGGAAGTATCCAGGTTTCTGGCTCTCTAAATTGTGACTAGAAATCTTCCCAGCATGGGATCATGAGATGTCCAGTACTTTTGACTGGGCCAGAAACACTGGGTCTACAAGAACAGATCTCCTCAGGATGGTTTCAGCCCGTGCAGTCATGGCTGGAAACCCAAAGCACAGAGTCTGCACCATTAAGCGAAATAATGGGGAATAACATCATCCAGACTCCTCTGACCTTTCCGTAGGGCTCCATCCTGCTTCCGTTCCAGGAATGGGTGAAGGTTCAGGACCCTCCAAATGTCTCCTCCCCTCTCAGGAGCCAATCCTCTTTTGTAATAGGCTGGGGAGGAAATGAGACCGAGAAAGGACAATAGCGAATGGCAATGGGGGCAGGTGGCAGATTGGGATAGTGGGTGAAATTCTTCCCCCCCTCCAGGCAATGAGGACCATTTACGAGGTCCTTTTCCTATGGGGATACCGAGAAGCCATCCTGGAAATGTATCCCCAGATGCTCATCCTCTGCGTCAGGCAAGTGCAGTATGTGATGGATCTGCACTTGCCAGGGACCTACATGGCCAGCACGACATCCAGCCCCGAGGAGGATCCAGCTGCCTCAACCCCTAAGGTAATGACTGAAAGGAAAGGAAGAACAGATGTGCTCTGCTAAACACATGTAGGCTGTTCATGGCCATCATTTGTTCGGGTGCTATAGTTAGCCCAGGCTCACTTACACCAACTAAGGATCTGGCCCCACATGCCCGCTTGAGTCCTGTTACCTGTCACAGTAAAGAATCAAGTATTCAACCGCATTGAGTGATGACATCAACCATCTTAAGAAGCTACAGTGTCACTAACTGGTTACAAACTCAATGAAACTGCAGTGTCGACAGGGCCCATTGGGCAGGGGAGCACCATGATATCACACTGGATCTATCCTCGGGAGGCTAGCTCCTGCTGTCCATGCTGTGTGTGCCAGGGCGTGTGCAGCTTTGCCATGATTGGGGCTGATCTCGTTGCCTGACACTGGTATTTTTTGTCTTTAGCACGTCGGTGGAGGCTGTGAAGACTCTTTTTTCCATGCCCGGATACTGGAAGGAATTTGCCAGCATCCAATTTCAGCAGGGTTGGGACATGATAGCCTCACGATATTACTACTCGCAGGGTGTTGGCGTGATTGCAAGGTAGGAGCCCAAAGTTTCCTCTTCAGTGGGTCTCTCTTGGGAATGGGATTTCCGTGTGAAATGTTCCTCTGTTCCAGGCTGCCATCTCAGCCCAGCAACTAGAGAGGAACTCTCTCTCCCCCTTGATAACCACAAGGGACTTTCTGCTCCATGTTCCAGAGCCATGATCGAGTTTGAGAACCCTCAGCTCCCTGCCGTCTTCAGAGAGGCCGTCACCACTGTTCAAAGGGAGAAGGAGGAGGAGCAGAGAAATATCGCCATAACTTTCTGCACTGAGGTGAGATTCATTAGTTGACAGGAGAGCAGCTCAGGCCAGTAAGCTCTGGGCACATTGTCAGCAGCTCAGCAGCCTTCCAGCCAGCTAGGTCCTCTCCGCACATGGATGGTGGTGGGGCATGGCACAGAGAGGGAGGGAGAGACAGGGTGAGATCGCTCCTGGCTGGATGTACTTAGGTGGGATCCTGTGACAAGAGGAGATGTTTCTCCGGTGCCCCAAGGCCATGCTTCTCTCCTCACCTTTTCCTGGGGTTCTGCTTTTCTTCTGCCCCAGGGGTCTCTCCATGGCACTCAGTGGGGCCTGGAGATTCCCCTTTCCTGGGGTTTATTTGTGACTTGTGCATTAGTCTAAGTTCTGGGAATGAGCCAACTGAAAGAGCAGCAACTGGCTCCCTACACACCGGAGACGTTGTATGGGAGTAAGTGGCCATTTGGTAAAGATGAGTGTCCAGGGGACAGACCCCACAGGAAGACCTCTGCTCCTCAACCCGATGTTGATTTGGCTCTTTCCAGTTTCTCCAGAGTCCTTCCATTGAGACAATACTGACAAAATCAGAGCTCCAGGCACAGCTCATGGAATGGACCCAAGATAAAAACCCCATTGTACGTCGGCTCAGTCTGCGAGGCCTTGGCAGTATTGTGCTCCAGCCAGAAAAGGTGAGGCGTGGATTGCCTGGGGACCGAGGAAGCCGATGTCTATTGAATCGCTCAGCAATGAGCGAGATCCCCACACAAGCCTTGTTGTTTAACGCACAGCACTCGAATGTTGGAGGTGCTTTACTGAGCAAATCAAGGCACGACGTGGTCCCTGCTCCCGTGAGCTGACCCTGATTGCAGATGTGATGCAGTGGGAGGCGGGTGAGCAAAGACAAAGGTTACAGTGAGCAGCTGGCAGAGAGTGACAGGAGAATGACTTTGTGCCCCATTGGGTGGCTGTGCCAGCCGTGGTGTCTCATAGGTGGGAGTGGGATGGGCCAGCATATGCCCCAGGCTGTCATCCAGGGTAGTAATGAGCTGCCTTCTCCATTGCTGCAGGTGCACTCGTTACGGGCCCAGCTGCCAGCGATCATGGACATGTTCTGTGACACGGATAGAGGCGTGTCATGGGAGCCATGCATCAATCTGCAGACATCATCTACCTCCTGGATGGGGAGGGGCTTGGCTACATCTCCCAGGACATTGCAGTCAGCCTTCGCTCCTTCATTGATGACGTAAGGCTGGGAAACACAGGAGAACCCCATTCCTCCCCCCCCCGCCTGTCTCTGGTGCCCTTGTCTCTCTCTTCCCATCCCCTTCCCTCCCACCCCTCAGCCCTGCCATGAAGCCTCCAAGGGTGCCCCTGCCATGGGTGGGAATCTCCTGCTCAGCCACCTCCCTGTCAGAGCTCTTCTCCGCAAACCACAGCATCAGCACCATTCTCCCAGCCCCTGCTGCCGCCTGGCCTCGGGAGAGGGTCCTGGCACTGGGCAGATGACCAGCTGTCTGGAGAACACCGGCCCCCAAAGAGGTGGAGATTCCCAGCAGGAAAGAGGTGGGTCAGGAATCTCCCGGCTCTCAGGGGCACCAAGGAGCAAAAGAACTGCTGTGTTTGTAGCAGCACCTCCCTGTAAGGCTCCAGCAGCTGCTCCTCCCCTTCCCCAGACCAGTCTCCAGCAGCCTTCCCTCCCTCTCCCCTAAGCTTCTAGGGGTCTAGGATTCTGTGCTCTCCAGACAGAAATTGTGTCTAGGACACCATGGGGCTGCACTGCCCTGCACAGTGTCTCAGGCCTTGTTCTACACAAGATGTCTATGGCGCTGGCCTGGTGGCCTCACTGCTCCCGCGACCCAAGTCAGTTAACACGGGGGAACCGGAGCAGCGTGCGGATTATGACTCTGTCACGTTATGCTCTGATCCTGCCTGGCTTTAACCGGGCTTCCCCACCCCTGTGTGTCATTGCCAGGAGAGGGACAGCGTGCGCTCCGTTGCCATTTTACTGCTTGGCAACGTGGTGAGCAGCGTGAAGGACCCGGACAAACCCATCGTGCAGCAGAAGATGATCCACTGCTTGCTCCCGCTCCTGCTGCACCTTGAAGACCGGGATGAGAGTGTGACACTGGTAAGTGCCACGGTCATTATTTCCTTAAGAGTAAAGAGCCAGAATCTCCTGGGGCCCCCACTCCATTAATGGCCAGAGCCCCTTGCCCAAGCAGAGTCTTCTCCTCCCTGCTTCAATCCATGCTGGAGCCCAGTGCCTCATCCATTCTCACAGCACACAGCACAATTGGGAAGAAAAGCCTTCTTCTGGGAAAGAGCCCTGACCCTCTCCTGCAAAGACGGGCCTCAGGCCTTTGGGCTGCTGCATCCAAAGGTTCATAACAAGAGGCAGCAAAGAAAGGGAGCACAGATCTGTAAGAGCCCCTTCAGTTCAGGGAGCTGATATCTGCCCACAGCCTTCTGGAAAGTGGGTGCAGCTGCCTGACTTCTTCCCTGGAGCTCCTGAGAGAACTTCTCCAGGTCCCAGCTTCCCAGAATTCACGGACGTTGCCCTCTGTTGTTGGGCCAACTGGGATGTGGAGGAAGCCTGATCTGGGGCCCTTTGGTCCGACTCTTTGGGATCCCAAAGCTGACTCACGCTCTCATGCAGTCTCTTTGCACCTAAGGACTGAGCTGTGGAGATCTCTTATGAATCTTTCCAGGGCCGTCCATAGAGGGCACAGGGCCTGGGACAACACCCCTACTCTGCCCTAAGCCCCAGCCCCACTCCATCCCTTCCCCCAAGTGCCACCCCACCTCTTCCCACCCCTGCTCCGCCCCTGCCCCATCCCTATTCCTCCCCCCAAAGCCCCCCCCCCTCATTTCCCAAAAGACGCTGGGCGCTGGCGAGGTGGGGCATAGCATAGTGGGAGTACTGCTCCTGGCCCCAGCATGGCCCACGTCCTGCGTCCCCCTGAAGTGCGGGGCCCCCCAAAGCGCAGGGCCCTGGTCAACCGCTCCAAACCATCCAAAGACAGGACGGCTCTGGCTCGCTCCAGCCAATTCCCTCTCCTGAGCACACTCCTGTGTACAACAAATGACAGGAATCTCCTCCACTAGCAGGAAAAGCAGGAGAACAAGTGACGGGGAAGGCTCCATGTCCCCCAGACTGTCCCTCTCTCAGTGAGAACCCTCTTGGTCTCACCTTCTCTTGCAGAGATGCAAACTGACGCTCTTCCGCTGCGCAGTGTTTCTCAGGTGGGCTCATTTGAAGACGCTGTTCCGCAGCATGGCCTGGGATGGCTCCACACAGCTCCGGAAGTGTGCCTGGAAGTGCTTGGTAGGTGAATTCCTTGTGCCTTCAGAGTGGTGAATGGGGACTTGAGGGAGACCTTTTTAACCCCACACCCTGAGTACCCATCCGCTTCCATCGGGTGGCAGGACTCTATTCCAGGCTCTCTGCTGGTTCATTTCTGCAGGAGTTACAATCCCTTCACATTTTTGAAATTTTTCTCCTGAACTGTTAGACCTGCAAACTTTCTGAAAACAAAAGCTGAGGTTCTGGAGAACACAACAGTAACTCCAGAGAGGTGCTGCTATGGTGCATGGGCTCATACTGGCTGTTGCCATGCCCTGGCTCTATGCTTTGGCTTCCCTGGACTAGTCCCTGTGGGAAGAACATGTCATTTGTATATTGTGCGTTTCTTCCTTCTTTCTTCCTAGATGCAGAACAACAAGAGCCACATCCCCAAATTCCTGTTCCACGCCTTAGAATACCTGGAAAGCTCACAGACAACAATCAGACATTCTGCAGCCCTGTTCATTGGTAAGCAGAGCGACTTCACTTGAGCTTTTTTGACCTGCTTCCTTCAAAGCCCTTTTCTAGACTGCTGCTCTGTTCCCTCTCACAGCACCAGAATCTTAAAACTGTGTGTGTGTGTGTGTGTGTGTGTGTGACAGAGAGAGAGAGAGAGAGAGATTAACATGACTTCCAAGATGAGTGGAGCAACTTAGCTGTATCGATCGCACCAACGTCCCCTGCCCACAACTCCTCTTTGGCTGCGCCTTGGGGAAACCAGCATGATGTGAATTCAATCTCCTTTGGAAATCAGTCTCTCAGTGACTTCTAGGCTTCTGATGCTTTATCTAATGTGCTTTGTGAACAGATGTAAGGAATGTATTTAATTTCCCAAGGGCTGTCTTGGGAGAATGGCTGCATCTTTCGCAGTTTTAAGCAAAGGATTTGAAAAGTCATGAGATTCATTGTCTGTCTAGGAAATACTATCCACCATTACTGTGACTTGTTGTCTGAAACAGTGACTGAAGATGGCATCTCCCGCCTGTATGAAGGTAAGGAAATACCTCTGTGTGTTTGTGCCTCTGTGGGAAGTACAGGGTGCAGCACAGGGCCTGAAAACAGTTTGAATGTGTCCCTCTCTGTCTAAGGACAGTGTTTAAGGAAGAAGGATGATCACGTGAGCTTTGATCGAGGTGCCACAATATGTGTGCAGGAGCAGGAAATTCCATCCCTAGCTCCTAGAATAGACGTAGCCTTAGAACTGTGTGGGAGACTGTCTTCATAGAGGTCAGAACATCTCTGAAGGAAGGCCTGACAGAATTGAAAAGGGCTGTTGTTATTATTAAGGGTGGTGGTGGTGATGATGACAATTACCCTCTGTAGGGAAAGATTCATCACTTGCCCTCCCTGTAATGGAGAGATTTCAGGCCAGGAACCACTCATATCTTGGTTATCAGCTCATAGGAAATTCCCTGAGTGCACATTGGGAACATCTTTCCCTGTGACCTCTTAAGGAACGAAGGCCCAGGGCCACATAGGATTTCAGTAGATGTTGTTAGGAGTCTAAATTCCTATGCGGATCTGTGCGTAAATGTTGGATGATTTAACACCTCTGCTTTTCTGTTCCATCCCAAGCAGAGTTGCTCCCACCTGCCTGTGTTTTAGCGTGTGGACGTGCGTATGCTGGGGAGGAAGTTACGCACGGAATGGGGTCTCCTCTCTGTCCAGGGCTATTTTGGGAGTAGCTGAGTTGCTGTTTCTTGCCTGCAGACTCTTGGGTAGCTAATAGCATGTGGCAATGGCCATCTGAAGGGAGGTTTCCTAGGCACCAGTCACATCAGCACCATGGGGCTTCCAACCCGTTTCCTCTTTGTTTCAGCTTTTCAGGAAGTGCCTTTGACATGTGACAGGACCACAGGGCACATCCTCAATAGACATTACAAATGGCTGCAGAAGCTTGGAAATCTCGTGTCGGGTTCCGCATTCGACTAGGGAACCGGGACCGACACAGAAGACCTCTTTGTCCTGCTATGGTACGTACAACAGCGTCTTTGGAACAGGGACTGAACAACGAGGTGGATATTGGCAGATGACAGACAATTGTGTAGGTCAGTGAGGCGTAGAAGACTTTAAAGAAGTTGAAAGGGATCTAATAAAGCCATGTGACGGGGCAGCACAATGGCAGATGAAAACCAGAGCTGACAAAGTCAGGGCCATACGCATGGAAAGCCCGGAGGTGAACGACTCCTACATATCGCTGGTGTCAGACACCAGAGCATGGACAGTTGGGCCCAGTGGCTGGAGCCGGGGTGGTGGGGCCTAGTGGAGGTCGAGCCGAGGGTTGGAGCTGGGTGAGGAGCAGCTAGGGGCAGGGCCAGGGTGGGATTAATGATTCGCAGCCAACAGGAGCTGTAGGGGGCGGAGCCTACAGGCAAGAGCAGCTCATAGAGTATCACTAGCAGGGTTGGAAGGGACCTCAGGAGGTCATCTAGTCCAACCCCCTCCTCAACGCAGGACCGATCCCCAACTAAATCCCCAAATGGCCGGGGAGAGGACCGGCAGCGCGCGGAGCCGCCTCGCCCCACCCCAGCCAGGCAGAGCCGGCCCGGCTGGAACGCAGCACACAGGGGCTTTAGCGGCTGTACCACGGGACCCCCTTAGCCCTACTCCTTTCATGAGTGCATCACTGCCCCACTTCTGCCCCAGCCCCACACACGGTTACAGGGCAGAACCCTGTAGCTGAACTCTGAAATCTCTCTCACTGTAATGAAGTTACTGCAGAGTCAGGACAACCCCACCTTTGGGCTCCATGTCTGACATCTCTCCCCACTGCACAGAGCCCTACATTCACAGAGCTTCTCGCATGTGATTCCCTCAGTCATCAGAGCCAGGCGGAGAGAGGAGAAAGTCTCCCAGACTCCCTCTATCCATTGCCAGCCCACAGGGTAGCGGAGGTTGTGGGGGGTTGGGTGCTCTCTTTACGCAATGCCAGCTCTCAGGAAGTTACAAAGGAGCATTAGCAAAGTGTGGTGGTTTTGTGCTGTGGAAAACTACCCTGCTGGAAGGTTTTGTTCTTCTGATTTGTGTTCCTGCCCTTTCTCCCTCTTACAGACATCTAGAGGCTAACAGGAGCCAACCGAGCCCACCACTGATCACATCTCTTGGGAGACGGCAAAGCAACTGCTGCATGGGAAGGAGGAGAGAGAAGAGGCAGAGCAGGATGTGCCGGGGTGCACCAGTCACACATAACCTCACAGTCTAGGCGGCGGAAGCCAAGCCCCTCCCCAGCCCTGCCGGACATGCTACAACTGGAGCACCAGTGTGAAAGGGAGCAGCTCAGCTTGGTCTAGGCAGATGCCGAAAATGGAGGATGCACATTGTAGGCTCCAGTCCAGAAGCAGCTGATGCCCCTGACTGCAGAGCCCCAAGGTGCCGAGACCCAACCCCATCCCCGGGTGCCTGCAGACGTGCAAGGGAGCTCGGAGTCACTGGGAGATTCCCACGCCGGGAGCCCAGAGACCCCCAGCCCATGTCCTAGAGACATCTCGTAGGAAGTAACCTGGGAGAACTAGCCATCGCCATGGTGACTGACGTCAGATGTTCTGGCTGGATCCCCACTGACTCAGTGCCGAACACATTGGCCATGGACAAGGCCCTGGGGTAGGACCGGGGAGTAACAAGGGCCTGGGTCCCCTACCCGGCCACCATCCATCCTTGGGTGGCAGCCCACCTCCCAATGTGCCACTAGACTGCACAGCCCCAAGAGGAGGCGGCCATCTTGTCTCTGAACTCTCAGCCAGACAGCCCTGTGCTGAAGGGCAGCGATATTGACTCTGCCCGTTGGGCCACACAGCACTGAGGAGAGAGCAGCCATATTGTCTGGAGCCATCGGGCCACACAGGCGTGAGAGACAGGATAGCGGCACGGACACTGGTCTCTGGGCCACACAGCCCTGCCGGAGAGGGAGGCGGCCTCACGGACTCTGGTCGTTGGGCCACACAGCCCGACAGAGAGGGAGGCGGCGCCGCGGACTCTGGTCTCTGGCCCCACAGCCCCGGCGGAGCGGGCGGCGCCACGGACTCTGGTCGTTGGGCCCCACAGCCCCGGCGGAGAGGCGGCGCCGCGGACTCTGGTCGTTGGGCCACACAGCCCGGCGGAGGCGGCGCCGCACGGACTCTGGTCGTTGGGCCACACAGCCCCGACGGAGAGGCGGCCACACGGACTCTGGTCGTTGGGCCCACAGCCCAGCGGAGCGGGCGGCGCCTGGACTCTGGTCGTTGGGCCACACAGCCCGGCGGAGGCGGCAGCCACACGGACTCTGGTCGTTGGGCCACACAGACCCGACGGAGAGGCGGCCACGGACTCTGGTCGTTGGGTCACACGCCCCGACGGAGAGGGCGGCCGCACGGACTCTGGTCGTTGGGTCACACGGCCCCGACGGAGAGAGCGGCCCCACGCACTCTGGTCGTTGGGTCTCACGGCCCCGACGGAGCGGGCGGCCGCACGGACTCTGGTCGTTGGGCCACACAGCCCCGACGGAGAGGGCGGCCGCACGGACTCTGGTCGTTGGGCCCCACAGCCCCGACGGAGAGAGCGGCCACACGGACTCTGGTCGGTGGGCCACACAGCCCGGCGGAGAGGGCGGCCACGGACTCTGGTCGTTGGGTCACACAGCCCGACGGAGGCGGCAGCCACACGGACTCTGGTCGTTGGGCCACACAGCCCGGCGGAGAGGCGGCCACACGGACTCTGGTCGTTGGGCCACACAGCCCCGGACGGAGAGGCGGCCACACGGACTCTGGTCATTGGGCCCCACAGCCCCGACGGAGAGGGCGGCCACACGGACTCTGGTCGTTGGGCCACACAGCCCGACGGAGCGGCGGCCATACGGACTCTGGTCATTGGGCCCCACAGCCGACGGAGCGGGCGGCCACACGGACTCTGGTCATTGGGCCCCACAGCCCGGAGCGAGCGGCGGCCACACGGACTCTGGTCTCTGGGCCACACAGCCCTGAGGGGAGGCGGCCACGGACTCTGGTCGTTGGGCCACACAGCCCTGAGGGGGAGGGCAGCCATTTTGACTGTGGCCATTAGGTCAAACCACACTGAGGCTAAGGGCAGTTATTTGGTTCCAGCCAAGGGACCTCGCCCCTTCACCCCTAAGGCATCACTCGTCTGTCACCAGGAGAATGACCCCATGACATAAGACTTTCGGGGTCAAGATGCAAACGTGAGCAGAAGCAAGGAGTGGCATGTGACCCCTCTAAGAGCTCCTCCCACTCCTCCCCCAATCTGGGGGTATTTTATCGCCATCGATCTACCTCAGGAATGGATCTGAGCAACGGGGGAAAGTTCTGGGGCAGAGTGACCCATCCGGAAGTGGGTCATGTAACCCCTCAGGACTCACCCCAGTTGGGGTGGGCCTCATCCTTAGGACCAACCAGAGAGGGGATTTCACCAGATAGGTGAAAGTGCCATGGTGGGGTGACCTGCCCATAAGAGGGGCCCATCACCCCTCCATGAAATCCCCCCACCGTCCTCTACTAATCGATCAGGGTTTCACACTCATCCCTTAGGCCATCCCAGAAGAAACGTGCCGATCAGAATAGGTAGTGCCCGAAGGCCTAGGCCAGAAGCCGCCGATCTCCGGAGCTCCATGTTTGCGTGACTGGCAGCATCGTCCTGGAAGTCGCAACCCAACACTGCGGGAAGAGGCCGTCTCGTTCAAGGATGTGTTTTGCAGAAATCATGGCCTCGACCTTCGGGCTATATCTGTTCTGATTGGTACATGTTTCCCTTCTGTGATGGCCCAAGGTGGGTTGAAACCGTCGCCAATTGGTAGAGGGTGGTGTGAGGGCTTTTTAGATGGCCCATGTGATCCTGTTGCGGGCAGGTCACTCCGCCACATTACTTCCGTGTTTGGTCAAATCCTCTCGGGTGGTCCTACAGGGCTGACACCCACTTCAATTGGTAGAGGACAGGGGAGGAGTTCTCAGAGGATACACAACCCCTTCTGGATGGGTCACCCTGTCCCAGAACATCCCCTGATCGGTCAAATCCAGTCTCCAGGTTGTAAAATGCTAGTTGCCCCTGCCAAATTTTAGTAAAAGAAGGGAAGAAAGGCATGTACCTTTTGCGTTATCTATAAGGTGGCCATCTTGGACTTGGGAAAGAATGTGGTGACCTTTTCCCATGTGCTCTATTATTTTGGGTGGGAAGCACACTCCCACGCACGGATTGAATCCGCGTAGATAGGGTCTAACATCCAGGCAGAGACAACGCAAAGAGGGATAGGGAGGGGTTTTAGTTAGGTCTACTCACCCGTTCCTATGTCCCTCATCGAAGTCCGTCCCTGATGTCCAATGTCAAGAGAGCAGCAGCCATCCACCACTGTCCTTGCAAGAGAGAGAGAGAACATCAACATTACCTCAGGGTGTAACTGTTTGGGAGAGTGGAGCATTTCCAGAGTTAAAGTTTTGTTAATCTGCCCCTTCTCTGTCCTATCCTAGCCCTTTTCCCCATAGGAAATAAAGTCTTGTTTGTGTGGTTACCACTGCGTGTCCTTTTTCTTGTGCTAAGGAAGCTCCGATAGATGGGCTTTACAAAGGGGACTATGTGGGAAGAATTTAATGTAAGATTCCCCATGTCTTCTGAATGGGGTTTGGGTCCTGCCCTCTTTAAAGGAAGGAAAAATCCTTACAGGTGATCCCACGCGGGTGAAACACAATGTGATTACTTAGTCATCTGTCCTATTCACCACGATGTGTGTGACCATGTGTATCACAGGAAGTAGCCCATGGGGCATTATAAATCCTCTGATTTCAAATGGACACTCGTGGATGAAGAAGGACAACTTTCAAATCCAGTGTGCACCGAGATTGTATGGACACTGAACGTATTGAGTACAACGCTCTTATCTTTCATCTGTTCATTAAACAAGGCCAAAGGAGCAGGGTTGGGAGGCTGGGCATTGACTTCCCCAGGATCATTCCTCTCCTAGTGATTCCCATTACAAATCTCCAGTCAAGGATGGGTAAGAATGGTGTCCCTAGCCTCTGTTCGTCAGAGGATGGAGATGGATGGCAGGAGAGAGATCACTTGATCATTGCCTGTTAGGTTCACTCCCTCAGGGGCACCTGGCATTGGCCACTGTCGGTAGACAGATACTGGGCTAGATGGACCTTTGGTCTGACCCGGTACGGCCTTTCTTATGTTCTTATGTATGGACAAACCCTAATGTCCTCAGTGATTCTAAGGGACAAGATGCCAGGTTTGGAATAAAATACTGCCTCCTTAAGATCATGTTTTCCATGAATTCAACTGTCACCAGATGGATCAGACTGAACAGTTTCAAACCTCGAGGAGGCTCTTACCTTCTAAACAGGGTCGGCTGTTTTCAAGTAAAATCACTAAAAGAGAAGGAGAAAACTCGAAAGAGGTTCCTCCTGGCGCTCAGGTACGTGAACCCCAATATTCCCCCAGTCCTCAAAGAGAGACCTGGAGAAGGAGACTTGCTGAAGCAAAGCCACAGGGTCTCTGAGGTTTCCCTGGCCCCTCGCCCCTGTCCTGCCTGGCTGATGTCAGCATCTCTCTGTGAGGTCACCACCTCCCCACCGCCTTTGACCAATAGTCTGAGGTCCTGCAAAAGGCCTTTGTGATGTCACTGCCACACCCCTCCCTTGCTGGGCTAATGTCCTGCCCCTGGCCAGGCACTTTGAAGGTTTGAGCTACTCCCTGTGGATCACCCCACTCAAGGAGCGCTCGTTCTAGGAAGCAAGTCGGATAGACAGGAAAACATCAGACGCTGCTCCCAATGCTACACTCAGTTCTAAAGAAACTAGTCGACTTTATTGCCACAAGAGACCATTAGAGCATCTAATCTGACCCCTGCATATCACAGGCCTCCTGTATGACACACTAGCTACTTTTGGGGTAAACACATTCCAGAAAGGCATCCAGTCATCATGAAATGACGTCACGAGATGGAGAATGCACCACTTTCCTTGGTAGCTTGTTCCTGTGGTGAATCATCCTCGCTGTTGAATATTTGTGCCTTAATTGTAATATGAATTTGTCTCTTTTCACCTTCCAGCCATTGGCTTTTTTTATGCCTTTCTCTGCTACATTAAAGAGCCCTTTAATAGCCAATCTTTTCTCTCCAGTAAGGCACTTCAACATTTCAATGAAGTCACCTTTCAATCTTCTTTTGAGAAGCTAAACAGGTTGAGCTCTTTCAATAGCTCACTAGAAGGCATTTTTCTCCAGCCCTCAGAACATTTGGTGGCTCTTTGCTGTCTCAGCTCCAATTTCACACCATCTTTTTCAAATGAGGACACCAAAACTGGAGGCAGTATTCCAGTATCAGTCTCGCTGATACCATGTCACCTCCTGTGACGTTCTTGACATAATCTGTAACTGTATAGATCACCGTTGCCACCACTGTTCTATATTTGCAGCCAATATTGTATAAAGGTGGTCACATAAAGGGTCTATGGAGAGGTTATGATTGGCTGATTATAATTGTGCTATCTCTAGATATGTATCATTTTTGTAGTTGACATTATGAATATTGGCTCTATGCTGCCTGTATTTCAAACTTGTGCTATGCTTCTGGGGAACACCCCAGCCAGACAAATTGGTGTCAGCTCTGCCTAGCCTGCTTGATGGCCCATTAAGGACCATCAGCTACACAATTGACCCATTTAGCGAAGGCAGATATGCCTTGTGGCTCAGCAAGGTGTGCAGGGACCTGCCTATGGACAGAACTCTAAGGTTTTTCTATGTCGTGTGCTGGATAGAGTGTCCTTGGGACAAAGAAAGCAAAGACCACATGGCAAGAGACTATAAAAGACTGACGCCTCATCTCCATCTTGTCTTCAGTCCTGCTTCCTACCTCTGGAGGGACTTGGCTACAAACTGAAGCTCTGTACAAAGGACTGAATGGCCCATCCCAGTTGTGGATGTACTCCAGAGACTTGATTTGAACCTGCAGTTTATTCCATCACTGCTACAAGCCTGAACCAAGAACTTTGCCAAAGTACAAGTTTTGCCCAGGGCACCATTTCCCCTGACGCTGGTCCTTGGTAACATTTCTTGATGGGGGAGGGGGCGGGAGGGGAGAGAGACGAGGCGTTTTCTCTCTGTTTCTTTCCTCTCCATTTTCTGCTCCTTCCTTCAATTCCAGAAACCTCTCTTGAGTTTCAGACTGTGCAGTGACACCCTCCCCACCCCAGGACTATGGAGCCTTTGGAGCAGAAAGATCCTAGGAGCTAAGGATGAATCCAGGGGTGAGTAGCTGGCAGGAAGGAGTCCTAGCAACTCTTCTGGGAGTGCAGGGGAGGAATGACTCCCCCTTCTCTACATTCTCCCCATGGGGTTCTGCGGAGCAGGGAGGGTTGTGTGATAAATTCCATCCAACATTCCCCTTTGATCCAAGCCGAGAGACATCTCAGCTCTGCACGATCCCCTTGGCAGCACCAAACAAGGGATGTTTTCCACTGCCCAGGAGACTCAGCCAGGGACTTTGCCATTTTGTTGCCCAATCACTTAGTTTTGTGAGAGCTTTTTGAAGTTCTTCACAATCTGCTTAACTATCTTGAGTAGTTTAGTATCATCTGTAAACTTTGCCACCTCACTGTTTACCCCTTTCTCCAGATCATTTATGAATAAATTGAATAGGATTGGTCCTAGGACTGACCCTTGGGGAACACCACTAGTTACCCCTCTCCATTCTGAGAATTTACCATTAATTCCTACCCTTTGTTCCCTGTCTTTTAACCAGTTCTCAATCCATGAAAGGACCTTCCCTTTTATCCCATGACAACTTAATTTACGTAAGAGCCTTTGGTGAGGGACCTTGTCAAAGGCTTTCAGGAAATCCAAGTACACTATGTCCACCGGATCCCCCTTGTCCACATGTTTGTTGACCCCTTCAAAGAACTCTAATAGATTAGTAAGACACGATTTCCCTTTACAGAAACCATGTTGACTACTGCTCAATAATTTATGTTTTTCTATGTGTCTGACAATTTTATTCTTAACTATTGTTTCAACTAATTTGCCCCGTACCGACGTTAGACTTACCGGTCTGTAATTGCCGGGATCACCTCTAGCGCCCTTTTTAAATATTGGCATTACATTAGCTAACTTCCAATCATTGGGTAACGAAGCCGATTTAAAGGACAGGTTACAAACGTTAGTTAATAGTTCCGCAACTTCACATTTGAGTTCTTTCAGAACTTTTGGGTGAATGCCATCTGGTCCCGGTGACTTGTTAATGTTGAGTTTATCAATTAATTCCAAAACCTCCTCTAGTGACACTTCAATCTGTGACAGTTCCTCAGATTTGTCACCTACAAAAGCCAGCTCAGGTTTGGGAATCTCCCTAACATCCTCAGCCGTGAAGACTGAAGCAAAGAATTCATTTAGTTTCTCCGCAATGACTTTATCGTCTTTAAGCGCTCCTTTTGTATTTTGATCGTCAAGGGGCCCCACTGGTTGTTTAGCAGGCTTCCTGCTTCTGATGTACTTAAAAAACATTTTGTTATTACCTTTGGAGTTTTTGGCTAGCCGTTCTTCAAACTCCTCTTTGGCTTTTCTTATTACACTCTTGCACTTAAGTTGGCTGTGTTTATGCTCCTTTCTATTTGCCTCACTAGGATTTGACGTCCACTTTTTAAAGGAAGTCTTTTTATCTCTCACTGCTTCTTTTACATGGTTGTTAAGCCACGATGGCTCTTTTTTAGTTATTTTACTCTGTTTCTTAATTTGGGGTATACATTGAAGTTGGGCCTCTATTATGGTGTCTTTAAAAAGGGCCCATGCAACTTGCAGGGATTTCATTTTAGTCACTCTACCTTTTAACTTTTGTTTAACTTTTGTTTAACTAACCATCTGCTTCCTCACCATGGGGAACAGGGGCAGAAAATGCTTTTTAAAAAGCCTTTTGAAAAGTAAAAAGTAAAACAAGCCAAGCAACCCCCTCCTTTGCTTTGTGCTGGGTGCCCAGCTGTGGGCTTGTGTGTGTGTGGGGGGGGAGGCTGGCGGGAGAGGTGTTCTGAGCACACTCCAGTCAGGGAAGGGGTGGAGTTGGCCAAAGGGGCAGGTTGAATCTTTAGCAGAGAATTCCTTTCTCCATTGTGTTAGCTAAGCGTTGCTGTTAAATGTCAGCCGACAAATGCAGCATTTGAAACAATCCGACTCTAAATCCCCCACCCTCTCAGTTGCTGTAGTTCTCACATCCTCTGCTCTTGTGATGTCACCACATGACATAGTGTCTTATTCCCATAGTGTCCTGTAGGTTAGACAGGAATAAGTTTATGAGGTAAAAACTGAAGCATAACTCCATCCCTTCCTCCTTTTGACTTCGGAAAAATAAATCCTGTCGCCTCCCTCAGCCCCAACCCAGCCCCACCGGCGCTGCTGCGGCTTGGAGACAGGTACCCTCTCATCTGGCCCTGTGCTGCTGTGGGGAGAGAGGGCTGGAGGGGGCAGTTCTTTCTCCCTGGGGCAACCTGCTCCCCAATCTCCTCATTCCCAGCCCCACCCCAGAGCCCTCACCCCCTGCGCCCCTACCCTCTGCTCCAATGCTGAGACCCTCATCCCTAGCCCCACTCCAGAGCCTGCACCCCCAGCCGGAGCCCTCACATCACTGCGCCCCAACCCCCCCCCCGAGCCTCTCCCACACTCCAAACCTTTCAGCCTCACCCCTGCCACACACCATCCATGTGCAGAATGAATTTTGTAAGGAGTGCAATATGCAGGTGATGTGTCACACCTCACCTCCATATTTGTTCCCAAAACAAAATTCATTCCACACATGGACATAACAAATTAGAGGAAACACTGCTCCTGACTTTCAGCCTCCCTCTCACATCTTGAATTTCACACACTGAGTGATCAGAATAAAGTGCCCTCAAGTGAGCTAGAGACCAACAGTGGTTCATAGTAATTATTCAGCAAGTATTTTAGAAGACCTAGGACATTACTGAAAATCATGACCTGCCAAGAGACAATTAATGGAGAGAAGCAGCAAGATTTATTCCATACATTGGATTGGTTGTGACTTATTTGCCTGATTTGAAAAGAGACCAAACTGACCTGAGTCTCCTTGGTGTCGATAGCCCCCTGCTCAGCCAATCAGCACTGAGACTCTGAGGGGCAGGAGGCTGAGGGGTCTCACCAGATGTCCCAAAGGACGGCCCAGGACACTATCAGAGGGGATCACTCTCAGACCCAGACCCACCTCTTGGTGAGGACCTCCCGCAATAAGACCAATACCCCTCCCTTGCCCGCACTCCAGACCCGTCCCTCCTAGGTAGAGGGAGGGAAGCTGGAAAAGGGAAAAAAGAAGCAAGAGAAGAGGAGAAAGGAGGGAGGAAAGAGGAAAAGATAAACCAAAAAGGATACACCCCAATGTCCCCAGGGATTCCAATCATCAAAACCTAGGGAGGAAATCAAATTCTGCCACCTGAAGCCAGTGCTGTCTGGGCCTAGAATGCTGCCTGCGCCAGGTGGATCAGACGGAACAGGTTCCAAACCTCTCTGAGCCTCCTACCTTCTCAAAGGGAAGTTTGTTTTCGGCACAATCAGTGGGAGGAAAGGAGAAAACTCCACAGAGGTTCCTCCTCATGCTCACAACTCTGAATCCTAATTCTCTCTCAGCCCTCGAGGAGAGACCTCGCAAAGGAGACTTGCGGCAGGAAAGCCGGGAGGTCTCAGAGACTGGCCTGGCCCTGCGCCTCTGTCCTGCCCGGGTGATGTCGGGGTCTCTCTCTCTCTCTGAGGTCACCCCCTCCCCACCACCTTTGCCCAATAGGCCGAGGTCCTGCAAAAGGCCTTTGTGATTTCACTGCCACACCCACCCCTCCCCTCAAAGCTGATGTCCTGCCCCTGGCCAGACTCATTGGGTGTTTGATTTGTTTCCCCTGGATCTGGGGTTGCCAACTTTCTGACCCCACAAAACCGAACACCCTCATCCCGCCCCTTCACCGAGGTCCCGGCCCGCTCAATCCATCTCCCTCTGTCGCTCGCTCTCCCCACGCTCACTCACTCGCTCGTGTTCACCGGGCTGAGGAGGGCTGGGGAGGGTCCCAGTTCAACTGGGTGTTGTTGGTTCAGACCTGGGAAGGAGGCTGCCTGCCAAACACCTTTGAGAGGCGCCGTCCCTCCTGTCAGAAAATCATCTCCCTCCTTCAGTTCAGTCACGGCCTGAATTGTTCCTTATCCCAGCAGAGCCAGAGGATTGAAAGCAGCAACGTCAAACCCCTGTGCAGCTAACAGGAATGGACACAGACACTCCCTTGTATCTGAACAGATATTTAGTTTTACTCTTGGTAAACTACAAGGCTAAAGGGACAGGCAGTGGCACCAGATCTAAGGAATGAAACACAACACAATCATCATCGTTATGCCCATCGCTGCCCCTTTATTCTTCCACTGTCTCTCTCCCACCACCGTCGCCCTCTCTCAGTTCAGTGACAGTGCCACACTCATGCTTCCGACACACAAAGACTCACACACACACCTTGCACGCAAACCTCACCAAGGAGTCAGATGCACCTGTTGGTTCCCTGCACCCCTGCTGTACAGAATCCAATCACAAGGAGAGCTGGCGGGGAGCCTGGGGCTGGAGTATTTAACCTACAGTGACGGCACTCACAGGAAAGATGCTGAACGAGTGCAAGTTAAACATTGGTAGCTCCGGTTCCAGTCCCCTCACAGGTCAGTCCATCCCTCCAGGAAAGGGGCACATCTGATTTCCCAGCTGGCTCAGTCTATCTGCGTAGTTCTTCTTTACACCCAGTCAGGTCTGAGGCCTGTTCCGCACCCTGTGTTTGAGGAAACCGTCATAACCAACTCTCTGCAATAGCAAAAGCAGGAGGCCGTGTTATTGCTCCTGCCCCAGCACAGACAGACAACGAGGGAAATGGTCTGTGTTGGAGGGTGGGGCTCCCTGCCCTTGGCCAAAGACCAGCACCTCCCTTTGCCCTTTGTCACTCGTGAAGCTTTTCTTTCAGCAGCGAGCCCTAGAGCTCAGTTGCTGGAGCGCTGTGTTTGTCACTGACGGTCGGGGAGCTCCACCATCACTGGGCTCTTCTGCCAGCAAGTCCAACGAAAGGATTGATTTCCTCATGTGACACTCCTGGGCTTATCTGAAGGAGTGTCCACACTGCACACTGAGCCTGTCTTTGCATGGCCTGGGCTTGGTGACTTGTATTGCCAAGCTGGTGTTTGAGCATCCAGACTGCAGTGGAAACTCAGGCCTCAGGCTGTGTCCATCCTTCTGCAGTAAGTCGTCCTAAGTGACGCTGCTCCAGCTACGGGACTAACACAGCTGGATTCGAGGTAGCTTAGGTCGACTTACTGCTGTGTCTACGCTGTGCTGGGCCGACGGGAGACTTACCTTACTCCTGTCATTCCCGGTGTAGTCCCAGAGTCGCCCGGAGAGCACTCTGCTGTCAATTTAGTGGGTCTTCACTAGACCCCCACTAAACCGACTTGGGTGCATCGATCGCATCAAACAGCCTCACAGCTGTGCTGTGCATCCACCCTGCACTGCTCAGCCCCGAGTCAGAAATTCAGCTCCTGTGGGGTGTGTCACCCTCCACAGCTGAAGATGCTCCCCGAGTCCCCAGTGATTTCTGCGATAACTTGTCTCCAGCCTGTTTGGGTCCATACGCTCCCCGCGGGGAGGCTGGGAGTGGTCTAGGGACAAGCTCTGGTTGCTCAGGCCTGTCAGGGAAGGCGAGCTCCGGGGAACATTGACACTCTGGAGATCCCTCAGTGGAAGCACAGGCGGTTGGTAAATAGGTGGGGCCCCTGGCACAGCTGCCGCCAACCAGGCCCTGGATGCCTGGGCCCTGGTGCCCAGCCTGTGCTCCATCTCCTCCTGTATCTGCTTCCCCCCTTCTCCCATCCCCCATCGCCCACTGCTGCCTGGCTGAGTCCCCCCTCTCCTCCACTGCACCCCCCTCTCTGGGGTCCTCACCACTCACCGTGGCCTCCTCTCCTCCACACCACCCCCACGGACTCATGGGTCAGCCCTGGGGCTGGTCAACGAGAGCTGAGGATTACAGTGGGCGAGAAGCCGGCTATGAGTCAGCAGTGTGCCCTTCTTGCCAAGAAGCCTAGCGGCATATTGGGCTGCGTTAGTAGGAGCATTGCCAGCAGATCGAGGAGGTGATTATTCCGCTCTATTGGGCACTGGTGAGGCCATATCTGGACATCTGGAGTATTGCGTCTGGTTTGGGGCCAACCCACTACAGAAAGGGTGTGGACAAATTGGAGAGGGTCCAGCTGACGACAAGGAAAATGACCAGGGGGCTGGAGCTTATTTAGTCTGCAGAAGAGGACAGCGAGGGGGGAATTAATAGCAGCCTTCAATAGGGTGACCAGACAGCAAATGTGAAAAATCGGGATGGGGTGGGGGGTAATAGGAGCCTATACAAGAAAAGGACCAAAAATCAGGACTACCCCTATCAAATCGCGATAACTGGGAACCCTCCCCATCAGCTACCTGCAAGGGGGGCGGGGGTCCAAAGAGGATGGAGCTCAGCTGTTCTCAGTGGTGGCAGATGACAGAACAAGGAGCAATGGTCTCAAGTTGCAGTGGGGGAGGTCTAGGTTGGATATTAGGAAACACTATTTCACTAGGAGGGTGGTGAAGCACTGGGATGGGTTCCTAGGGAGGTGGTGGAATCTCCTTCCTTAGAGGTTTTGAAGGCCCGGCTTGACAAAACCCTGGCTGGGATGATTTAGTTGGTGTTGGTCCTGCCATGGGCAGGGGTTGGACTGGATACCTCCTGAAGTCCTTTTCAACCTCATCTTCTCTGAGTCTGTCAGTCCTTTGTCCATCCCCTCAGTAGGCACCAACTTCCCCTCTGGCCAGTGGGTGCTCAACTCCTGCTCTGCCCCAGGCCCCTCCCCCACTCCACCTCTTCCCCAAAGCACCACCCCACCTTTTCCTGGTCTGCCCTGCCGCACCCCCAAATCAAACCCCTTCAGGAAAATAATAGTAGAGGAAGCAATAGTGGATGGGAACCTAGAAGGCAGTGACCACGAGCTGGTCGAGTTCAGGATCCTGACACAAGGAAGACAGGAGAGACCCTGGACTTCAGAAAAGCAGACTTGGACGCCCTCCGGAAGCGGATGGGCAGGATCCCCTGGGAGAAGAACATGACGGGGAAAGGAGTCGAGGAAATACTTTAAAAGTATTTTAAAGAATCCTTATTGAGGTTGCAGGAACAAACCATCCCGATGTGTAGGAAGAAAAGTAAATATGGCAGGCGACCAGCTTGGCTTAACAGTGAAAACACAAAAACAGCTTACAAGAAGTGGAAGATTGGACAAATACAAATACCCTACAAAGACCTTGTGAGCTCTCCAAGTTCAGGATTGTTCTCTGCAGATGTGGAACCATTATGGCAGATGTCACTCAAGGCTTCCCATCTATTCTGACTGACAACTGGAAACAGGTCCTCCCCAATCTCACTTTCTCCTGAATGATCTCATAAGATACAGACCAAAACTGATCACTTCCTCTCTCCTCTGGGGAAGGATTTGGGAAAAATCAGATCCTGATAGGTTTGATCTCTCCTGCACATATTTTGGTTTGTTCATCCCTTTTCCATTCCTCTCTCTGAGATTCCTTTCTCTCCAGCATAGGGAGTGACCTATGTCTGGATTGTCTCTATCTGCCATCAGGTGATGGGATGGTGAGTGAGAATGAGGAGGAGAAACCCCAGCAGGAAGATGCTGAACAAGTAGAACCACGTGGAACATTATCAGGAAGATCCAAAGGGAATGTTTACGGGAGTTGTGCACTCCCAGAAAAAGCAAAAGCCTGTGAGACTCAGCACAGGCCAGAGGAAAACTTCAGTAGCCACTCAGACCTTATTACATGCAAGAGAATCAACCTGGAAGAGACACGCTACAGATGCCATAAGTGTGGGAAAAGCTTCAATCGGAGCTCAACTCTTCTCACACATTGGAGAACCCACACTGGAGAGAAACCCTACATGTGCTCTGAGTGCGGGAAAAGCTTCATTCGGAGCTCTGCCCTGATCACACATCGGAGAATCCACACAGGTGAGAAACCTTATGGATGCTCTGAGTGTGGGAAACACTTCATTGATAGTTCAACCCTCATCTCATATCATAGAATCCACACAGGAGAGACGCCTTACACATGCGCTGAATGCGGGAAAAGCTTCAATCAGAGCTCAAACCTTATCAAACATAGGAGAATCCACACAGGTGAGAAACCTCATGGATGCTCTGAGTGTTGGAAACACTTCATTCATCGTTCAGCCCTCATCTCACATCAGAGAATCCACACAGGAGAGAAGCCCCACATATGCTCAGAGTGCGGGGAAAGCTTCAATCAGAACTCTACCCTGATTGCACATCAGAGAATCCACACAGGAGAGAGACGCTACACATGCTCTGAGTGTGGGAATAGTTTCAATCAGAGCTCAAACCTTATTAAACATCAGAAAATCCACATGGGGTATGTCTACACTACTGGATTATTCCGATTTTACAGAGACCGATTTTTGGAAACATTGTATAAAGTCGAGTGCACGTGGCCACACTAAGCACATTAATTCAGCGGTGTGCATCCATGTACCGAAGCTAGCGTCGAATTCTGGAGCGTTGCAATGTGCGTAGCTATCCCATAGTTCCCATAGTCTCTTCTGCCCATTGGAATTCTGGGTTGAGATACCAATGAATGATGGGGCAAAAACAGTGTCGCAGGTGATTCTGGGTAAATGTCATCAGACAATCCTCCCTCCGTGAAAGCAATGGCAGACAATTATTTCACACCCTTTTCCTGGATTGCCCAGGCAGATGCCATAGCACGGCAACCATGGAGCCCATTCAGCCTTTTTCACTGTCACCGTATGTCTACTGGATGTTGCTAACAGATGCGGTACTGCAGCGCTACACAGCATCATCCCCTTGCCTTGTGCAAATTAGCCAAGAGGGTGACCAGCTCTACTGTACCGTCTGCTGCATTGCAAGTTGACAATGACTGTTACCAGTCATACTGTACCGTCTGCTGCTGTCATGGGTGCTCCTGGCCGGCCTCGGTGAGGTCAGCTGGGGGCGCATGGACAAAAATGGGAATGACTCCCGAGGTCATTCTCTTCTTCAAGTTTTGTCTAAAGGAGAGTCAGTCCTGCCTAGAATATCAGGCAAGCCTACTAAAAACCAGAGAGGCAAATGGCCGCTCCAGATCAGAGCCCCAGATATCCCGCAGAAATGATGCGCTGCATGCCATTCTAGGGGTGCCCCTGCAACAATCCCACCCATTGCTTCCTCCTCCCCACCCTCCTGGGCTACCGTGGTAGTTATCCCCCATTTCTGTGATGAAGTTATAAAGAATGCATGAATTTGAAACAACACTGACTTTATTGCCTCTGCAAGTAGAGATCAAAGGAGGGAGGGGAGGGCAGCCTCCAGCTGCTATGATATTCCAGGCAGGAGTGAATCTTCAGGAGACAAAACTTAAAGAAGAGAATGACCTGGGGAATCATTCTCATTTTCGCCCAGGCGCCCCCGGCCGACCTCACCGAGGCCGGCCAGGAGCAATCAGGGGACGACGATGACAGAGATCAGTCATGCTGCACCATCTGCAAGGGAAGGGAAGGGAAGGGAAGGGAAGGGAAGGGGATGCTGCTGTGTAGCACTGCAGCACCACATCTGCCAGCAGCATCCAGTAGACATACGGTGACATTGAAAAAAGGCGGGAAATAATTTTTTTCCCTTGGTTTCACAGAGGGAGGGTTGGGAGGCTGATGACATATACCCTGAACCACCCGCAACAATGTTTTTGACACTTCAGGCTTTGGAAGCTCAGCCAAGAATTCAAATGGTTTTCGGACAGTGCGGGAACTGTGGGATAGCTACAGTCGTCAGTCGCTCCTCCCTCCGTGAGCATCCATTTCATTCTTTGGCTTTCTGTTACGCTTGTCTCAGCTCCTTAAGTTTCACGCAGCACTGGGCCGAGTTCCTGTTGTGGCCTCTGTCCATCATGGCCTTGGAGATTTTTTCAAATGTTTTGGCATTTTGTCTTTTGGAACGGAGTTCTCGTAGAATAGATTCATCTCCCCATACAGAGATCAGATTCAGTATCTCCCGTACGGTCCATGATGGAGCTCTTTTTTGATTCTGGGACTGAATGGTCACCTGTGCTGATCAGTGCTCCACGCTGGGCAAATAGGAAATTAAATTCAAAAGTTCCTGGGGCTTTTCCTATCTACCTGGCCAGTGCATCCGAGTTCAGATTGCTGTCCAGAGCGGTCACAATGGTGCACTGTGGGATAGCGCCCGGAGGCCAATACCGTTAGATTGCAGCCACACTAACTCTAATTCGAAATGGCAAAACCGATTTCAGCGCTACTCCCTCATCAGGAGGAGTGCAGCTATCGATATTAAGAGCCCTTTATATCAAAATAAAGGATTTCATTGTGTGGACGGGTGCAGCGTTAATTTGGTTTAAAACACTGCTATATTCGAAATAAACTCGTAGTGTAGACCAGGAAGGAAGGAAAACCTTCAATCAGAGCTCAAGCCTTATTAGACATCAGAAAATTCACATGAGAGAGAACTGTAATAAATGCCTTGACTAGGGTTGGCCAAAGATTTTTTTTTTAAAATCACATTTGTTAATTCCCCACAAAGTGATCTTCACATCATCTTCACCGTGGTCTCTCAGCTCCTGCAGATGGGTTGCCTGCTTCTGCCTTTTGCAGCTGACCCTTCTTTGGGGTCAATCCTGCGTTCTTTTCTATCAACTTTTTCACTTTTGAGTCGTAGGAGTGTGTGTCCCTCCAGCTAGGAATGTTCATCAGCTCCAGGTGGGGGGAGAGAGGTTTGATCCCAACAAGCTACACTGAGGCAAAACTACCTGGGCCTTCCATCCACTAGGGCTGCACATGGTGTTGGCTGCTCAAGTTAGTGACCTTGGTGTAAAAAGACAGTTATAGTTGTAGTGCAGCTGCAGCTGCAGCCCAGGTGCAGTGGTTGGCATTAGCTTTCCTTTGACCTGACCTAAACTCCATCACTTTTCCGAGTCTAAACAAACCCTGAGCATTACGGTTATACTGTTCCCCCATTTCAAAGCAATTGTTAGTCATCAACAAATTGTTTCGTTCCCAGTTGCTCTGATGTTGCTTCAGGTTGTGCTGGAGAACAAATTGTTACTACCACTTTTCTCACTTAAAATATATTGAACTATAACAAAGAGATGGAACTGGGAGAGAGAGCTCAGTGGTTTGAGCATTGGCCTGCTAAACCTAGGGTTGCGAGTTCAGCCTTTGAAGGGACGATTTGGGGCAAAAATCTGGGGATTGGTCCTGCTTTGAGCAGGGGGGTTGAATTCAATGACCTCTTGAGGTCCCTTCTAACCCTGATATTCTATGAACAGGGCAGGGATAGGGGAAAATGTCACTTCACCCTCTCTAACAACAGAAGAAGCTAGGGTAAGTCAGAGGGCTTCCCTATCACCATCCAAACCATTCAGTTGGGAAGGTCAATATATTTTCTAAAGGGCTGTGAAGAAGATTCCCTGGTAAATGACTTGGAACTAAGGTTAGGGGGTTGTTACAGGAGTGGGTGGGTGAGATTCTGTGGCCTGCATTGTGCAGGAGGTCAGACTAGATGATCATAATGGTCCCTTCTGACCTTAAACTCTATGAGACTATAAGATACCCATGCATTTGGCCCCCAAAGCAGTTGTGGCCCAGGCCCTGCAGGAGGTTGCTCGTGAAGAGATCTCCTTCCTAATCAGGTGCGGGTTGCCTGTTATTTGGGAAATGCAATTCCCATCTAGGTAGGGAAGGGGAAAATGGAAGTGATGTTTCTGTTCAGTCACCCCTGGGCGATGCTGCAAATATGTAGAAAATGAAATCCGTGTTGAATGTGATATAGCTGCAGAAAGAGACCTATTTTCCATAGATACCTGACATTTGGTGTTTTACAAGGATTCTAAGCCACACCTGAATTTAGTCCCTAATTTAAATCTGTGCCACCAGATTAAAGAAATAAAGGGCATATTTGGGGAGGAGGAGTTATACTTCACTATTGCTACTGATCTTTTATGTGCTTGGTGAAGAATTCTACACCAGAGAAGTATAAAATTACTCCAAGAAAAGTCAAAGGTTTGACAAGGACTCAGGTAGAAATCGCATGTACTAGTGGTTGATTTTTCGCCCCAGTGATGGAAGCTATGGTGACCTGTGGCCCAGGTAAACTATTTTTAGAATGCTGCTCCCTAGTTAAGTGGCATTGGTCTCACTCCTAAAGGATGCCATTATTAAATTGGGAACAACTGTCTTTTACCATTTGGATCCAAAGTTTCATGAAGCACAGAGAGAAACATCTGATTGCTTCAGAGCCAATCCATGCCTATGGGTCCCAATCTGGCTGCCTTGTTGGACAAGAAGCAGTTCCATGCTGGGCAAATTATGGTAGCTAATGAGGGAATGTATCAGATTCCAAGTTCAGACTGCAGGATACATGAATGCTGAGTCCTGACTCTGTGGTTTGGTCTCTTAGTTTTGCTATTAAGTCTTATGCATTTGTATCACTTCTCCACCTGTTGCTACTCTGAAAGATTAGAAAATGTGATAATAGAACACAGGTGTTTTTCTCATGATGCAGCCTTCCCACGTAGCGTGAGAGCCCTTCCACCTACACTTATGGGCGAAATGAACTCACATAAATGGAAGGCTCCTAGGTTATTGTAGAATGTGACTTCACACAAAACTCAATGGTGGAAATGGGAATTAAGAGAAAACTGCCCTATAGGTTTATATTTTGTAATCTTTGAATAAGTTGTTACCAGTGACAATGAAATTAAACATGAAGTTAATTAGTGTAAAGTAAGAGGCTGATTATGTGATAACTTTCAGTGTTACTATATAATTCAGGTTTTCTTCTAGTTCTCTCCCCGCCCCTCCTACTATATTGGAAATGGTGGCTAATCCTGAAAAGTAAAACCTCACTCCAAAGGAATTAGAGCGGGGGAACATGTGGGAGAAATAGCATGTATGAAAATAGAGCCCCAGTGTAGACTGTAATTATTTCTCTTTCAAATGGAATTTACTTTGATAAACTTTAAAATAAATATTCTGTGAAGAGGAAAATTGCTTGAGTCAAGATGTGTAACCTTCTACCGAGTTAGAGGGTAACAGCCACAGAGTCCCCAATTTGCTTGTTTGCTAAACAAAGACACATCGGGCAGGAGAGGTCAGAATTTAAAATGGTGATGGATGCAGGATGATTGATTTTTGCAACCAGTTATTTTTATGGGTGCTGAGACCGTTTTTCCTTTTGAGGAGGCAGCTGTTAGAGCCCAGCTGCTTAACCCTCAGGCCTGGCCATGGAAACCTCCCGTAACTGGCCTTTGTTTCTTTCACATTTGATACCTTTGGGGTTCACACGTCCACACTGCATGTGGTTTACGGCAGCAGATACTTTGAGAAAACTGCCGGGCTCAGTCGGGCTGTTCCAAACTGACGTTGGCCCAAACTCTGCCTCACTTCATCTAGAGTGGGACATGTCTGTATCGAAGGATTGGTTCACACCTGATTTGCCCAGACACCTCGCAGGAGGTGTGGTAAGATGGGGTAAGCTGGAATCTACAACGATAAAGTAAAAGGTAAGGGTGGGAGTCCTTCAGCTTTCAGCTCAACAAGCGTGTTCTGTTCATTCTCTCTGAAGCATCTGGCACTGGTCACTCTCAGGCAGCACACTGGGCTAGATGGCCCATTGGTTTGACCTAGTATGACCTGTCTTGTGTTCTTATGTAAGTCATCTAAGGGAGACTGACTTCCAGGATCCCAGGACTGATCCCCTCTGGGGAATGAAGCACAACAGTGACAGGCTGTGCAGCCTGCACTAGTCTCCTGTACCTGAAAAGCCTGCTAGCCCGAAGTGCTGGGCCAGCTATGCCAGTACCTGGTTCCTCAACTGCAGCTACAGGTCCTGCTCCATGTGACTCCAAAGCCAAAGAGCTGCAGAGATCCAACCCTCATAATCTTTGCCATTTATTTTCCTTTTCTATTATTAGTGATGCAATAGTGAAATCTAAGGAGAAAACTAATTCACTTTGAGGCTGTGGGCTAAATATAAGCAATAATTTGGTTTCGGTATTGAAATGTTCAGCTCTCCAAATCTGGGATGCACTGCCTGGGTGAAAACCTCTGATTGGGGTTTTGGTACCACTAAATATGCACCTGCCTCCTTGGGTTGCTGTTCTAGGATTTATAAGGGTTGATTTTCTGCTGTATTCTTCTGATGGTTTGACTAAATTGATGACTTGATTCCAACGCAATATCCTAGTTAACTCGTTGATTTACTGATTTGACCTGAACTTTATCACTGCATTGTTTAACCCTTCATTAGCTAGTCGTTTAGCCTTAGCGATGTATGTTCTTGGTTGTATTTGTTCATGTTAATAAAACATGAAACTGGGATACTGAGTCATTTCTTTCAATAAGCAACAAGGGCTGGAACTGTGGAGAATGTGAACGGAGATCAGACATTGGACGTCTGAGCCTTATCAGATTCATCTAAATTAACACTGTGTTTCCCAAAGGGGAGCAATGGAGGGGCATCTATCTTAGCTCCAGCTGCGGCCGGGTGGGGAGGGAGAGCTCAGACCATCACAAGGGAAAATAAGCTCCCCTACCCAGGCTTTCAGGAATTTGGGGAGGGGTGCAGTGTGTCTGAGTGAGGAGAGATCAGTGAGGTGGGGCTGATCTGAGTAGGGGTCAGGGGTCTTGCTCTGCAGCCACTCTCATGGCCCTGCCCAATCCTTACCCCAGTCTGATTTGCCCAGGGGTTGGGCCTTGTCAGGCCAAGATGGGGTTGGAGCTCTGGTTGGAAGGGCTGTAAAAGGTAGTGAACAGTTTGTAGATTTCAGCCAGCAGGGTGTTGGTAGAGTAAATGTGTGTGTGTTAAAGGGACGCTGCTGACAGAGGACAGGATGAAGGTGGTGCAGGCAACTGTAACTGCGTCTCCTGCTTTTCAGAAGTTTGAGATTTGCGTCGGCAGAGGTTCTGCAAGGGGCTGATATTGCTCCAGCCAATCTTAACTCTGCATTAAGGAAGGGTTTTGCCCTTTAATGATTAATTCTCCCTCAGTACTAACTGGGCTCTGAGGCTGACCCCCAAGCTAAATGCTTAGAAAGAAAACAATGAAAATATCAACTGTCCATGACTCGTTTAAAACAAATCCTGTCCCTCCTGTCTGCACTGGCAATGATGAGAGGAAACCAAGCCAAGTGATTCATTGCCTCGGGAGAAGTTTAACCACTTCCATTCTCTGTATCTTTACTGTAACGGAAAGGAACAAGAAAAGCAAATGGAGTTCACAGAGAAAAAGTGGCAGATTTCTTCTCTCCAAAGCTCTGAGAGCAAACCCTGTTCTCCACATGACCCTCTTCTTTATATTTAACTCCTCCCCATTGGGCTGGATTACTGCTAGTAGCACATCCTCGCTCTGCTTCCTTCAGCATCTCAGTGTGATTACGATTAGATGAGTAATGTCCGTCCTTTCCTTCAACCTGCAAAGGAAACTTCTGCTTCACCACACCAGCTAACAAGAAGTCATGAAAGCAGTTTCCTTGGGAATTCCAGTCCTTGTATTACCACCAAAACACTAGACTGAGAAATGAGTGGTTCTTTAAAATCAATGTCTTCAACTAAGGCCTGGTCTACACTAGGTGGGGTGTCGATCTAAGACGCAACTTCAGCTACGTGAATAGCGTAGCTGAAGTCGAAGTACCTTAGCTAGAATTACTTACCCGTCCTCACGGCGCGGATCGACGTCCACGGCTCCCCGTCGACTCCGCTACCGCCACTCACTCTGGTGGAGTTCGAGTCGACGGAGCGTGTTCGGGGTTCAATATCGCATCTAGATGAGACGCGATATATCGAACTCCGAGAAATCGATTGCTACCCGCCAATCTGGCGGGAGTGAAGACACCCTAAGAGGCTATATTCTGATCTCACAGGACCAGCCGCCCACCCAGGTCAATATATAACTTAGATATTTCCCAAAATCACATTGATGCCAATCCTTCAGTATCTAAATGCTAAAGGTTTATTTATAAAAAGAAAGAAAGAAAGAAAGAAAGAAAGAAAGAAAGAAAGAAAGAAAGGTGAGAATTAAAATTGGTTAAAGGAATCAAATACAATAATTGCAAAGTTCTTGGTTCAGGCTTATAGCAGTGATAGAATAAACTGCTGGCTTGATAAGTCTTTGGGTGCTTCCAAGTCACTGGAAGTTCCTCTCCCTTGGTTAGATGCTCCCATTAGTATAAGTCAGGGGTGTCCAAACTACGGCCCGCGGGCCAACTGCGGCCCGCGGGTCAGTTTTTATTGGCCCGCAGCAAATTCTGAAAATATAATTGAATATGGCCCGCACATGGCGCTTGAGCTCAACTCTGTTGCACTTCTCAGTTTCAACACTAGATGGAGCCAGTCACAGAAAAGGTGCTTCTCCACTAAACAACATTAAGCAAAGAAAATAGTTACCACGAGTCACCAGAAATGGCAGCACCGAAGAAACGCAAGATAGCAAGTGAGTGTAGAACAGGGTGGGCAAACTATGGCCTGCAGGCCACATCCGACCAGCAGGACCGTCCTGCTGAGCCCCGAGCTTCTAGCCCGAGACGCTCGCCCAAGGCCCCTCCCACACTGTTCCCCCTCGCCCACAGCCTCAGCTCGCTCGCTCGCTCCACTGCCGGAGCCGGCACAAGGGAGCAGGGTGGGTTGGATAGAGGGCAGGAGAGTCCGGGGTGGTGGTCAGGGGGCGGGGGTGTGGATAGGGGTTGGGGGGAACAGGGGGTTGAATGGGGGCAGGGGTCCCGGGGGATAGTCAGGAAGGAGGGGGGTTGGATGGGGTGGCAGGGGGCAGTGAGGGGCAGGGGTTCTGGGGGCAGTCGGGGACAGGGAGAAGGGGTGGGTGGATGGGGCAGGGGTCCCGGGGGGTAGTCAGGAAGGAGGGGGGTTGGGTGGGGTGGCAGGGGGCAGTGAGGGGCAGGGGTTCTGGGGGCAGTCAGGGACAGGGAGAAGGGGTGTGGATGGGGCAGGGGTCCCGGGAGGGCCGTCAGGAATGAGAGGAGGGGTTGGATGGGGCGGCAGGGGCCCAGGGGCAGTCAGGGGACAGGGAGCAGGTGTGTGTGGATGGGGCAGGGGTCCCAGAGGGACCATCAGGGAATGGGGCAGTTGGATGGGGCAGGAGTGCTGGCCGGGGGGGGGTGGTAGATAGGAGGTGGGGGCTGGGCCATGACCCCCTCCCCTAACCGGCCCTCCATACAATTTACGAAACCCGATGCGGCCCTCAAGCCAAAAAGTTTGCCCGCCCCTGGTATAAGTCCATAGTCCAGATGTTTGAGCAGGAAAGAGGCTGGAGCAGGCTAGAGGCACAGTGGAGATGTTTCCAGGGCCTCTTTTAACTTCTGCCATATGAAGGGAAACCCATTGTTTCAAAGTCCTCAGCACAGCTAGTGGAAAATCACAGGTGAAAGATGGGAGCTTGGAGTCACATGGGCAAGTCCCTGTCCATGCCCCATTTTGCTCAGTCATTGCAGGATGGATACTTTGCAGGATACGTCAGATAGAACATTCACAGAAAAGTCCGTTCAGTGTAGATGGGTGCCTCCCATGGTCCATTGTGAATTAAGTGTCCGTTCGATGGGCCACTCACTGGCTAACAGCTCACTTCAGCGGATGCATAGAATGGAACACAGAAAGAAGATATTTATACATACAGAGACCGTGAAAAGGTGGAAGTAGCCATACCAACTCTAAGCGGCCAATCAACTGAGATGAGCAATCATCAGCAGGAGAAAAAAACCTTTGAAGTGATAATCAAGATGACCCACAGAAGGTGTGAGGATACTTAACGTGGAGAAATAGATTCAATTAGTGCAATGACCCAACCATTCCCAGTCTCTGTTTAAAACCCCTGCCCCATCCACCCACCCCTTCTCCCTGTCCCCGACTGCCCCCAGAACCCCTGCCCCTCACTGCCCCCTGCCACCCCATCCAACCCCCCTCCTTTCTGACTATCCCCCGGGACCCCTGCCCCCATTCAACCCCCTGTTCCCCCCAACCCCTATCCACACCCCCGCCCCCTGACCACCACCCCGGACTCTCCTGCCCTCTATCCAACCCACCCTGCTCCCTGCCTCCTTACCGTGCTGCCTGGAGCACCAGTGGCTGGCAGTGTTACAGCCGCGCCACCCGGCTGGAGCCGGGACATGCCACCACCGCCACCGCGCAGCTCAGAGCACTGGGTCAGGCCGGGCTCTGCAGCTGCACTGCCCAAGGAGCTCACAGCAGAGCCTTGTGCCGGCTCCGGCAGTGGAGCGAGCGAGCGAGCTGAGGCTGTGGGCGAGGGGGAACAGTGTGGGAGGGGCCTTGGGCGAGCGTCTCGGGCTAGAAGCTCGGGGGCTCAGCAGGACGGTCCCGCGGGTCGGATGTGGCCTGCAGGCCATAGTTTGCCCACCCCTGTTCTACACTCACTTGCTATCTTGCGTTTCTTCGGTGCTGCCATTTCTGGTGACTCGTGGTAACTATTTTTCTTTGCTTAATGTTGTTTAGTGGAGAAGCACCTTTTCTGTGACTGGCTCCATCTAGTGTTGAAACTGAGAAGTGCAACAGAGTTGAGCTCAAGCGCCATGTGCGGGCCATATTCAATTATATTTTCAGAATTTGCTGCGGCCAATAAAACTGACCCGCTGGCCGCAGTTGGCCCGCGGGCCGTAGTTTGGACACCCCTGACGTCTACTCATGGGCGCATCTAACCACGGGAGAGGAACTTCCAGTGACTTGAAGCACCCAAAGACTTATCAAGCCAGCAGTTTATTCTATCACTGCTATAAGCCTGAACCAAGAACTTTGCAATTATTGTATTTGATTCCTTTAACCAATTTTAATTCTCACCTTTCTTTCTTTCTTTCTTTCTTTCTTTCTTTCTTTCTTTCTTTCTTTCTTTCTTTCTTTATATAAATAAAAATTTATCATTTAGATACTGAAGGATTGGCATCAATGTGATTTTGGGAAATATCTAAGTTATATATTGACCTGGGTGGGCGGCTGGTCCTGTGAGATCAGAATATAGCCTCTTAGGGTGTCTTCACTCCCCGCCAGATTGGCGGGTAGCAATCGATTTCTCGGAGTTCGATATATCGCGTCTCATCTAGATGCGATATTGAACCCCGAACACGCTCCCGTCGACTCCGGAACTCCACCAGAGTGAGTGGCGGTAGCGGAGTCGACGGGGGAGCCGTGGACGTCGATCCCGCGCCGTGAGGACGGGTAAGTAATTCTAGCTAAGGTACTTCGACTTCAGCTACGCTATTCACGTAGCTGAAGTTGCGTACCTTAGATCGACACCCCCCCCCACCTAGTGTAGACCAGGCCTTAGTTGAAGACATTGATTTTAAAGAACCACTCATTTCTCAGTCTAGTGTTTTTGGTGGTAATACAAGGACTGGAATTCCCAAGGAAACTGCTTTCATGACTTCTTGTTAGCTGGTGTGGTGAAGCAGAAGTTTCCTTTGCAGGTTGAAGGGGAAAGGACGGACATTACTCATCTAATCGTAATCACACTGAGATGCTGAAGGAAGCAGAGCGAGGATGTGCTACTAGCAGTAATCCAGCCCAATGGGGAGGAGTTAAATATAAAGAAGAGGGTCATGTGGAGAACAGGGTTTGCTCTCAGAGCTTTGGAGAGAGAAGAAATCTGCCACTTTTTCTCTGTGAACTCCATTTGCTTTTCTTGTTCCTTTCCGTTACAGTAAAGATACAGAGAATGGAAGTGGTTAAACTTCTCCCGAGGCAATGAATCACTTGGCTTGGTTTCCTCTCATCATTGCCAGTGCAGACAGGAGGGACAGGATTTGTTTTAAACGAGTCATGGACAGTTGATATTTTCATTGTTTTCTTTCTAAGCATTTAGCTTGGGGGTCAGCCTCAGAGCCCAGTTAGTACTGAGGGAGAATTAATCATTAAAGGGCAAAACCCTTCCTTAATGCAGAGTTAAGATTGGCTGGAGCAATATCAGCCCCTTGCAGAACCTCTGCAGCCGCAAAACTCAAACTTCTGAAAAGCAGGAGACGCAGTTACAGTTGCCTGCACCACCTTCATCCTGTCCTCTGTCAGCAGCGTCCCTTTAACACACACACATTTACTCTACCAACACCCTGCTGGCTGAAATCTACAAACTGTTCACTACCTTTTACAGCCCTTCCAACCAGAGCTCCAACCCCATCTTGGCCTGACAAGGCCCAACCCTGGGCAAATCAGACTGGGGTAAGGATTGGGCAGGGCCATGAGAGTGGCTGCAGAGCAAGACCCTGACCCCTACTCAGATCAGCCCCACCTCACTGATCTCTCCTCACTCAGACACACTGCACCCTCCCCAAATTCCTGAAAGCCTGGGTAGGGGAGCTTATTTTCCTTGTGATGGTCTGAGCTCTCCTCCCCACCCGGCCGCAGCTGGAGCTAAGATAGATGCCCCTCCATTGCTCCCTTTGGGAAACACAGTGTTAATTTAGATGAATCTGATAAGGCTCAGACGTCCAATGTCTGATCTCCGTTCACATTCTCCACAGTTCCAGCCCTTGTTGCTTATTGAAAGAAATGACTCAGTATCCCAGTTTCATGTTTTATTAACATGAACATATACAACCAAGAACATACATCGCTAAGGCTAAACGACTAGCTAATGAAGGGTTAAACAATGCAGTGATAAAGTTCAGGTCAAATCAGTAAATCAACGAGTTAACTAGGATATTGCGTTGGAATCAAGTCATCAATTTAGTCAAACCATCAGAAGAATACAGCAGAAAATCAACCCTTATAAATCCTAGAACAGCAACCCAAGGAGGCAGGTGCATATTTAGTGGTACCAAAACCCCAATCAGAGGTTTTCACCCAGGCAGTGCATCCCAGATTTGGAGAGCTGAACATTTCAATACCGAAACCAAATTATTGCTTATATTTAGCCCACAGCCTCAAAGTGAATTAGTTTTCTCCTTAGATTTCACTATTGCATCACTAATAATAGAAAAAGGAAAATAAATGGCAAAGATTATGAGGGGTTGGATCTCTGCAGCTCTTTGGCTTTGGAGTCACATGGAGCAGGACCTGTAGCTGCAGTTGAGGAACCAGGTACTGGCATAGCTGGCCCAGCACTTCGGGCTAGCAGGCTTTTCAGGTACAGGAGACTAGTGCAGGCTGCACAGCCTGTCACTGTTGTGCTTCATTCCCCAGAGGGGATCAGTCCTGGGATCCTGGAAGTCAGTCTCCTTAGATGACTTACATAAGAACACAAGACAGGTCATACTAGGTCAAACCAATGGGCCATCTAGCCCAGTGTGCTGCCTGAGAGTGACCAGTGCCAGATGCTTCAGAGAGAATGAACAGAACACGCTTGTTGAGCTGAAAGCTGAAGGACTCCCACCCTTACCTTTTACTTTATCGTTGTAGATTCCAGCTTACCCCATCTTACCACACCTCCTGCGAGGTGTCTGGGCAAATCAGGTGTGAACCAATCCTTCGATACAGACATGTCCCACTCTAGATGAAGTGAGGCAGAGTTTGGGCCAACGTCAGTTTGGAACAGCCCGACTGAGCCCGGCAGTTTTCTCAAAGTATCTGCTGCCGTAAACCACATGCAGTGTGGACGTGTGAACCCCAAAGGTATCAAATGTGAAAGAAACAAAGGCCAGTTACGGGAGGTTTCCATGGCCAGGCCTGAGGGTTAAGCAGCTGGGCTCTAACAGCTGCCTCCTCAAAAGGAAAACGGTCTCAGCACCCATAAAAATAACTGGTTGCAAAAATCAATCATCCTGCATCCATCCCCATTTTAAATTCTGACCTCTCCGCCCGATGTGTCTTTGTTTAGCAAACAAGCAAATTGGGGACTCTGTGGCTGTTACCCTCTAACTCGGTAGAAGGTTACACATCTTGACTCAAGCAATTTTCCTCTTCACAGAATATTTATTTTAAAGTTTATCAAAGTAAATTCCATTTGAAAGAGAAATAATTACAGTCTACACTGGGGCTCTATTTTCATACATGCTATTTCTCCCACATGTTCCCCGCTCTAATTCCTTTGGAGTGAGGTTTTACTTTTCAGGATTAGCCACCATTTCCAATATAGTAGGAGGGGGGGAGAGAACTAGAAGAAAACCTGAATTATATAGTAACACTGAAAGTTATCACATAATCAGCCTCTTACTTTACACTAATTAACTTCATGTTTAATTTCATTGTCACTGGTAACAACTTATTCAAAGATTACAAAATATAAACCTATAGGGCAGTTTTCTCTTAATTCCCATTTCCACCATTGAGTTTTGTGTGAAGTCACATTCTACAATAACCTAGGAGCCTTCCATTTATGTGAGTTCATTTCGCCCATAAGTGTAGGTGGAAGGGCTCTCACGCTACGTGGGAAGGCTGCATCATGAGAAAAACACCTGTGTTCTATTATCACATTTTCTAATCTTTCAGAGTAGCAACAGGTGGAGAAGTGATACAAATGCATAAGACTTAATAGCAAAACTAAGAGACCAAACCACAGAGTCAGGACTCAGCATTCATGTATCCTGCAGTCTGAACTTGGAATCTGATACATTCCTCATTAGCTACCATAATTTGCCCAGCATGGAACTGCTTCTTGTCCAACAAGGCAGCCAGATTGGGACCCATAGGCATGGATTGGCTCTGAAGCAATCAGATGTTTCTCTCTGTGCTTCATGAAACTTTGGATCCAAATGGTAAAAGACAGTTGTTCCCAATTTAATAATGGCATCCTTTAGGAGTGAGACCAATGCCACTTAACTAGGGAGCAGCATTCTAAAAATAGTTTACCTGGGCCACAGGTCACCATAGCTTCCATCACTGGGGCGAAAAATCAACCACTAGTACATGCGATTTCTACCTGAGTCCTTGTCAAACCTTTGACTTTTCTTGGAGTAATTTTATACTTCTCTGGTGTAGAATTCTTCACCAAGCACATAAAAGATCAGTAGCAATAGTGAAGTATAACTCCTCCTCCCCAAATATGCCCTTTATTTCTTTAATCTGGTGGCACAGATTTAAATTAGGGACTAAATTCAGGTGTGGCTTAGAATCCTTGTAAAACACCAAATGTCAGGTATCTATGGAAAATAGGTCTCTTTCTGCAGCTATATCACATTCAACACGGATTTCATTTTCTACATATTTGCAGCATCGCCCAGGGGTGACTGAACAGAAACATCAATTCCATCTTTCCCTTCACTACCTAGATGGGAATTGCATTTCCCAAATAACAGGCAACCCGCACCTGATTAGGAAGGAGATCTCTTCACGAGCAACCTCCTGCAGGGCCTGGGCCACAACTGCTTTGGGGGCCAAATGCATGGGTATCTTATAGTCTCATAGAGTTTAAGGTCAGAAGGGACCATTATGATCATCTAGTCTGACCTCCTGCACAATGCAGGCCACAGAATCTCACCCACCCACTCCTGTAACAACCCCCTAACCTTAGTTCCAAGTCATTTACCAGGAATCTTCTTCACAGCCCTTTAGAAAATATATTGACCTTCCCAACTGAATGGTTTGGATGGTGATAGGAAGCCCTCTGACTTACCCTAGCTTCTTCTGTTGTTAGAGAGGGTGAAGTGACATTTTCCCCTATCCCTGCCCTGTTCATAGAATATCAGGGTTAGAAGGGACCTCAAGAGGTCATTGAATTCAATGCTCAAAGCAGGACCAATCCCCAGATTTTTGCCCCAAATCGTCCCTTCAAAGGCTGAACTCGCAACCCTAGGTTTAGCAGGCCAATGCTCAAACCACTGAGCTCTCTCTCCCAGTTCCATCTCTTTGTTATAGTTCAATATATTTTAAGTGAGAAAAGTGGTAGTAACAATTTGTTCTCCAGCACAACCTGAAGCAACATCAGAGCAACTGGGAACGAAACAATTTGTTGATGACTAACAATTGCTTTGAAATGGGGGAACAGTATAACCGTAATGCTCAGGGTTTGTTTAGACTCGGAAAAGTGATGGAGTTTAGGTCAGGTCAAAGGGAAAGCTAATGCCAACCACTGCACCTGGGCTGCAGCTGCAGCTGCACTACAACTATAACTGTCTTTTTACACCAAGGTCACTAACTTGAGCAGCCAACACCATGTGCAGCCCTAGTGGATGGAAGGCCCAGGTAGTTTTTGCCTCAGTGTAGCTTGTTGGGATCAAACCTCTCTCTCCCCCCACCTGGAGCTGATGAACATTCCTAGCTGGAGGGACACACACTCCTACGACTCAAAAGGAAAAAGTTGATAGAAAAGAACGCAGGATTGACCCCAAAGAAGGGTCAGCTGCAAAAGGCAGAAGCAGGCAACCCATCTGCAGGAGCTGAGAGACCACGGTGAAGATGATGTGAAGATCACTTTGTGGGGAATTAACAAATGTGATTTTAAAAAAAAAATCTTTGGCCAACCCTAGTCAAGGCATTTATTACAGTTCTCTCTCATGTGAATTTTCTGATGTCTAATAAGGCTTGAGCTCTGATTGAAGGTTTTCCTTCCTTCCTGGTCTACACTACGAGTTTATTTCGAATATAGCAGCGTTTTAAACCAAATTAACGCTGCACCCGTCCACACAATGAAATCCTTTATTTTGATATAAAGGGCTCTTAATATCGATAGCTGCACTCCTCCCTGATGAGGGGAGTAGCGCTGAAATCGGTTTTGCCATTTCGAATTAGAGTTAGTGTGGCTGCAATCTAACGGTATTGGCCTCCGGGCGCTATCCCACAGTGCACCATTGTGACCGCTCTGGACAGCAATCTGAACTCGGATGCACTGGCCAGGTAGATAGGAAAAGCCCCAGGAACTTTTGAATTTAATTTCCTATTTGCCCAGCGTGGAGCACTGATCAGCACAGGTGACCATTCAGTCCCAGAATCAAAAAAGAGCTCCATCATGGACCGTACGGGAGATACTGAATCTGATCTCTGTATGGGGAGATGAATCTATTCTACGAGAACTCCGTTCCAAAAGACAAAATGCCAAAACATTTGAAAAAATCTCCAAGGCCATGATGGACAGAGGCCACAACAGGAACTCGGCCCAGTGCTGCGTGAAACTTAAGGAGCTGAGACAAGCGTAACAGAAAGCCAAAGAATGAAATGGATGCTCACGGAGGGAGGAGCGACTGACGACTGTAGCTATCCCACAGTTCCCGCACTGTCCGAAAACCATTTGAATTCTTGGCTGAGCTTCCAAAGCCTGAAGTGTCAAAAACATTGTTGCGGGTGGTTCAGGGTATATGTCATCAGCCCCCCAACCCTCCCTCTGTGAAACCAAGGGAAAAAAATTATTTCCCGCCTTTTTTCAATGTCACCGTATGTCTACTGGATGCTGCTGGCAGATGCGGTGCTGCAGTGCTACACAGCAGCATCCCCTTTCCCTTCCCTTCCCTTCCCTTGCAGATGGTGCAGCATGACTGATCTCCGTCATCGTCGTCCCCTGATTGCTCCTGGCCGGCCTCGGTGAGGTCGGCCGGGGGCGCCTGGGCGAAAATGAGAATGATTCCCCAGGTCATTCTCTTCTTTAAGTTTTGTCTCCTGAAGATTCACTCCTGCCTGGAATATCATAGCAGCTGGAGGCTGCCCTCCCCTCCCTCCTTTGATCTCTACTTGCAGAGGCAATAAAGTCAGTGTTGTTTCAAATTCATGCATTCTTTATAACTTCATCACAGAAATGGGGGATAACTACCACGGTAGCCCAGGAGGGGTGGGGGAGGAGGGAAGCAATGGGTGGGATTGTTGCAGGGGCACCCCCTAGAATGGCATGCAGCGCATCATTTCTGCGGGATATCTGGGGCTCTGATCTGGAGCGGCCATTTGCCTCTCTGGTTTTTTAGTAGGCTTGCCTGATATTCTAGGCAGGACTGACTCTCCCTTTAGACAAAACTTGAAGAAGAGAATGACCTCGGGAGTCATTCCCATTTTTGTCCATGCGCCCCCAGCTGACCTCACCGAGGCCGGCCAGGAGCACCCATGACAGCAGCAGACGGTACAGTATGACTGGTAACAGTCATTGTCAACTTGCAATGCAGCAGACGGTACAGTAGAGCTGGTCACCCTCTTGGCTAATTTGCAAAAGGCAAGGGGATGATGCTGTGTAGCGCTGCAGTACCGCATCTGTTAGCAACATCCAGTAGACATACGGTGACAGTGAAAAAAGGCTGAATGGGCTCCATGGTTGCCGTGCTATGGCATCTGCCTGGGCAATCCAGGGAAAAGGGTGTGAAATAATTGTCTGCCATTGCTTTCACGGAGGGAGGATTGTCTGATGACATTTACCCAGAATCACCTGCGACACTGTTTTTGCCCCATCATTCATTGGTATCTCAACCCAGAATTCCAATGGGCAGAAGAGACTATGGGAACTATGGGATAGCTACGCACATTGCAACGCTCCAGAATTCGACGCTAGCTTCGGTACATGGATGCACACCGCTGAATTAATGTGCTTAGTGTGGCCACGTGCACTCGACTTTATACAATGTTTCCAAAATCGGTCTCTGTAAAATCGGAATAATCCAGTAGTGTAGACATACCCCATGTGGATTTTCTGATGTTTAATAAGGTTTGAGCTCTGATTGAAACTATTCCCACACTCAGAGCATGTGTAGCGTCTCTCTCCTGTGTGGATTCTCTGATGTGCAATCAGGGTAGAGTTCTGATTGAAGCTTTCCCCGCACTCTGAGCATATGTGGGGCTTCTCTCCTGTGTGGATTCTCTGATGTGAGATGAGGGCTGAACGATGAATGAAGTGTTTCCCACACTCAGAGCATCCATGAGGTTTCTCACCTGTGTGGATTCTCCTATGTTTGATAAGGTTTGAGCTCTGATTGAAGCTTTTCCCGCATTCAGCGCATGTGTAAGGCGTCTCTCCTGTGTGGATTCTATGATATGAGATGAGGGTTGAACTATCACTATCAATGAAGTGTTTCCCACACTCAGAGCATCCATAAGGTTTCTCACCTGTGTGGATTCTCCGATGTGTGATCAGGCAGAGCTCCGAATGAAGCTTTTCCCGCACTCAGAGCACATGTAGGGTTTCTCTCCAGTGTGGGTTCTCCAATGTGTGAGAAGAGTTGAGCTCGATTGAAGCTTTTCCCACACTTATGGCATCTGTAGCGTGTCTCTTCCAGGTTGATTCTCTTGCATGTAATAAGGTCTGAGTGGCTACTGAAGTTTTCCTCTGGCCTGTGCTGAGTCTCACAGGCTTTTGCTTTTTCTGGGAGTGCACAACTCCCGTAAACATTCCCTTGGATCTTCCTGATAATGTTCCACGTGGTTCTACTTGTTCAGCATCTTCCTGCTGGGGTTTCTCCTCCTCATTCTCACTCACCATCCCATCACCTGATGGCAGATAGAGACAATCCAGACATAGGTCACTCCCTATGCTGGAGAGAAAGGAATCTCAGAGAGAGGAATGGAAAAGGGATGAACAAACCAAAATATGTGCAGGAGAGATCAAACCTATCAGGATCTGATTTTTCCCAAATCCTTCCCCAGAGGAGAGAGGAAGTGATCAGTTTTGGTCTGTATCTTATGAGATCATTCAGGAGAAAGTGAGATTGGGGAGGGACCTGTTTCCAGTTGTCAGTCAGAATAGATGGGAAGCCTTGAGTGACATCTGCCATAATGGTTCCACATCTGCAGAGAACAATCCTGAACTTGGAGAGCTCACAAGGTCTTTGTAGGGTATTTGTATTTGTCCAATCTTCCACTTCTTGTAAGCTGTTTGTGTGTTTTCACTGTTAAGCCAAGCTGGTCGCCTGCCATATTTACTTTTCTTCCTACACATCGGGATGGTTTGTTCCTGCAACCTCAATAAGGATTCTTTAAAATACTTTTTAAAGTATTTCCTCGACTCCTTTCCCCGTCATGTTATTCTCCCAGGGGATCCTGCCCATCAGCTTCCTGAGGGAGTCAAAGTCTGCTTTTCTGAAGTCCAGGGTCTCTCCTTTCTTCCTTGTGTCAGGATCCTGAACTCGACCATCTCATGGTCACTGCCTTCTAGGTTCCCATCCACTATTGCTTCCTCTACTATTATTTTCCTGAAGGGGTTTGATTTGGGGGTGCGGCGGGGCAGACCAGGGAAAAGGTGGGGTGGTGCTTTGGGGAAGAGGTGGAGTGGGGGAGGGGCCTGGGGCAGAGCAGGAGTTGAGCACCCACTGGCCAGAGGGGAAGTTGGTGCCTACTGAGGGGATGGACAAAGGACTGACAGACTCAGAGAAGATGAGGGTTGAAAAGGACTTCAGGAGGTATCCAGTCCAACCCCCTGCCCATGGCAGGACCAACACCAACTAAATCATCCCAGCCAGGGTTTTGTCAAGCCGGGCCTTCAAAACCTCTAAGGAAGGAGATTCCACCACCTCCCTAGGGAACCCATCCCAGTGCTTCACCACCCTCCTAGTGAAATAGTGTTTCCTAATATTCAACCTAGACCTCCCCCACTGCAACTTGAGACCATTGCTCCTTGTTCTGTCATCTGCCACCACTGAGAACAGCTGAGCTCCATCCTCTTGGACCCCGCCCCCTTTCAGGTAGCTGAAGGCTAGGGTTACCAGATATCCCGATTTTATAGGGATAGTCCCGATTTTTGGGTCCTTTTCTTGTATAGGCTCCTATTACCCCCCACCCCATCCCGATTTTTCACATTTGCTGTCTGGTCACCCTATTGAAGGCTGCTATTAATTCCCCCCTCGCTGTCCTCTTCTGCAGACTAAATAAGCTCCAGCCCCCTGGTCATTTTCCTTGTCGTCAGCTGGACCCTCTCCAATTTGTCCACACCCTTTCTGTAGTGGGTTGGCCCCAAACCAGACGCAATACTCCAGATGTCCAGATATGGCCTCACCAGTGCCCAATAGAGCGGAATAATCACCTCCTCGATCTGCTGGCAATGCTCCTACTAACGCAGCCCAATATGCCGCTAGGCTTCTTGGCAAGAAGGGCACACTGCTGACTCATAGCCGGCTTCTCGCCCACTGTAATCCTCAGCTCGGTGACCAGCCCCAGGGCTGACCCATGAGTCCGTGGGGGAGGGGTGGAGGAGAGGAGGCCACGGTGAGTGGTGAGGACCCCAGAGAGGGGGGTGCAGTGGAGGAGAGGGGGGACTCAGCCAGGCAGCAGTGGGCGATGGGGGATGGGAGAAGGGGGGAAGCAGATACAGGAGGAGATGGAGCACAGGCTGGGCACCAGGGCCCAGGCATCCAGGGCCTGGTTGGCGGCAGCTGTGCCAGGGGCCCCACCTATTTACCAACCGCCTGTGCTTCCACTGAGGATCTCCAGAGTGTCAATGTTCCCGGAGCTCGCCTTCCCTGACAGGCCTGAGCAACCAGAGCTTGTCCCTAGACCACTCCCAGCCTCCCTGGGAGCGTATGGACCCAAACAGGCTGGAGACAAGTTATCGCAGAAATCACTGGGGACTCGGGAGCATCTTCAGCTGTGGAGGGTGACACACCCCACAGGAGCTGAATTTCTGACTCGGGGCTGAGCAGTGCAGGGTGGATGCACAGCACAGCTGTGAGGCTGTTTGATGCGATCGATGCACCCAAGTCGGTTTAGTGGGGGTCTAGTGAAGACCCACTAAATTGACAGCAGAGTGCTCTCCGGGCGACTCTGGGACTACACCGGGAATGACAGGAGTAAGGTAAGTCTCCGTCGGCCCAGCACAGCGTAGACACAGCAGTAAGTCGACCTAAGCTACCTCGAATCCAGCTGTGTTAGTCCCGTAGCTGGAGCAGCGTCACTTAGGACGACTTACTGCAGAAGGATGGACACAGCCTGAGGCCTGAGTTTCCACTGCAGTCTGGATGCTCAAACACCAGCTTGGCAATACAAGTCACCAAGCCCAGGCCATGCAGAGACAGGCTCAGTGTGCAATGTGGATACCCTCAGACAAGCCCAGGAGTGTCACATGAGGAAATCAATCTTTCGTTGGACTTCCTGGCAGAAGAGCCCAGTGATGGTGGAGCTCCCCGACCGTCAGTGACAAACACAGCGCTCCAGCAACTGAGCTCTAGGGCTCGCTGCTGAAAGAAAAGCTTCACGAGTGACAAAAGGCAAAGGGAGGTGCTGGTCTTTGGCCAAGGGCAGGAGCCCCACCCTCCAACACAGACCATTTCCTCGTTGTCTGTCTGTGCTGGGGCAGGAGCAATAACACGGCCTCCTGCTTTTGCTATTGCAGAGAGTTGGTTATGACGGTTTCCTCAAACACAGGGTGCGGAACAGGCCTCAGACCTGACTGGGTGTAAAGAAGAACTACGCAGATAGACTGAGCCAGCTGGGAAATCAGATGTGCCCCTTTCCTGGAGGGATGGACTGACCTGTGAGGGGACTGGAACCGGAGCTACCAATGTTTAACTTGCACTCGTTCAGCATCTTTCCTGTGAGTGCCGTCACTGTAGGTTAAATACTCTAGCCCCAGGCTCCCCGCCAGCTCTCCTTGTGATTGGATTCTGTACAGCAGGGGTGCAGGGAACCAACAGGTGCATCTGACTCCTTGGTGAGGTTTTGCGTGCAAGGTGTGTGTGTGAGTCTTTGTGTGTCGGAAGCATGAGTGTGGCACTGTCACTGAACTGAGAGAGGGCGACGGTGGTGGGAGAGAGACAGTGGAAGAATAAAGGGGCAGCGATGGGCATAACGATGATGATTGTGTTGTGTTTCATTCCTTAGATCTGGTGCCACTGCCTGTCCCTTTAGCCTTGTAGTTTACCAAGAGTAAAACTAAATATCTGTTCAGATACAAGGGAGTGTCTGTGTCCATTCCTGTTAGCTGCACAGGGGTTTGACGTTGCTGCTTTCAATCCTCTGGCTCTGCTGGGATAAGGAACAATTCAGGCCGTGACTGAACTGAAGGAGGGAGATGATTTTCTGACAGGAGGGACGGCGCCTCTCAAAGGTGTTTGGCAGGCAGCCTCCTTCCCAGGTCTGAACCAACAACACCCAGTTGAAAAGGGACCCTCCCCAGCCCTCCTCAGCCCGGTGAAAACGAGCGAGTGAGTGAGCGTGGGGGAGAGCGAGCGACGGAGGGAGATGGATTGAGCGGGCCGGGACCTCGGTGAAGGGGCGGGATGAGGGTGTTCGGTTTTGTGGGGTCAGAAAGTTGGCAACCCCAGATCCAGGGGAAACAAATCAAACACCCAACGAGTCTGGCCAGGGGCAGGACATCAGCTTTGAGGGGAGGGGTGGGTGTGGCAGTGAAATCACAAAGGCCTTTTGCAGGACCTCGGCCTATTGGGCAAAGGTGGTGGGGAGGGGGTGACCTCAGAGAGAGAGAGAGACCCCGACATCAGCCGGGCAGGACAGAGGCGCAGGGCCAGGCCAGTCTCTGAGACCTCCCGGCTTTCCTGCCGCAAGTCTCCTTTGCGAGGTCTCTCCTCGAGGGCTGAGAGAGAATTAGGATTCAGAGTTGTGAGCATGAGGAGGAACCTCTGTGGAGTTTTCTCCTTTCCTCCCACTGATTGTGCCGAAAACAAACTTCCCTTTGAGAAGGTAAGAGGCTCAGAGAGGTTTGGAACCTGTTCCGTCTGATCCACCTGGCGCAGGCAGCATTCTAGGCCCAGACAGCACTGGCTTCAGGTGGCAGAATTTGATTTCCTCCCTAGGTTTTGATGATTGGAATCCCTGGGGACATTGGGGTGTATCCTTTTTGGTTTATCTTTTCCTCTTTCCTCCCTCCTCTTCTCTTGCTTCTTTTTTCCCTTTTCCAGCTTCCCTCCCTCTACCTAGGAGGGACGGGTCTGGAGTGCGGGCAAGGGAGGGGTATTGCTCTCATTGCGGGAGGTCCTCACCAAGAGGTGGGTCTGGGTCTGAGAGTGATCCCCTCTGATGGTGTCCTGGGCCGTCCTTTGGGACATCTGGTGAGACCCCTCAGCCTCCTGCCCCTCAGAGTCTCAGTGCTGATTGGCTGAGCAGGGGGCTATCGACACCAAGGAGACAGGTCAGTTTGGTCTCTTTTCAAATCAGGCAAATAAGTCACAACCAATCCAATGTATGGAATAAATCTTGCTGCTTCTCTCCATTAATTGTCTCTTGTCAGGTCTTGATTTTCAATAATGTCCTAGGTCTTCTAAAATACTTGCTGAATAATTACTATGAACCACTGTTGGTCTCTAGCTCACTTGAGGGCACTTTATTCTGATCACTCAATGTGTGAAATTCAAGATGTGAGAGAGAGGCTGAAAGTCAGGAGCAGTGTTTCCTCTAATTTGTTATGTCCATGTGTGGAATGAATTTTGTTTTGGGCACAAATATGGAGGTGAGGTGTGACACATCACCTGCATATTGCGCTTCTTACAAAATTCATTCTGCACATGGATGGTGTGTGGCAGGGGTGAGGCTGAAAGGTTTGGAGCGTGGGAGAGGCTCGGGGGGGGGGGTTGGGGCGCAGTGATGTGAGGGCTCCGGCTGGGGGTGCAGGCTCTGGAGTGGGGCTAGCGATGAGGGTCTCAGCATTGGAGCAGAGGGTAGGGGCGCAGGGGGTGAGGGCTCTGGGGTGGGGCTGGGAATGAGGAGATTGGGGAGCAGGTTGCCCCAGGGAGAAAGAACTGCCCCCTCCAGCCCTCTCTCCCCACAGCAGCACAGGGCCAGATGAGAGGGTACCTGTCTCCAAGCCGCAGCAGCGCCGGTGGGGCTGGGTTGGGGCTGAGGGAGGCGACAGGATTTATTTTTCCGAAGTCAAAAGGAGGAAGGGATGGAGTTATGCTTCAGTTTTTACCTCATAAACTTATTCCTGTCTAACCTACAGGACACTATGGGAATAAGACACTATGTCATGTGGTGACATCACAAGAGCAGAGGATGTGAGAACTACAGCAACTGAGAGGCAGGGGATTTAGAGTCGGATTGTTTCAAATGCTGCATTTGTCGGCTGACATTTAACAGCAACGCTTAGCTAACACAATGGAGAAAGGAATTCTCTGCTAAAGATTCAACTTGCCCCTTTGGCCAACTCTGCCCCTTCCCTGACCGGGTGTGCTCAGAACAGCCCCACCTTCCTCACACACACACACACACAAGCCCACAGCTGGGCACCCAGCACAAAGCCAGGGAAGTGGTTGCTTGGCTCGTTTTACTTTTTGCTTTGCAGAAGGTTTTTTCAAAAGCATTTTCTGCTCCTGTTCCCCATGGTGAGGAAGCAGATGGTTGTGGGGAAGGAACCTGACAGCGGTGGAGCCGGGGCAGTGGGGGAGTTGGGGGAGGCTGAGGAGGGCAACAGGAGGCTGGAGGTGACTGGGGCGATGGGGGAAGGGAACAGTTTGGAGGAGGCTGAAGGGGAGATGGGGAACAGGACATTTGGGGGCGCTAAAGGGGCAATTGGGGCAGTTGTGGGAGGCTGAAGAGGCTGATGGGGAAGTTGGGGAGGCTAAAGGAGCAATGGGGAAGTTGGGAAGTTGGGGGAGGCTAAAGGAGCAATGGGGAAGTTGGGGAGGCTAAAGGGAGCAATGGGGGAAGTTGGGGGAGGCTGAAGGGGGCAATGGGTTGAAGGAGGCCGGGGCAGAGAGGCTGTTGGGGGGCTGCTCGTCCCCACGGGAGGGGAGGAGGAAGAGGAGCTGCCCTTCTTTCTGAAGCTGTTTCCTGTTAGATCTTGCAACGTCACTGTTCCTGAGCAGGGTCCTGTGATGAAAAGGAAACTAGAGAGATTCGTGGTCCTGCTTTCAGCAGGGGGTTAGGCTGGATGACCTCCTGGGGTCTCTTCCAACCCTAATTGTCTAGGATTCTGTGTTTCTGTGGAGGACAGGTCCATCAATGGCTGTTTTGACAGACAGAGGTTAGGGGCACCATCCCTGCCCACCCTGGTGGGCAGGGATGGTGCCCCTAACCTCTGTCTGTCAGAAGCTGGGAATTGGGCGACAGGGGATGGCTCCCTGGATGATTCCTGTCTGTTCATTCCCTCTGGGGCACCTGGCACTGGCCGCTATCGACCGACAGGACACTGGGCTAGATGGAGCTTTGGTTTGACCCAGTCTGGCCGGTCTTCCCTTCTAATGCTCTTCTCACATGCTCAGTAACAGCTGCAAGCTGCTGCCCTCACGCACCATCAGAATCTGCTCCCTGCAATCAAAGGCCGGAAAATCCCCCTGAAGGGGGGAATCGGAGGGGCGGGATGGGCAGAGGGACAAAACTGGGAGAGGATCAGGGGTTCAGACGGGGGCTGCCCTGCCAGGTAGGTGCAGAAGGGAAAACCCCCAGCTAGAGGGAGGCAGAGGGGATAGAAGTCCCCACAGATGGGGTGAGCCGGCAGCAGCAGTTCCAAACCAGGGTGTGGTGGATGGTAGAAGGACTCGTGTTCCTCGCAGGATGGTCCATCTCAGCCCCCCCTCCCCAGGGCTGTGGTGTTAAAGGCCTCGAGTGGCCCAGTGCCCAGGCTCCACCGCTCTGCTCTAGCTGAAATGGTGACTGAGCTGCCAAGGGAGATGTGATTCAGGGAAATAGTTTAAACCTCCCTCCCCCCATCCCCTCATCGTAAAGCAAACTGATACTTTTAGACGTGTTTACGCCGTTTCAAAGAATTCCTGGCCAGTTTCCGTCTCGGTAACATGTCTGCTTGGAGCCTCAGAGTAGCTCAAGATTTGTCTTATCTGCTGCTCTGATTGCCTGAGTTAGTCTCCTGTCCTGAGCTCCTGGAGTTCTGCACCTTTTCATTGTTTATTTCTAGCAATGGTATTTGGATGACAGTGTCCAGTAGTTCAGGCACCCAGCTGAGAGGCAGGAATTAGGACACACCGGGGAGCTGATCCCCCTGCCCCACTCGCGCTCATTAGTTAGCCCCAATGAACCCCCTTCAAAGGGAGAGCTGGACAGAGCCCCACCACGGCACACTGCTTCGTGCACTGACCTGAAACATGGGGGACCCTGGTTCAAATCCTTTCTCCCTTGTGGACAGTGGCGGGGGGGATGCTGGCAGCCCCAGCTCATGCCTGTGGCCTCAGGCCTCCCTGAGGCACAGATCTAGCCCAAAGGCAGACTTGCCTAGGTGGCAGGATAGCCCCGAGTGCCCAAGGGGACTGTCTGTGACTCCTGCTCAGGCTGTTTGTGTGCCTGGGAGTTCGCTCTCGGGGGGTGGAAGCTCCCAGTCCCCATGGGGGGTGCCCTGGTGTGTAACAGTCTGCCCTGAGCTTGCTACTCACGTCCCTGAGCTACTCTCTGCAGCTGGACAGAGGGAATTGAACCTGGCTCTCCCACATGGCAGGTGGGTGCTGGGAGCACAGGACCTATCTGTGAGAGAGGGCAGGGCTAGGACACCTCCCGTTGTCAGTGTCTCCCTGGGCGGGCTTGGCTGGCTCCTGCCTGGGGAGCTGGTGGTTGTGAGTTGTGTTGTAAGGTGCCTGTGTCGCCCGTGCATCGTACAGGAGTTCAGGCCCCTAACTCCGCTTAGTGGATCACTGGGTTGTTCCTGTAAAAGCAGCAAAGAATCCTGTGGCACCTTATAGACTAACAGACGTTTTTGCAGCATGAGCTTTCGTGGGTGAAACAACAATTCGGTTGTTCCTGGATTTTCTCGCTGCTGAAACCAGGTCCTGTGACGCTCAGCACAGCCCCCCCTCAGTCCCGTCACGGGGTGTAGCCAGTCCGGTCTCTGCAGAGCCCAGCTGAGCAATGCCTGATTGACATGGGTGTGCACAGGAGAAGAGACAGAGCACAGGCTGGAAAGTGACACATCACAGCAAAGCCCAAACGCTCCTCCTAGGGGCACGATATTCCCTGTGGGTGCTGGGGGACACGCTGTGATGGGATCCGCTGTGCCCCACACCCTCTCCAGCCTGGGCTGTCTCCCACAATGCCCTGCTACTGACCAGCAGCAACCCCTCCAGGCGCTGTTATCCCTCGGCACAACGGCATGTGGAGCGGCTTGATTGCATGGATGCTCCCGGAGCCACTCGTGAATCCCACAGTGAGGTGCCCGCCAGATCCCCAGCTCCCAGCACTGCGCCTCAGGAATATGCTGTGTGTGTTAGTAATTGGTTCCCCACTTCCCCACTGGAAGGTGGAGCTACACCAGGAACGTGGGGTCTGTGGTGTCGCGGTTTGGGTGGGTTATTGGAAGAGCGGGAGGACTAGTCTATGGCAGAAGCCTGCGATTTGCCTTGCCTGCCCGGCTTGCGCTTTTGGCTTCACTTTTGGTTTTTGATTTTTTTCCTCCACTGTCATCAGTTCATCCCTTCCCACTGAACTGCCCAGTGCCTGGCTTGGAGGTGGAGGCAGGAGGAGAGAGACAAGAGTGAGATTTCAGCATCTCCAGTAGCCCCAACAAACACTGTTGGGTTTTAATTCATAGCTGTTGTCGGTCTGGGGGAGACCCTGGTGCACCAGCGGGGGAGGGTGTCTGATGGGGTTGGTGGTCTGGCTGGGGGCAGACATTGCATCCCCTTTCCACTGCTAATTGAATGAGAAGACAGATGTCCCTGTGGAGCAGATAAGAGCCTCAGAGAGGTTTCATGTTGTTGTTTCATGTTGTCCTAGGTTTCCTTCCTATGGACTGCATCACCAAGTGGATTGTGCTGCTTCTCTGCATTAATTGTCTCTGAGCAGTTCATGATTCTCTCTAACATTGCAGTTCTCCTAAAATACTGGCTGAATAATTACTGTGCACACTTGTTGGACTGGAGCTCATCTAAGAGCACTTTATTGAGGTCATTCAATGTATGAATTTCAAGATCCGATGGTTAATTTAAAAATCAGGTCTCTGGGGGTCCTATTCCCAATTCAGCCATTGACTGGCTTTGTGACCTAAGACAAGTCAATTCTCCTTTCTCAGCCTGAGCGTCTCCCTCTTTCAAGTAGGGATAATAATGATCCGCTCCTACCTACCTCAACACACTCACTCTTCCCCAACACACACACACACACTGTCTCTCCCCCCACAAACAGTCTCCACACTGCAGCTGAAAAGCAGCTGGCAATCTAGTAGGATGACCCTGGAAAAATGGGATAGAGAAACCTGCATCACTGAAAGTGCAGCCACAAAGACACCACACACCAGCTTCCCCTAGCTGGCAAGAATCAAACCTACACAGAAAGATTCCTGTGGTATCGTAGGCCAGCTTCCTAAGGCCTCAGCCTCAACCACTTAACACAGGGGCCTTTCTACACTCTGGTTCTGTTCTAACGGAAGGATCATTTCCAATTGTTCGCTCAGACCAGCTTGCCCAGCACCCTCACTGCTGTGCATCTCTGTATGTGTGGCCATGGCTGAACAGCAAGAATTCCTGCCCATTTCCCTTCTGGCTGGAGCATGCTTAGAGTGTGTTTGTGGTTAATGATTTTGCTGTAGATTGTTGGCTTGCTGCTTTGGCAATTCAGACAGTCCCTTTTCCCAACATATCTCCAGCACATCAGTCCCTGGCTGAGTCTCCTGGGCAGTGGAAAACATCCCTTGTTTGGTGCTGCCAAGGGGATCGTGCAGAGCTGAGATGTCTCTCGGCTTGGATCAAAGGGAATGTTGGATGGAATTTATCACACAACCCTCCCTGCTCCGCAGAACCCCATGGGGAGAATGTAGAGAAGGGAGTCATTCCTCCCTGCACTCCCAGAAGAGTTGCTAGGACTCCTTCCTGCCAGCTACTCACCCCTGGATTCATCCTTAGCTCCTAGGATCTTTCTGCTCCAAAGGCTCCATAGTCCTGGGGTGGGGAGGTGTCACTGCACAGTCTGAAACTCAAGAGAGGTTTCTGGAATTGAAGGAAGGAGCAGAAAATGGAGAGGAAAGAAACAGAGAGAAAACGCCTCGTCTCTCTCCCCTCCCGCCCCCTCCCCCATCAAGAAATGTTACCAAGGACCAGCGTTAGGGGAAACGGTGCCCTGGGCAAAACTTGTACTTTGGCAAAGTTCTTGGTTCAGGCTTGTAGCAGTGATGGAATAAACTGCAGGTTCAAATCAAGTCTCTGGAGTACATCCATAACTGGGATGGGCCATTCAGTCCTTTGTACAGAGCTTCAGTTTGTAGCCAAGTCCCTCCAGAGGTATGAAGCAGGACTAAAGACCAGATGGAGATGAGGCATCAGTCTTTTATAGTCTCTTGCCATGTGGTCTTTGCTTTCTTTGTCCCAAGGACACTCTATCCAGCACGCGACATAGAAAAACCTTAGAGTTCTGTCCATAGGCAGGTCCCTGCACACCTTGCTGAGCCACAAGGCATATCTGCCTTCTCTCAATGGGTCAGTTGTATAGCTGATGGTCCTTAATGGGCCATCAAGCAGGCTAGGCAGAGCTGACACCAATTTGTCTGGCTGGGGTGTTCCCCAGAAGCATAGCACAAGTTGGAAATACAGGCAGCATAGAGCCAATATTCATAATGTCAACTACAAAAATGATACATATCTAGAGATAGCATAATTATAATCAGCCAATCATAACCTCTCCATAGACCCTTTATGTGACCACCTTTATACAATATTGGCTGCAAATATAGAACAGTGGTGGCAACGGTGATCTATACAGTTACAGATTATGTCAAGAACGTCGCAGGAGGTGACATGGTATCAGTCAGACTGATACTGGAATACTGCCTCCAGTTTTGGTGTCCTCATTTGAAAAAGATGGTGTGAAATTGGAGTTGAGGCAGCAAAGAGCCACCAAATGTTCTGAGGGCTGGAGAAAAATGCCTTCTAGTGAGCTATTGAAAGAGCTCAACCTGTTTAGCTTCTCAAAAGAAGATTGAAAGGTGACTTCACTGAAACGTTGAAGTGCCTTAATGTTGAGAAATGATTGGCTATTAAAGGGCTCTTTAATGTAGCAGAGAAAGGCATTAAAAAACCCAATGGCTGGAAGGTGAAAAGAGACAAATTCATATTACAATTAAGGCACAAATATTCAACAGTGAGGATGATTCACCACAGGAACAAGCTACCAAGGAAATTGGTGCATTCTCCATCTCGTGACGTCATTTCATGAAGACTAGATGCCTTTCTGGAATGTGTTTACCCCAAAAGTAGCTCTTGTGTCATACAGGAGGCCTGTGATATGCAGGGGTGAGATTAGATGCTCTAATGGTCTCTTCTGGCCATAAAGTCAACTAATTTCTGAAAAACTAAGTGTAGCATTGGGAGCAGCGTCTGATGTTTTACTGTCTAGCTGGCTTGCTTCCTAGAACGAATGCTCCTTGAGTGGGGTGATCCACAGGGAGTAGCTCAAACCTCCAAAGTGCCTGGCCAGGGGCAGGACATTAGCCCAGCAAGGGAGGGGTGTGGCAGTGACATCACAAAGGCCTTTTGCAGGACCTCAGACTATTGGCCAAAGGTGGTGGGGAGGTGGTGACCTCACAGAGAGATGCTGACATCAGCCAGGCAGGACAGGGGCGAGGGCCAGGAAACCTCAGAGACCCTGTGGCTTTGCTTCAGCAAGTCTCCTTCTCCAGGTCTCTCTTTGAGGACTGAGAGTATTCGGGTTCACGGACGTGAGCGCCAGGGGGAACCTCTTTTGAGTTTTCTCCTTCCTTTTAGTGATTTTACTAGAAAACAGATGTCCCTGTTTAGAGGGTTAGAGCCTCCTCGAGGTTTGAAACTGTTCGGTCTGATCATTCTGGTGACAGTTGAATTCATGGAAAGCATGATCTTAAGGAGGCAGAATTTTATTCCACAGCTGGGATTTTGTCCCTTAGAATCACTGGGGACATTAGGGTTTGTCCTTTTTGTTTCAACTTTTCCTCCATCCCCCCCCCTCCTTTCTCTTCCTCTCTTGCTTCTTTTGTCCTTTCTCCTGTTCCCCTCCCAACACCAGGAGGTGTGTGTGTGTGTGTGTGTGTGTGTGTGTGTGTGTGTGTGTGTGTGTGTGTGTTGCGGGGGAGTGCTCGGCAGCTCTCACTGTGGGAGGTCCACCCAAAACTGTGGAGCTGCAGTAGTGCTGGGGCAGTGATCCCCGCCAGTGACCTGGGCCATCCTTTTAGCTCTCTGGTGAGACCCCTCAGCCTCCCCTCCTCAGTCTCTACCCTGATTGGCTGAGCAGGGGGTTATTGACAGGGAGGAGACTCAGGTCCTTGTTGTTCTCTTTTAAGACCAAGTAAATAAGTCATAACCAGTTATATGTTTGACAAATTTTGCTGCTTCTCTGCATTAGTGGTCTCTGAGCAGTTCATGATTCTCTCTAACATTGCAGTTCTCCTCAAATACTGGCTGAATAATTGCTGTGCACACTTGTTGGACTGGAGCTCATCTAAGAGCACTTTATTGAGGTCATTCAATGTATGAAATTCAAGATCCGACTGTTAATTTGAAAATCAGGGCTCTGGGGGTCCTATTCCCAATTCAGCCATTGACTGGCTTTGTGACCTAATACAAGTCAATTCTCCTTTCTCAGCCTGAGCGTCTCCCTCTTTCAAGTAGGGATAATAATGATCCGCTCCTAGCTACCTCAACACACTCACTCTTCCCCAACACACACACACACTGTCTCTCCACACACACAAACAGTCTCCACACTACAGCTGAAAAGCAGCTGGCAATCTAGTAGGATGACCCTGGTACAACGGGATAGAGAAACCTGCATCACTGAAAGTGCAGCCACAAAGACACCACACACCAGCTTCCCCTAGCTGGCAAGAATCAAACCTCCACAGAAAGATCCCTATGGTATCGTAGGCCAGCTTCCTAAGGCCTCAGCCTCAACCACTTAACACAGGGCCTTTCTACACTCTGGTTCTGTTCTAACGGAAGGATCATTTCCAATTGTTCGCTCAGACCAGCTTGCCCAGCACCCTCACTGCTGTGCATCTCTGTATGTGTGGCCATGGCTGAACAGCAAGAATTCCTGCCCATTTCCCTTCTGGCTGGAGCATGCTTAGAGTGAGTTTGTGGTTAATGATGTTGCTGTAGATTGTTGGCTTCCTGCCTTGGCAATTCAGAGAGTTCCTTTTCCCAACATATCTCCAGCACATCAGTCCCTGGCTGGGTCTCCTGGGCAGTGGAAAACATAAGAACATAAGATGGCCGTGCAGGTCAGACCAAAGGTCCATCTAGCCCAGTATCTGTCTACCGACAGTGGCCAATGCCAGGTGCCCCAGAGGAGTGAACCTAACAAGCAATGATCAAGTGATCTTCCTCCTGCCATCCATCTCCATCCTCTGACAAACAGAGGCTAGGGACACCATTCTTACCCATCCTCGCTAATAGCCATTTATGGACTTAGCCACCATGAATTTATCCAGTTCCCTTTTAAACATTGTTATAGTCCTAGCCTTCACAACCTCCTCAGGTAAGGAGTTCCACAAGTTGACTGTGCGCTGCATGAAGAAGAACTTCCTTTTATTTGTTTTAAACCTGCTGCCTATTAATTTCATTTGGTGACCTCTAGTTCTTGTATTATGGGAATAAGTAAATAACTTTTCCTTATCCACTTTCTCAATGTCACTCATGACTTTATATACCTCTGTCATATCCCCCCTTAGTCTCCTCTTTTCCAAGCTGAAGAGTCCTAGCCTCTTTAATCTTTCCTCGTATGGGACCCTCTCCAAACCCCTAATCATATTAGTTGCCCTTTTTTAACCTTTTCTAGTGCTAGAATATCTTTTTGAGGTGAGAGACCACATCTGTACACAGTATTCGAGATGTGGGCGTACCATGGATTTATATAAGGGCAATACTATATTCTCCGTCTTGTTCTCTATCCCCTTTTTAACGATTCCTAACATCCTGTTTGCTTTTTTGATCGCCTCTGCACACTGCATGGACATCTTCAGAGAACTATCCACAATGACTCCAAGATCTTTTTCCTGACGCGTTGTAGCTAAATTAGCCCCCATCATATTGTATGTATATTTGGGGTTATTTTTCCCAATGTGCATTACTTTACATTTATCCACATTAAATTTCATTTGCCATTTTGTTGCCCAATCACTTAGTTTTGTGAGAGCTTTTTGAAGTTCTTCACTATCTGTAACTATCTTGAGTAGTTTAGTATCATCTGTAAACTTTGCCACCTCACTGTTTACCCCTTTCTCCAGATCATTTATGAATAAATTGAATAGGATTGGTCCTAGGACTGACCCTTGGGAACACCACTAGTTACCCCTCTCCATTCTGAGAATTTACCATTAATTCCTACCCTTTGTTCCCTGTCTTTTAACCAGTTCTCAATCCATGAAAGGACCTTCCCTTTTATCCCATGACAACTTAATTTACGTAAGAGCCTTTGGTGAGGGACCTTGTCAAAGGCTTTCAGGAAATCAAGTACACTATGTCCACGGATCCCCCTTGTCCACATGTTTGTTGACCCCTTCAAAGAACTCTAATAGATTAGTAAGACACGATTTCCCTTTACAGAAACCATGTTGACTACTGCTCAATAATTTATGTTTTTCTATGTGTCTGACAATTTTATTCTTAACTATTGTTTCAACTAATTTGCCCGTACCGACGTTAGACTTACGGTCTGTAATTGCGGGATCACCTCTAGCGCCCTTTTTAAATATTGGCATTACATTAGCTAACTTCCAATCATTGGGTAACGAAGCCGATTTAAAGGACAGGTTACAAACGTTAGTTAATAGTTCCATAACTTCACATTTGAGTTCTTTCAGAACTTTTGGGTGAATGCCATCTGGTCCCGGTGACTTGTTAATGTTGAGTTTATCAATTAATTCCAAAACCTCCTCTAGTGACACTTCAATCTGTGACAGTTCCTCAGATTTGTCACCTACAAAAGCCAGCTCAGGTTTGGGAATCTCCTAACATCCTCAGCCGTGAAGACTGAAGCAAAGAATTCATTTAGTTTCTCCATAATGACTTTATCGTCTTTAAGCGCTCCTTTTGTATTTTGATCGTCAAGGGGCCCCACTGGTTGTTTAGCAGGCTTCCTGCTTCTGATGTACTTAAAAAACATTTTGTTATTACCTTTGGAGTTTTTGGCTAGCCGTTCTTCAAACTCCTCTTTGGCTTTTCTTATTACACTCTTGCACTTAAGTTGGCTGTGTTTATGCTCCTTTCTATTTGCCTCACTAGGATTTGACGTCCACTTTTTAAAGGAAGTCTTTTTATCTCTCACTGCTTCTTTTACATGGTTGTTAAGCCACGATGGCTCTTTTTTAGTTATTTTACTCTGTTTCTTAATTTGGGGTATACATTGAAGTTGGGCCTCTATTATGGTGTCTTTAAAAAGGGCCCATGCAACTTGCAGGGATTTCATTTTAGTCACTCTACCTTTTAACTTTTGTTTAACTTTTGTTTAACTAACCATCTGCTTCCTCACCATGGGGAACAGGGGCAGAAAATGCTTTTTAAAAAGCCTTTTGAAAAGTAAAAAGTAAAACAAGCCAAGCAACCCCCTCCTTTGCTTTGTGCTGGGTGCCCAGCTGTGGGCTTGTGTGTGTGTGGGGAGGCTGGCGGGAGAGGTGTTCTGAGCACACTCCGGTCAGGAAGGGTGGAATTGGCCAAAGGGGCAGGTTGAATCTTTAGCAGAGAATTCCTTTCTCCATTGTGTTAGCTAAGCGTTGCTGTTAAATGTCAGCCGACAAATGCAGCATTTGAAACAATCCGACTCTAAATCCCCCACCCTCTCAGTTGCTGTAGTTCTCACATCCTCTGCTCTTGTGATGTCACCACATGACATAGTGTCTTATTCCCATAGTGTCCCGTAGGTTAGACAGGAATAAGTTTATGAGGTAAAAACTGAAGCATAACTCCATCCCTTCCTCCTTTTGACTTCGGAAAAATAAATCCTGTCGCCTCCCTCAGTCCCAACCCAGCCCCACCGGCGCTGCTGCGCTTGGAGACAGGTGCCCTCTCATCTGGCCCTGAGCTGCTGTGGGAGAGAGGGCTGGAGGGCAGTTCTTTCTCCCTGGGGCAACCTGCTCCCCAATCTCCTCATTCCCAGCCCCACCCCAGAGCCCTCACCCCCTGCGCCCCTACCCTCTGCTCCAATGCTGAGACCCTCATCGCTAGCCCCACTCCAGAGCCTGCACCGCCAGCCAGAGCCCTCACATCACTGCGCCCCAACCCCCCCCCCGAGCCTCTCCCACACTCCAAACCTTTCAGCCTCACCCCTGCCACACACCATCCATGTGCAGAATGAATTTTGTAAGGAGTGCAATATGCAGGTGATGTGTCACACCTCACCTCCATATTTGTTCCCAAAACAAAATTCATTCCACACATGGACATAACAAATTAGAGGAAACACTGCTCCTGACTTTCAGCCTCTCTCTCACATCTTGAATTTCACACACTGAGTGATCAGAATAAAGTGCCCTCAAGTGAGCTAGAGACCAACAGTGGTTCATAGTAATTATTCAGCAAGTATTTTAGAAGACCTAGGACATTACTGAAAATCATGACCTGCCAAGAGACAATTAATGGAGAGAAGCAGCAAGATTAATTCCATACATTGGATTGGTTGTGACTTATTTGCCTGATTTGAAAAGAGACCAAACTGACCTGAGTCTCCTTGGTGTCGATAGCCCGCTGCTCAGCCAATCAGCACTGAGACTCTGAGGGGCAGGAGGCTGAGGTCTCACCAGATGTCCCAAAGGACGGCCCAGGACACCATCAGAGGATCACTCTCAGACCCAGACCCACCTCTTGGTGAGGACCTCCCGCAATAAGACCAATACCCCTCCCTGCCCGCACTCCAGACCCGTCCCTCCTAGGTAGAGGAGGAAGCTGGAAAAGGAAAAAAGAAGCAAGAGAAGAGGAGAAAGGAGGGAGGAAAGAGGAAAAGATAAACCAAAAGGATACACCCCAATGTCCCCAGGGATTCCAATCATCAAAACCTAGGAGGAAATCAAATTCTGCCACCTGAAGCCAGTGCTGTCTGGGCCTAGAATGCTGCCTGCGCCAGGTGGATCAGACGGAACAGGTTCCAAACCTCTCTGAGCCTCTTACCTTCTCAAAGGGAAGTTTGTTTTCAGCACAATCAGTGGGAGGAAAGGAGAAAACTCCACAGAGGTTCCTCCTCATGCTCACAACTCTGAATCCTAATTCTCTCTCAGCCCTCGAGGAGAGACCTCGCGAAGGTGACTTGCGGCAGCAAAGCCGGGAGGTCTCAGAGACTGGCCTGGCCCTGCACCTCTGTCCTGCCCGGCTGATGTCGGGGTCTCTCTGTGAGGTCACCCCCTCCCCAACACCTTTGCCCAATAGGCCGAGTTCCTGCAAAATGCCTTTGTGATGTCACTGCCACAGCCAAACCAACCCTCAAAGCTGATGTCCTGCCCCTGGCCAGACTCGTTGGGTGTTTGAGTTGTTTCCCCTGGATCTGAGGTTGCCAACTTATGACACAAGTTATCTGCACTATCTAGCACAAGTTATCTGCACTGTTCACACAAGTACGAGGCATCTCTGCTCACTTTGGCTAAGGAGAAATGGGTCCCTTTGCAAAATCAAACACTGACAAATGAGAGCAAGACACTGTATGATTTCTAGAGCTGATATAGGGCAATTGGTTCAGCTTCATTATGATTGCATCATCCATGACTTCTAGGAATAACATGATGCAATTCATATCATGTATGAGGCAATACCAGCTTCAGATTGTATCCTTCATTGTTTTGCCTATAAAGCAAGTACTGTCCAGAGCCATTCATAGATTTATTCATAGATCCAGTCAAAGATGGATTTTAGTCATTACTGGTTTAAATTGAGATCCCGTCCCTTTATAACTCACTTATCCTCCGCCATTCCCAAGTCAAGGGTCATAAATACTGACTCAATAGCATATCTTGAAAACTAGAGCCAATCAAGAATTTTAAGCATCATTTTCGTTCTCAGTGACCCAGAATTAGTAAAGTTGGACTCCATTTATTTCAGAAGCATTTTGGCTGTAGAGCAGTGTAACAAGCCTCTCCTAGCTGCCTCCTGGTGGGGGGAGGCTGGGGAGCTGTGGGGACCTGTTTGAGAGGGTCACTAGTAGCAGCGTAGCACAGGAGGTGTCCTATCGGGTTGAGTCATTGCAGATGATGATGTAGTGCAGCAGACCCCCGTTTTGCCAACCATGCATTAGGCAGCTTTCCATGTTAACCGAACCACCAGTGCCCACAGGTGCAGCAGCCGGCGATTTGTCCTGTGGCCGCTAGGTGGCGCTGCAGCCTCGCACTTTCCCGTTCCCCCGGGTATGGGAAGGTTTGATAAGGTGAGCTGGCTCCACCCGGCCCCGGGGAGATGCCGTCAGTGGGGTCTGCTGTGTAAGGGCTGAAAGTCAATTTTACTGGCATTTTATGATCTTTCAATCATGAAGGGGAGGAACTGCTTACCCTGACTGAAGCATCTTATCTCGTTTCCAAATTGAAGTGTCTCCTCTTTGTGTGCGAAGAGACAGTTTAAGGGGACGCCACAAACGGGAGATGCCTTTGGTTTGGAAAACGAAATATTTTTGCAAAGATTTTTCATCCAAATTGATTTAGGATTAATGGGGTCAAATTCCATGCTGTGCCCTGTGGCTTTAAGGCATTGGAGAACTGCTGAAGAGGTTAAAGGCCGCAGAGCTGGGTAGCTGGGTGTGGGGCCTCCAAAGTTATTGTGCTCTGGTGAGACTGAGCAGTTGTGGGGATTGTGCAAGCTGTGGTGTTTACATGCACATAGAAATTGTAATGAAACTCCATTTTAAAACCACTCATGTCTGGGAATGGAAGAGAAGCTCTTTGAAATAAGTGTCCCCTTCATACTCTTCAAGATCACTGGCTCCAACACTCAGCTGCCTCAGGAACTCAGTGGTGGTGCATTTGAGGGCGGATCGAGAGGTTTCTGGTTCAAGTCCAGCTGCTCTCTTACATGTCCTCTTTTTAATTGATCTATATTTTCATATCCATCTCCTGTATGTTCAGGAGTTCCGCTGAACAGGGACGTGAAATGAATTTAATCATTCAATATATTCCTGTTAAAATGTACAAACACTGAGAAAGCTGTCCATCAGCTGAAATCCGTTCGGTCCTCTGAGGCGGTAGTTTGTTTTCATTCTTGAAACAAAGATAGAGTACGACTGTAGATGTGCAGGTCCTTGTTCTCCACGAGCGATGCTGTGCAGAAGAAGAAGAACCAGTGGCAATCAAGTGGACACTAGGGAGTTTAGACTTGCCTTCCAAGGGAGTATTGGGGGCAAAAGACATATCTGGCTTCAAGACTACACTTAATACATTTATGAAGGGGATGGTATGATGGGCTAGCCTAATTTTGGCAATGAATTTGGCAATTGATCTTTGATTCTCAGCAGGTAAGTATGCCCAGTGGTCTGGATGGGATGTTAGATGGGTTGGGATGTGAGTTACTGCAGAGAATTCTCTCGTGGGTGCTGGCTGGTGAGTCTTGCCCACATGCTAAGGGTTTAAGTGATCAGCATCTTTGGGGTCGGGAAGGAATTTTCCTCCAGGGCAGATTGGCAGAGGCCCTGGAGGTTTCTCGCCTTCCTCTGCAGCATGGGGCACTGGTCACTTGCTAGAGGATTCTCTGCAGCTTGAGGTCTTCAAAGCACAATTTGAGGAGTTCAGTAAGTCAGACATAGGTTAGGGGTTTGCTATAGAAGTGGATGGGTGAGATTGTGTGGCCTGCGTTGTGAAGGACGTGGGACTAGATGATCATTATGGTCCCTTCTGACCTTCGAGTCTATGAGTCTATGAGCCCATGAGACCATGGGAGGGTGGGGAGGAGCTGTGAGGCCGGCGGGTGTGTGCGGTACAGGGCATTTGGAGTGTGGGAGCTGCTGGGGGGCCGGTGGGTGCCTGGGCTGCTGCTGCTGCCCCAGCCGGGTCTGTATGGGGGAGAGATCTGCATTAGCCCCCTTTGTGCCCAGCTCTGGGGGGCAGGGAGGGTTCGGACTCTTTGCGGTGGCTGGAGCCAGCCGCTGAGCCGGAGCCTGCCGGCGAGGGTAGAGACCTTGGGGAAAGAGCTGCGGCTGAGCAGGAAAGTGAGTCTGGAATTCAGCTCTCACTGCCCCAGATCTGCCGCTGAGGCCAAAGCAGAGGTTCTTTTGGTTCAGTTCTTGGGTAACCTGCATTGAGCTGTGCGCTCATTGCTTACAATCCCTTCAAGCCTATCTTTGCATAGTTAATCAATGTGTGTTCTATTTCCCCTAAAACTCTTCGTTTTGCTAGATGTGGTTGGGGCACCTGCTCAGGACCAGAGACTGGTGCATGATCCTCTCCACTTGGAGGAGGAGCAGACTGGGTAATAAAGTGATCCCGTCAGGCTTTTGGCCAGGGCAAGTCGCTGCAGCACTGGGGACCTAGGCTGGGGAGCTGGGAGAAGCTTCCTGGTCCCTGCAGCTGGGTGTGTCCCTGCCTGTGCAAAGGTTTGTGTGAGTGCAGGGACGGGAGCGAGCTGCATCTTCTCCCAGCAGCAGTGTGAGAGGGCCCAGGCTGGGAGACAGAGAGCTCAGCGGTACCCCAGCTCCAAGTTGCACCCCTTGGGGCCTTTAAACGTTAGGAACCATCAGAGTTAAGGTGACGTTTATAAACTTAGTGCAGTGCTGTTGTGCATGCGTGTTATGATACAGACTCACAAGCGTGGCCTTGGGGTGAATTCTCTGCCCCCGACAGCCTGTGAGCGCGAGGAGGAGCCTCCTTGGGGTTTTCCCCTTTCCACTGCTAATTGGTGAGAAGACAGACGTCCCTGTGGAGCAGATAAGAGCCTCAGAGAGGTTTCATGTTGTAGCACCTCAGCTCCTACCTATTACTTGGGAACAGCTCGGCTCCTACCATTTTCGGGGCATTCAGAGAAATGGACCCCTGAGCCCCAGAAGGAACTGCAAGGGAAGCCCAGAGATCTCACTTCAGATGCCAGGCAGAAGCCCTGAGCCCAGGTACCCAGAGTGCCGTCAGGAGTTGGGAAGGGCATGAAAGTCCTGAGCCCAGTGCCCCAGCCCTGGCTGCAGCCACAGGGGGCCAGAAGCTCTGAGTCCGGGCACCCAGAGATGTGACTATAGCAGAAGCTGCCAAGGCCAAAGCCCTGAGCCCAACACCGGGCTGATGCAGCACACTCACTTCTGCATTGCCTCTGCAAGTGCGTCTGATATCCCCACGGAGAGGAAGTCCTGTCCCCAGCCGGGCAGAGAAACAGCTAGGAGGCCCCTGCTGGGTTCTCCTGGCTGGGGGGTCCAACAGGACAGGAGATCGGAGTTCACGGGGCAGGGCTAATTCGATCTAGCCAAAAATGGCACAACAAGAACCAATGGCTGTCAGCTGAAGTGTAAAAATTTCGTAACCTTTTAATCGTTTTTGAAAATCCTGACTTTCTTTTCCTAATTATTTTATGGTTTATTTTATTAATGAAAGCAAACAAGTAACGTTAAATGAAGGGGTTTTTGGTTTGTTACTTTCCTTATTTTTTTTCTTAATATATAATAGTTTTTCTTTCTATGTACTGTTTAAACAATGAAGCTCTTACTCATCTGTTCTTTTCAATATATATTTTATTGCCATTCTTATCTTTGTGAAGGTCCCTTTTTCACCACTCAATCCTGTGTTTATCAGAGAATTGAACGTAATTAAATTAAACTGTATTAAAACAAAACTCATTTTATGCAACTTCAGTTTCCGCTAAAGTTCTAAGCTATAACCCTGAATGTGCAAGGAGCAGATAAACAATATCCAAGAAAAAGAGCTGGAATTTTTCATCTTATTTTCACCTAGTCCTTACTAAGGAAAGTAGCAAACAATTGCCCTTTGTAAAGAAACACTGCACCCTACTACAGTACAAACCCAAATGAGCACAGCAGGAGGCTATCGTGGCTATCCACATCTGGCCCTGTTTCTTTACAAACTTCCTTTCTGTAATGATGCTCTGGTAATAAGGGGCAATCAGTCATCAAAGGTAGCTCTTGCCATGGTAGCCAGGTTGCTATTCATTCTCCATAAGTATGCAAATGAACTGGAGGGACGGGTGCTGAGTGGTGGATCCTCTCTGATGTCACAATGCTACTGCTCAGCCAGCACCAGGTAGCAGCAAATGTGCAGTGTGTATGAGGGGAGGAGGGGAACAGGGTTTCCCAAGGCTCCTGTTTCCCCAAATTTCCTAAAGAAGACAATAACCTAACTACATAGAACACGCATTAATGATGATGCCACACACATGATAATTAGTCACTGAAATTTGATTCAAGTCTCGCATGGCTTTTTTAGAAACAAGGGTTCCAAAAAAGGAGAGACCTTGTAAAACAGAAAATGTTGATGCTCTGATGTATTTGCAGTTGTGTTAAAATTGAATACTGTGACGTTACATGTTGGGCAGCGTTTCTGTACGTGCTTGCATGCTAGGCAGCTCAGTAAGGCAGAACAAACTTGGGACTTAGCACCAGTCAGTCAGCAGGTACCCAGTGAGTTGTGCCTCTCTGTTATAGGCAGTAGCCTATGTTCTCTCCCTCTGATTTTTGGGTTCTTATGTGCTATTGTTCTGGTCTTAATAAACAAATTGACAAGATATTGCAAACTTTCAGCAAGAATATTTTATGTTTTCTCTAACTTGTCTGCTTGTGTGCCACAAAACAGAAAAGCCACAGTCTAAAAAAAAATAAAAAAAAATCTGAAGCCAAAAGTCCTTTCGAAAGAAAAAAAAAAAGAAAGTTTTCCAGCACAACATTTATTTCAGCTGGGAAATGTTGATTCCTTGTAATTGAGACATTCCCTGGGAACACGTCCATCTCAATGAGATGTTGTTTGGTGGGCTTCCCCACCAAAATGGAAGAGTGGAAGAGTTCAAAAGTTGTTGTAGGAGAGTCACAGCATTGCCACCCTCACTGCCGTCCTGCCTTCAGACCTGGGCTTGGAGGGAAGGAGCCACCAACCGTTCTGAAACTACAAGACATTCCCAAATGTGGAGGTGGCCACAGGGGTCAGAAGCCCTGAGCCTGGGCACCCAGAGATGTGGCTGAAGCAGAAGCTGCCAAGGCCAAAGCCCTGATCCCAATGACAGGCTGATGCAGTGCACTTGCTTCTGCACTGCCTCTGGAGGTGCATCTGATATCCCTACGGAGAGCATCCATACAGGGGAAGTCCTGTCCCAAATCCAGAAGACAAACAGCTAGGAGGCACCTACTGGGGTGCTCCTGCCTGAGGGGCTCCCAGCAGGACAGGAGATCGGATTTCATGGGGCAAGGCTAATTCAATCTAGCCAAGAAAGGCACAACAAGAACCAATGGCTGTCAGCTGAAGCCTGAGAAATTCAAATGAAATGTAAGGCACACATTTTTGACAGTGAGAGACACTAGCCACTGGAACAAATTACCTAGGGGAAAGGTGGATTCTCTGTTTCCAGCTATCCTCACATCACAACTTGTTGTCATTCTGGAAGGTGCCTTTTAGTGAATTCCTACAAGCAATTGGGCTTAATATGGTGCTAAGTGTGTGAAATTTCATAGCCTGAGAAATAGAGGCCGGATTAGGCCATCAAATTGTTTCTCAACTGACACCTCTGTGAAAAACTCATTGTGGGGTGAGGAACAGACTCTGCTGTTTTACTGGGTAGCCTGCTTGCTCCCAGAATCAATAATGACCAAGTGGGGAGATCTTGGGGTGCAACTCAAACATCGAACCGGGCTGGCCAGGGGCAGACATCAGGCCTGCAAGGGAAAGGTGAGTGTGGCAGTGACTTCACAAAGGCCTTTGGCAGGAATTCAGCCTATTGGGCAAAGACGATGAGGCGGATGTGACCTCACAGAGCTCCCTTGACAACAGCCAGGCAGGACAGGGATGGGGCAGGGGAAGCTCGGAGACCCTGTAGCCTGGTTGCAGCAAGCCTCCATCTTTGCTGTCTCTCTGTGAGGACCAAGGGGATTGGTGGGGAGGAGATACTTTGTGAGTTTTTTCATTTCTGTGTTTAGATTTTGTCGAAAGAAGTCATCACCTGGGTAGAAAGTAAGACAAAATATAGGCTCTGTGTACAAGATAGAGGATTCAAACCTGGGAACCACCAGCTCTGAAAAGACTTGGGGTCATGGGGGATAATCAGCTCCCCATGAGTTCCCAGTGGCCAAAGGGGCAAATGTGACTCTTGGAGCCATACAAAGAGCAGAATCTCAAGTAGAAATAGAGAGGTTCCATATTTGTATACTGAGCACTGGTGCAACCACTCCTGGAAAATTGTGTCCACTTCTGGTGTCCACAGTTTGAGACAGATGCTCTCACATTGGACAGGGTTCACAGAAGAGCCACATGAATGATGAAAGGATTAGAAAACCCTCCTTGTGCTGACAGAGTACAGCAGCTCATTCAAAGAGAAGGTTAAGCGGTGAGCCTAAGGGAAGAAATATTTACTAATGAGCTCTTCACTTTAGCAGATAAAGGTTAAGAGCAGACAATGGCTGAAAGTTGAAGCCTAGACCAATTCACACTAGAGAGAAAGCGCATTTTTAACCTGAGGGTTTGGAGCCATTCACCAAGGGTTGTGCTGGATCCTCCACAACTGGCCTTTTTTTAAAAAAAATCAAGATTGTGTGATTTTCTAAACAATTTGCTTTAATTTCTGTGGGAATTATTTTCAGGGAAATTCAATGTCCGATGTCAAATAGAAAGTCAGACCAGAGTGGTTCCTTTTGGCCTTGGAATTTATGAATCTGTGACTCGCTGCGGGTGTTTGAAATTTGTCCTTTTGGGCTTCCCTCTTCCTCCTTTCCTCTTTTCTCATCTTCTCTTTCCTCTTATTCCATTTCTTCCTGCTGATCTTCTTCCTGGGATCAGGTAATGAAAGTCTGCATCATCATGGAAATGCACAAGAGGACTGAATTAAGGGTGCCCAGGGCAACACTTATTTGGACATTTGCTAACAAGAGAACGTAAAATTTCGTAATCTTTTAATCGTTTTTGAAAATCTTGACTTTGTATTTCCTAATTATTTTATGGTTTATTTTATTGATGAAAGCAAACGTAAGTAATGTTAAATGAGGGGTTTTTTGGTTTGTTAATTTCCTATTTTTTCTTAATATATACTAGTTTTGTCTTTCTATGTACTGTTTAAACAATGAAGCTCTTACTCATCTGTTGTTTTCAGTATATATTTTATTGCCATTCTTATCTTTGTGACAGTCCCTTTTTCACCACTCAATGCTGTGTTTATCAGAGAATTGAAAGTAATTAAATTAAACTGTATTAAAACAAAACTCATTTTATGCAACTTCAGTTTCAGTGAAAGTTCTAAGCTATTACCCTGAATGTGCAAGGAGCAGATAAACAATATCCAACAAAAAGCTGGACTTTTTCATCTTATTTTCACCTAGTCCCTACTAAGGAAAGTAGCAAACAATTGCCCTTTGTAAAGAAACACTGCACCGTACTACAGTACAAACCCAAATGAGCACAGCAGGAGGCTATCCCGGCTATCCACATCTGGCCCTGTTTCATTACAAGCTTCCTTTCTGTAATGATGTTCTGGTAATAAGGAGGCAATCAGTTGTCAAAGGTGGCTCATGCCATGGTAGCCAGGTTGCTAGTCATTTTCCCCAAGTATAAGAACATAAGAACGGCCATACCGGCTCAGACCAAAGGTCCATCTAGCCCAGTATCTGTCTACCGACAGTGGCCAATGCCAGGTGTTCCAGAGCCAGAAGAGTACCCTGAAGTGACCTACCACAGGACAGGCCCAACAAAGAAAATAACAGAACGCCACTAGCCGTCACCTTCAGCCCCCAACTAAAACCTCTCCAGCGCATCATCAAGGATCTACAACCTATCCTGAAGGATGATCCCTCACTCTCACAGACCTTGGGAGACAGGACAGTCCTCGCTTACAGACACCCCCCCAACCTGAAGCAAGCACACACCACACAACAACAATAATAACCAAGGAACCTATCCTTGCAACAAAGCCAGTTGCCAACTCAGTCCACATATCTATTCAGGGGACACCATCATAGGACCTAATCACATCAGCCCCACCATCAGGGGCTCCTTCACCTGCACATCTACCAACGTGATATATGCCATCATGTGCCAGCAATGCCCCTCTGCCATATACATTGGCCAACCCAGACAGTCTCTACATAAAAGAATAAAAGGACACAAATCAGACGTCAAGAATTATAACATTCAAAAACCAGTCGGAGAACACTTCAACCTCCCTGGACGCTTGATTACAGACCTAAAAGTTGCAATTCTTCAACAAAATAACTTTTCCAAAAAAAATTCCCCATGCTAATTTTTCCCCTAGTGTTACTCACACCTTCTTGTCAACTGTTTGCTACCCTGATTATCACTACAAAAAGTTTTTTTTCTCCTGCTGATAATATCTCACCTTAATTGATTAATCTTGTTAGAGTTGGTATGGCAACCCCCATTTTTTCATGTTCTCTGTATATGTATCTTCTTACTGTATTTTCCACTGCATGCAGCTGATGAAGTGGGTTTTAGCCCATGAAAGCTTATGCCCAAATAAATGTGTTAGTCTCTAAGGTGACACGAGTACTCCTCGTTCTATAAACTACAATAGGGCCAGGATTTCATCCCATGATATCAAAATTCATCTTAGTAAAAGTATCAATGAATCAGTTTGCAGGATTTATATCAAGCATCCTAAAGTAGTTTACATATTGCTCTAATTAAGAGATCATCTCTCTGCTGGAGAATGTTATCTTAGGATAATGGTCTCCGCTGCCGAAGCATTTATGGAAAAAATGTTGACATGTGATATTTATTTTCAAAACCTAAGGCTTTGATCCTCTCTCAATGTTCTGTTACGATGACTTTGTTTCTGTTCAAATTATCAGAATATATATCTAATAATTTTCTCAGCTGAATGTTGAAGCAGTAACGTAACAGATGTTTCCCAAACAGTTATTGACCTGAAGCATCGTGATTCGTTTAGAACAACTTATTGTTTGATTCAGCCAGTCAGATCAGTTCAGTTTATCCATAAAAACACATCCAGAGAAAGTTGACAATGGTGATGGACAGAGGGTGGGTGAGAGGGGCTGAGCTGTTGTCTTAAATACTCTTTATGCATCTGATTAATTAGCACAGATTTAATTTAATATACATCTAGTTTAAAATTGGAAGAACTTTACTACTTACTCTCTACTTTCTCGTCATGTAAATTCAAGCATTGCACTATGCAAACTTGGGACAGCTATAATGTTAAAGAACCTGAATCTCTAAATAGGACTCAGGGAGGGCATTCGGATAAAAATCCCAGCACCTTCCCTCTTCTGACATTTGGGGAAGAGGAGTTCTCTGGGCTTCTCCCCAGGGCATCGCCCTGATTCCACCCCCCTATATTTCATATTTACTGCTGATTGATAGATTTAACCCTCCAGTTGGTTTGGTGGCTTTAGCTGGTTTTGTCAAGCTCTGTTATTGTCTCTAATTCCTTCATCAGCACAGGAAATACAATGAATCAGCCTGGCTGATTCTCCTCTGTGTGTCTTTAAAAATACAGTGAATTTAAAAGACACTATTATTGTTTATTTTTTGTTTGCACAGGTTCCATTCTGGGAGCTATGTATACAAGTCCTTGTTAAACCTCAGGAACATCTGAGTTCAACTCCTTTAAAATAATGTTTGAACTATAAAGAAAATTAAACAGTGATTTCTTTTGAAATGTCAAGCTATTTTGCCCTTTTTCTAAAAAAATTCTCCGTGTCAACTAAGTCCTTGGATTGTTTGAAAACAAAATGTATTTTTGCATGGTAGAAAATTTTATGTTCAATACCCACATTAGTAACTCGTGGGTGCTGGGAATCCTTGCAAGGGGGGACTCAAGGAAGCACTCCCCCTCCTCAGTATGCAAAATGGGAAAAGATCAATGGCTGGAGTAGCTTCCACTGCTCTAATACCCTATTGTAGTCAATGATTTAGGTACATAACTATAGGCACTCAAGTATGGAAATTTTGGTCTATGTGACTTGACCAGGGCCACAGTGGGAGCCAGTGTCAACGCTAGGATTAGTCCTTTGTTCTCATCCCTGAGCCCACTACATACTATATTGCCTCTTCTATTTGTCTGCCCCTTTTTGTGGTCAAACGTCATGCTGGATGCTCAGCAGAAGAACTTGTGATGGTCCTAGTGTATCAACAGTAGCCTGAGTGGTGCTGCCCACTCCAGCTGCAAAATGATCTGGGGCCTTCCCAAAAATCAAAGAGCTTCTGGCTGTGATTTGTCAGTCCTCAAAGGCCAGCCAGGTGACTGTAAATAACTTACAATCATTAGGAAAAATTAGTATCAAGATTCCAACTCTAGCAGTCAGACAACATTGGTTCAATTTACAAGAGATTACTTTTTATATTCCTTGGTTCCCCCCAAATTAGGAAGGGCCTGTGACCACAGGTCCTGCAGGGTACAAAGGGCAGGTCTACATCCCTTTTCTCTTTGTGCATAGTCCTGCCTGCTCCCTTTTCAGTTTCAGTTCTGCTACCACAGTACTGATCAGCACATTCTTCAGTAGCATAGGGAAGGGCAGGCACCATCACACAAGGACTATTACACAGAGACCTGCCAAATGAACACAGCAAACAAATGAAAACAAGAGATGAAAATGTTATTTTTTCATTAATCCCTTTCAGTGACAGCAACCTCCGTGGCTAATTGTAACAATAGTAGATGCAGCATTTTCTGATTGAAATGATTTTCAAGTTGTGGGTGCCCCTTTATGAACAGTAATTGCCTACATCTGTGACACAAGTACTTTTCAATTCCATTAAACCTGGGGTTTTGCTCAATTACACACGATATCTTGGAATTTTTCTGGCATATTCATCATCACATACATCACCTACAAGACTCCTGCCATAACAAGGGGTTCTTTATAGAGGTTTGAAATTATTAAAGTGACCCAGCACTTTTCAATTGTAACAGCTCAGGACAAAGTAGATCTCCCTGATCCCACTTATGTAGCTATTTAAATGTAACCTAGTTATAAGGTGGCCTAACTTACTGATATTTTTGACACGTTTTCAAAAAGTGGCCTCTATTTAAATCCATGCAAATATCTGTATGCACACTTTCTGAGCACTGCAAGTCTGAATCTATCACCTGTGCATGCATCTGCTGTTACCTGAAACATGCACATGCTGCTATTTGCATGAAAACTTCTACACGCCTGAATAGAGGAGGATCCTTTGAAAATGTGGCCTTTTAATTATATTTCATACTCCACAAGAGTAGCCTAAAAACAACAGCGGGATATAATAAGGCCCTGGCATCAAATGAATAAGGAACAATATAAAAATCAGCAGCCCTTTATAAAGAGGACAGGAACAAAATATACAGTAACCATAAAACCAACAGATAAAACAAAACCCAGATTTCCCCAGGTGCAATGTAACAGGACAATTTTGCCTTCATAACTCTAGCAATACTCATCTATTTCAGCATGTAATGATCCTGTTTAAAGTATCCAGGAAACAATAAACTCTGGCCCGGTGCTTGTACATGTTCACTTTGTTGAGTGTGGCTCACATATCTGGACCTCCCAGCTGTTAACAGCTTCACCAACCACCCCTCTGTCTTTGCTTCTGTGTATGTCACTTCATTGTGGCTCTGAAAGGTGTCTGAAGTCCCAAATGCCACTTGTCCTTCTGTAAACCTATCCCAGCGGTATCCCTCCCCCAACTGCCTCCTTTGTGGTTCAGTTCTACACCATTGAAATCAATGGAATTTTTTCCATTGACTTCAATTAGAGCAAGATCGGGCCCTTCAGCAATTTCCACCCAGTTCTTTCTATTATGATTTGTACCATTCAGGGTTCGGGGCCTCATTGTTCTAGGCACTGTCTAACAAAACAATGGTCCCGTGCCCCAAATATTCTGCAGCATCATGCAAAAGATGCCAGAAATGCAGTCCAGTGAATTACCTTGATAACCTCTGGTGTAATCTTTCTTAATATCTGTGGTTTCTAATTCTACCAATTACTAGACAATTAAATTAAGGGGGTTAAGTTACACAGTGGTTTCTGAGAGCAACTGTTTTGAAAATCCAGTTAAAATGTATTTTAAAGGTAAATAAATGCCTAATCCTTGCCTGAAACACAAGCAATATGAAATTTTTTTTAAATGTGTGCTACCATCTCCAAGCCTCATCCTCTCTCCAGTGAAATCCCTCTTCAAATGCCTGCACTTTTTCATTTCCACCCATGCCCTTTCCCTTTTTGCCTTTACAGAGCTATTAAATTTGTTAGTCTCTAAGGTGCCACAAGTACTCCTCATTCTTTATGCTTAATGATGTACTTCTAATAAAGAATTTAATTCTATTTTTTGCCTAGAGTGACTCTGACTTTCAAATTATATTTAAACATAGGAACTTATGGAATGGTTTAGGAATAAAAATAAATTAACATGTACAGAAATATGAAATAGAAAAACAAATAGGACAATTTCACTGCTCTACATGGGAAAAACCCACACAGAGCTTATTTCATCTTGTGAATTTTTCTGCAGACTAAGCTAAGGGGGGGAAAAGAAAGAGTTTCTCTAATTGTTTTAAACCACGGATGAAAAGAACCTAACATGATCACCCTTGATTAACATGCTTATTATATAATATATAAACAGGGAAACCAGGAGACAACCCTGGGCCACGAAAATAAATAAGGAAGCTTTCACAAGAATCAAAACAAAGCATCATTCAGAATCTGTAAACAACTGAGCCCGCTGATCCTAAAACTCATATTATAGGTAGACATGTACCTCTTTCTCTCTATTTGAAATAGTTAGATAACATCCTTAATGTTTTATTATTCTTCATGTCTCCACATTAATCCTTTTTATATTGATAGTTCCCAATGTATCCTCTGCCAAGAAATGGACTTTGTGCAGAGAAAATCCATTTTCTAGTGCCAAAGATATTGATAATTAACATTTATGTCATGAAACTTGTAATACCAGTTTGCTAAAATAAAGCTAAGCTTTTCATTATTATTTTAGAGTTTAATTTAGTCATCCAAGGTTACTCAGCTTCATGTTTATAAATTATACAGGGCAGGGACTTAACTCCTCTTGATCGACCTGTTTTGGAATTATGACTGTACAAGTAAGGAGGTTCATAACCTTGTTTGAATATCTGATCCGGCCTTGAAAGAAGGTGATTTATGGGATCGACAAACCCTCATCATTTCAAGAATCGGCATCTGAAAACAAGATTTTCCTCTATAACACAAAGAGCGGAGCAAATCAGTTAAGTCTCTACTAGAAGCTACAACTTTGTTTATGTAAGAGCCATACAAGGTTACAAGGTCTGAGAATAGTCTGCCAGTAAGAGTATGGATTTTAGAACAAATAAATAGCTACATACTGCATAAAAAATTGGAAGTTTTGAAACTACTTCTCTGATAATTCAGCACTAGCCATGCTACAGCATGTTCTAATTTACCATTTGTTATATGCTTTTGAAAATACTGAAAGTACATGCCAGTGGTCAACTAAATCATAGAAAATTCAAGCCCTATTTTACATGATGGGTGAGACATTGAAAACTGCATGACTTAGAAATGCCAGTCCCATTAAAAGTTAATGAGACTTATGTTCCTAAATCACTTACTCTCTTTTGAAAATCTCACCCATTTCCGTTTCCAGGGCTACTGCTGCCAATCACCAGTATTTTTAAGATAGTACATTTTTTGTAATTATCTGGCATAATAAAAGCACCAAAATTGTTTCCTGGAGAAAAACAAATCCAGAAACCCTAAAATACTGCAGCACTTCTGTTTCACTTTCTGTACCAATGATGAGAGGATTCTGCGAAGACAGACTTTTTTTTACAGGATCTGAAAAATTTCTATAGTAATCAAACATATATGCCCATATTAAGCACCATAGACTGCCAAATTCCAGAGAAACAGAAAACACTCTAGACTTGTGCATGGAATTGCTTTTATGTGTTATTTCAAATGCCCTTCCTGAAGTTCTTATGGTGATCTGCGGAGGGAAGGGGGAAGAATTCTGAAGATAAAAGTCAATTCCAGTGCCATTTCTATGATTGTGGAACCATGGGAAGCCAGGGGCACTGAATTTATCACAGTATTTACATTACTGTTACAAATCCAAATGTTTCACCTATTTTCTAGGAATACTTCACCTTGGTTAAAAAGAACCAAGCAAAATCAAGGTGCAACGGTAATACAATTAGGGCATTACCGATGCACCCAAACTTGTAGATTGTGCAAGGAATATCAGGTTGCAACCTGTATAAGTGCAGGTAACTGTGCAAAGGGGCTAAAACTGTTGTTCTTTAATAATTGTATTCTCTGCCATGCATTGTCAGGGACTGAAGAAAGCACATGCCCAGCTTTCATTATCTGAAGATAACCTTCCAAATGTAAACCAGTGCAGACCTGTCTTCCTGAGTCTGCAAACTGGCAGTTCCAGAGCTTCTATTCCGCCTCACAATGCTGCCAAGCACTAGCAGCTTTGGTCAGTTTCACTGCTGTTATTCAGAACCCCAGGGTGACGGTAAAACTGAGAAAAATGGTGCCTCTTTCAGGAAAAGTAAGTTCAAGCAGAATCAGGCACTGGAGCTATTCATAGAGAAGCTCAATCCCGCTTCCCTCCTCCCATGGAGTAGGAGGAGGGAGGATTTCTCCCTTTGGGTCTTGAAAAACAAGAGTGAAAAACAGGGTGCTGGGCTATGGGGAGATCTGTGTGTGTCAGGGCACTGCGGGTCTGTGTGGGGCATTGTGCAGTTATGGTGTGGGGCTGTGGGGAAGGGCACTGGGAGGAGGAAGGAAGGGAGGGGAAATCTGTGTGTATTGGGAAACTAGAGAGTGGGGTTTCTGTGTGGGGTGCTGGGCCGCTGTGGTGGGGCTGTGGGCAGGGGTGTGCTGGGCGAGGTGTGTGTGCACAGCACTGTGCAGTTGTGGTGGAAGAGTTGTAGGGGGGTGCTGGGCAGGGGAGCTCTGTGGCACAGCATGGGCGCACCCCAATAGGAAAGGGCTCGCTGGTAGCACACGGCCAGGCGGACCAGTGTGCCTCTGGCTCCCAACGGGGCTGCGCACCTGTGTCTGTCTGTCTCCCCCCCAGCTCCACCAACGTGGCCTGATAGTTCACGCTTGCGATCTGGTCACCCTCCCGCTCCCTCCATCCTTCACTCCCTTCCCTCGTCCCCAGCCCTGTCCTCTGTCCCGTCCCTGTCTCCATCCGTCCCTGCCCCTTCGTCCCCTCTGTCCCATCCCTGCATCCCCAGCCCTGTCCTCTGTCCCGTCCCCTGTCTGCATCCGTCCCTGCCCCCTTCGTCCCCTCCGTCCCGTCCCTGCATCCCCCCAGCCCTGTCCTCTGTCCCGTCCCCTGTCTGCATCCGTCCCTGCCCCCTCCGTCCCCTCCCTGCACCCCCCAGCCCTGTCCTCCGTCCTGTCCCCTGTCTCCATCCGTCCCTGCCCCCTTCGTCCCCTCCGTCCCATCCCTGCGTCCCCCAGCCCTGTCCTCTGTCCTGTCCCCTGTCTGCATCCGTCCCTGCCCCCTTCGTCCCCTCCGTCCCGTCCCTGCATCCCCCCAGCCCTGTCCTCCGTCCCATCCTGTCTCCATCCGTCCCTGCCCCCTTCGTCCCCTCCGTCCCGTCCCTGCACCCCCCCAGCCCTGTCCTCCGTCCCGTCCCCTGTCTCCATCCGTCCCCTCCAGTTCATTTGCAGCCCAGCTCAGCCCCGGTCACTCTCGCCAGCTGGGGCCGGGCAGCTCCCCTGCGCTGCGATCCAGCACCGGGCACCGCGGAGCACCGGGCAGGCTGTGCAGGGTGGGGAGGGATACTCGCATTGCTGACACCTGCCTGCCTCAGGGCTTTCTCCCTGCCCGCCGCGAGGATCGCCAGGGAGGGCAGCAGCGTGCCGCTGAGAGCCGTGTCCAATTGGCCGGGTGGCTGCCTGCAGACAGCACGGGGGAGAGAACCAGACAGCCCTGTAACGCCGCCGCTGCTCGGGACCCGGATCCACGCTGCTGTGCCACCGAGACCCATCAAGTGCCACGGGAGCGGGGGACACCCCCCCCACCCCAGGGAAGTGTCAGGGGCTGCTCGGGCTGGGAGCCCGGCGGAGAGTCCAGCTGGGGAGAGGCTCAAAGGGGGGGGGGTAAAAACGTTGCACCAAAAATATGAAAAAGTTGCCAGACAAAAACCCTTTAATTACAGCTCGGACGGGCCCCTCCGGAGCAGGGGGGCGGGGCCAGCCGCGGTCCCGCCGCCGGGCAGCAGCAGCAGCAGCAGCAGCAGGAGGGGGCGGCGCGAGACGGCTCCCGGGGATTCCCTGCTCGCGCCGCTGCCGGGGGGAGCCGCTGCTGCTGCGAGCTGGTGCGCGGGGGGTGGAGGGGGGGGTGTCCTCGCGGGCGGGGCTCGCGCCCAGAGCGCTGACACTGTCCGTTGGGAACTGTCACGCCGCGCGACCGGGCCGCCCCACTTGTGACGTCACCGCCCTCTGCCCCCCGCCCAACCAGCGTGGTCACCCGGGCTCCGCCCACTGTCGCCGCGGCAACCACTAAAACAAACGTTCTCGGAACACGTGGGGCAGGGAGGGGGGAAAAATGGGCCGTGACGCAAACAAAGCAGCTGGCTGGTAGCGCGCGGCAATGACGTCACCGAGGAGGAGTCCGCCCCCCCCCCCGCTCAGCGGCGGATGCAGGGACGGGACGGAGGGGGCAGGGACGGATGCAGACGGGACGGGACGGAGGACAGGGCTGGGGGGATGCAGGGACGGGACGGAGGGGACGAAGGGGGCAGGGACGGATGCAGACAGGACGGGACGGAGGACAGGGCTGGGGGGATGCAGGGACGGGACGGAGGGGACGGAGGAGCAGGGACGGATGGAGACAGGACGGGACAGAGGACAGGGCTGGGGGGATGCAGGGACGGGACGGAGGGGACGAAGGGGCAGGGACGGATGGAGACGGACGGACGGTGGACAGGGCTGGGGGGATGCAGGGACAGGACGGAGGGGACGAAGGGGGCAGGGACGGATGGAGACAGGATGGGACGGAGGACAGGGCTGGGGGGATGCAGGGACGGGACCGAGGGGACGGAGGGGGCAGGGACGGATGGAGACGGGACGGGACGGAGGACAGGGCTGGGGGGATGCAGGGACGGGACCGAGGGGACGGAGGGGGCAGGGACGGATGGAGACAGGACGGGACGGAGGACAGGGCTGGGGGGATGCAGGGACGGGACGGAGGGGACGAAGGGGGCAGGGACGGATGGACAGAGGGGACGGGACGGAGGACAGGGCTGGGGGGACGCAGGGAAGGGAGTGAAGGATGGAGGGAGCGGGAGGGTGACCAGATCGCAAGCGTGAACTATCAGGCCACGTTGGTGGAGGTGGGGGGGAGACAGACAGACACAGGCGCGCAGCCCCGTTGGGAGGCAGAGGCACACTGGTCCGCCTGGCCGTGTGCTACCAGCGTGCCCTTTCCTATGTGCCCTAAGGCATTCCTATGTTATTCCATAACATTCCTATGTGCCATAACATTCTTATGTGCTGAATAAGAGCACATAACATTCCTGTGTTCCCCTCCCAACACCAGGAGGGGTGTGTGTGTGCCCTTTCCTATTCTTATGTGCTGATCAGTACTGTGGTAGCAGAACTGAAACTGAAAAGTGAGGGTGGGGCATTGGAGGAAGGGACAGGTGATGTGAGGCCGGGACCTCGGGGGCAGGGGCGGCGTGAGGGCGGGACCTCGGGGGCGGGGGCGGGGCGTGGGGGGACCGGGCGGGGCGCGGGGGGGGCGCGGGGATGAGGAGGGTTAATTCAGTTCAGTGGCAGCTTTGTCTGTGGGTGACACTGTTACTGCAGGGGGTGTTCAAAGCCGGGCTCACCCGAGGGAGGAGGAAGGGGGGGTGGCTGGGGAGGGACAGCGGGAGTGAGGGGCGCTGACCAGTAGCCGGGTACAAGGCTCCTCAGACACGCACAGAAACCAGCTCACCCCGGGGGGGGGGGTTAGAGCCCCAGCAAACAAGGGGCGCTGGGACCATCCCCGCGGTGCAGACACAGGTGTAAAGTCACCGGATGGAGACAGACCCGGCACTCACCTGCCCGCACAGACCTGCCCCCGCCAGGTTTGGGGGCGGGAGCTTCGCCGCCCGGTCTCGCCCCTCCCCCACCCCGCTCAGCTGCTCTGTGCAGGGGGCGAAGCAGCGCGGCACGTTCCTACGGGGGCAGGTCAATACACTGCACGGGGGTGGGGGGGGAGAGGTGTCAGGTTGACCCAGGGACCCGCCCTTCCCTGGGCTCGAGAGGACGGGGCGCCCGGGGCAGGCTGGGAGTTGTAGTTCCTGGCTCTTCTCAGAGCGGCAGGGACGGCCTGGTTGCTCAGACAACGCGCCCCCTCCCAGTGCACACTGGGTAGTGTAGTTCTCCCTCTGGCAGGTGGCCTCTAGTGGAGGAGGGGCCCTATCCCGTCACTTCGCTGCACCCCTCCCCGCTCCCTGATTGGCGGAGAGAGCGCGGGACAGAGACTCGGCGCGAGGGTAATGCCCGCTTCCCTCGCCCGAGCCGCCGCCCCGCCCGCCCGCCCGGGCGCGCTGCGGCCGTTGGGATTCGAATCCGCTCGCGGCCAGGGCGGCCCCAGCCCGGGAGCCGCGGGGTTGCGGCTCAGTCCCCGCGGGCGGTACCAGTGGGACTCCCGCCCCGGCGCTGCTGGGGGGCTCAAAGCGGGGGGGCGCGGGGGCAGCCGGCGGCCGGGGTGGGGCAGGTCCGAGGAGCGCTGAGGCGGGACGGTGAGTGGCGGATCCGCACGGGCTGGGGGCTCAGACCCCCAGTGCCAGGCGCCAGGCCCAGCCCCTGCCGCGCCCCTGCCCCGGGAGCCGGGCTGTGGCGGGGGGGGTCATAGGGCAGAGGCAGCGGAGTGAAAGGGCTTCACCCCCGCGGGGCCTGGGGGGCAGCAGCAGGTGGGGCAGGGGCTGAGCTGCCGGGGAGCAGCCCCACGAGCGGCGGCCTGGGGCGCGGGGCGGGCGAGTCCCGTCCCATGTGCGCAGGGACCGAGGGGCAGAGTCAAGCTGTGCGTTGTCCGGCAGTTCCGGGGCTGCAGCCTCTTCGCGCCCACGGGCCCTTTGTGACCCTCAGAGCAGCCCCGGATCTGCCGTGGCCCCTCCCCGAGGCCCTGCCCTGCTCACGCCGGCCCCCTCCCTCCCCCGCCCTCACTCACTGTCACCAGGCCGGGCGGGGGGGCAGGCTCTGGGCTGGATTAACATGGGGGCAAATAAAATCAGGACATGCCTCTGTGGGGAGGGGGTTTCAGTTGTTGCTAAAGGTGGGGGAAGCCCTAAGTCTCTGTCTGATTGTGTGTGTCACTCTCTCCTCAGGATATTGGCGTTGAGTTTCCTGGGTGAGACGCTGCTGATTCAGAAAAGGATTAGACATTTATATGGACCATATCATCCAAACTTCGCTGGTATACAAAATGTAGAAGGGATATAAATCCTTATGCTTCAGGATATAAGCCTACCACCAACTGATAGGGGTCAGGAAGAACCTTCTCCTATGGGCAGGTTAATCCATAATTGTTTGATATTGTGTTTCTCAGACTTTCCTCTGAGGCAGCTGGGCCTGTGACTTGCCCTGAAAAATAGATCATTGGTGGGCCTTTATATTATGGGGCTGATCATTTTTTGTTTTATGGTAGTGTTTAGATGTCCCAACCAAAATTCAGGGTCCCATTACAAAAACATAGTAAGAGATTGTCCCGTGCCTCAAATACAATCTAAACAAATAGACAAGATAGGCAAACAGTAGGATAAAGTATTATTAACCTCCATTTATAGATGGGGAACTGAGGCAGAGATGAAGGACCAGTGTTTCAAAGATATTTAGGTGCTTAAGATGCAAACAGATGCTTAAAGGTGCTTTTGAAAATTGCACCAGCAGATTAGGTGCATAACACCCACTGATTTCAATAGGAGTTAGGCGCCAAACCTAACTTAAGCATGACTGGTCTATTTCCCATTCCAATTTTCACCAAAACCAATACGGTTCTGCTCACTGATGCCTAGAATATTCCTGGAATTTTGGAATTGCTTGGATGTGGTGTTCACAAGTTCATGTTACAAGCAGAGAAATGCTATCAAGTAGAGTGAAGAACTCACATTACTCAGTAAACAAGTTTTCAAATGTTTTCCTCATACAGATCACTTCTTCAGATAAAGAATATTTCTTCTCCCAACCCGCCCTGCCTCACACCTACAGTACCCCACAGCAACAAGAGAGCTTAGTGACATGAAAAGGTAATTTTAGGACAGGATTAAGGGCATGGGTGCAAACCAAGTGGTTTAAAAGTGGTGGGTGCAGTCAGTCATTACATGATGATGTACACAGTCTGTGACATCACACTCCATTGCCAATGAAACAATAGTGACATCTCGTGCAGAGAAGTGTAAACAAGAAGCAGGCAGCATTATCTTCTGCAGATATAAACAACTTCTTTGTCTGAGTGATTGGCTGAATAAGATATTATATTACGCCCATAACATCACAGGCCATAGGTGGTCAAAACACCTGACTTTATGGTCACCGCTGTGGTGATAGCACTTCCATATCACTGCTACCTGATGGCCATAGATGGTCAGACCTTTTGGGATTTGCCTTATATGCATATTCAGAGCCACAAGTAACAGGTGACCCATCTCAGGCGAGTAATAAAGAGATTGTGTGACACACCAGCCAGCCTCTGCCTATAAAAAGGCTGGAGCTGCCAGCAGGGCCAGCTTTAGGCCAATTCAACCAATTCCCTGAATCGGGCCCTGCCCTAGAGGGCCCTGTGCCCAAGCCCCAGTACAGTGTACTGGCAAGAGCAGTGCGCTGTACCGGGGTGGCCCGGCTGTAGGGATATTAAAGAAGGTTTATATTAAACATGGTTTATAAAAGAAATGATTTATTAATTTATTGTTAATTAATACTTTATAACTTAAGGTTTATGTTAGAAGTAAATTTGTGATTCCCAACATTTAGCCTCTAACCTGCAAGCCACCAGCTGTATCTGTGTGAAGCCTGCTCAAAGAGATACTTGGTATAAAACTTGTTAAGCTCAAAGAAATACTTTGTATAAAACTTGTTAAACATTAATTATCTCTAAGTAAGCCAAAACAGTAGCTGTTATAGTGTATAAATAGAGATCCCCACCCTCTGTAAGTTTTCATCTCACTTTATCTTTGCTTGTTAAAAGACAGGAGGGTCACATAAATTGGTAACACCCTAAAGGTAAAAAGACAGTGAACTAGATGTAATTAAGATAGAGAATGTATGTGAATGCATGCCTAGTTTAAACAATGAATGAATGGTTAGGAAGTTACCAGCCTGAAGAATTCAGTGTCGGCTGAAGAAGGTGTCAAGTGGGATCAACCAGATGACCCCACTACCTCAAAGGAAGGAAAAACAAGCATCTGACAGAATGGAGCCAGCCACCTGCTGATTGATTTAGCAACAGCAAAATGAAGCAACTCTCATGGACTGACATAGGAATAAATTCCTATCAAACTGGACTCTAAAGACTGAGGACTTTGAGGGCTTGGCTACACTTACAAATTTGCAGCGCTGCAGCAGGGTGTGAAAACACACCCTCTCCAGCGCTGCAAATTCTGGCGCTACAAAGCGCCAGTGTGATCAAAGCCCCAGCGCTGGGAGTGCGGCTCCCAGCGCTGTCCGTTATTCCCCACAGGAGGTGGAGTATGGACAGCGCAGGGAGGCTTTCTCCCAGCGCTGGTGCTTTGACTACACTTAGCGCTTCAAAGCGCTGCCGCGGCAGCACTACCACAGCAGCGCTTTGAAGTGCTAAGTGTAGCCACAGCCTGAGTCTATGGTTCTGCTGCCAGCCTCCAGGAGCATCAAATGCATCTGACACAGACTTGGCTCCATCCTCATGACCAAGATACCTGGCCAGTAACTTGGCATGAGCAATGTCTAGGCTGGTAACTATAACATCTGTACAGAACCTGAATGAATGATTGTGTGAATGAATATATGTGTGTGTGTGTGTGTGTGTGTGTATAAGGAATAAGTAGTGATAGTAATAAGTAGTAAAACAACGTTGTTTACTGTTGTCTTTTGTTTTGTTATGGTATTTACAATAAATGTGGCATCTTTGCCTTATCCCTCTTAATTAGATCCTGTTGGTTTTTATTATATTAGTATAACACGGCTTCCCCCGGGCGGGGGGTATTTAAAGGGCCTGGGGAGCTCTGGGGAAGTGGTGCAGCTTTGGCGGCTATTTAAAGGGCTGGGGCGGTAGAAGCAGGGGAGCCCTGGGCCCTTTAAATAGCCCCTGAGCCAGGCTGCTGCTGCTACCCTGGTGGGGGAGGGAGGAAGAGGGGGCAACCACCGTACAGGGTGGGCTGCACCCCCTGTCCGCAGCCAGCCCCTGCCTGCACCAGCCCTGCCTGACCGGCCCGTCTCCAGCCAGCCCCGCATTCCCTGCCCTGCCTCCAGCCCCGGTCTCCAGCCAGCCCCGCACTCCCTGCCCTCAGCCAGCCTGTTTCCTGCCCGCCCCTGCCGCACACTCTGTCCTGCCCGCACCAGCCCTGCACCCGTTGCCCTGCCTGCAGCCAGACCCTACCTCCAGTCAGCCCCTGCCCTGCCTCCAGCCAGCCCCATGTCCACTGATGCCCTGCAGTTCCCAGGGCAGTAACCCTGCACACCTGCTTCAGTGAGGGGAGCAGGGAGCAGCTGGGACCCACACATGTGGGTGACCAGACGGCAAGTGTGAAAAATCAGGACAGGGCGTGGGGCGTAATAGGAGCCTATATAAGAAAAAGCCCCAAATATTGGGACTGTCCCTATAAAATGGGGACATCTGGTCACCTTAGCTGGAACATTTTTACAGTTCTTGGTAGTAGCAACACATTAGTTACAAAAATTACCATTAGCGATAACAACAAATTCATTGCAAGGGTCCACCTACAATCATTTTTGTCATCATGCCACACCTTTGGCTCAATACCATTGGGGTTTGCGCCTTTTAGGGTTAACCCGTGCATAGGCGGCAGGTTATATACACCTGCGTTGCACGGGCTCCAGGATTATTCAGGGGCCGGGTGCCTGCTCCAGCAATATTTGGAGCTGGGTCTCTCCCAGCCCTGCCTGGATAGGGCCCCGGCCCTTACCCTGAGCCTCTCCAAAGCCCCAAACCCTCCGCCCCAGCCCGAGCCCTCATCCCCTGCACCTAATCCTCAGCCCGAGCCGGGCCCTCATCCCCGCACCTAATCCTCAACCCCAGCCAGACCCTCATCCCCCACACCTAATCCTGAGCCCCAACCCTCATCCCCTGCACCTAATCCTCAGCCCCATCCCTGAGCGCCCCTGCAGCATGAACTCCTCAACCTCAGCCCCAAACCTCATCCCCCGGCACCCTAAGCCTCTGACCCAGGCCTGAGCCCCCCCACAGCATGACTCCCGCGTCCTCAGCTCCACAGCCCTCACCCCTGTACTCCCTCCTATCCCCAAACTCCCTTCCCAGAAGGTGCACCCCCTTCCACACACCTTCCCAACCCCAAACTCCGTCCCAAAGCCTGCACCCTTCACCCCCTCCTGCACACCCACCCCCTGCCCCAGCCCAGAGCCTGCACCCAGCACCCAAACTCCATCCCAAAGCCTGCACCCTGGACCCTAATCCCCAGCCCAGGATCTGCACCCCAGACCTCCCCCGCCGAGACCCCTCTCAGAGCCTTAGGCAGGTGGGGGCAGAGTTGAGGCAGGTTCTGAGCACCACCAAAATTTCTACAGACTTGCCACCCATGAACCTGTGGCTTCCTTTGCAAACTTCCTCCTTGTTCTGAAGGATCAAACCCTGATTTTCTTGCTTAACAGAATTTACTGGCTGATGGGGTGGGCTCTCTTTGCTAACAGCCATTAGCAAGTCTTCTCCCTGCCAGCCAAGTAATTTGCATCAACACAGAAGCACAGACTGCTCACTTAAAGAATCAGAATGGAGACATTCCTGTTCCAACACCATTGTCTTCCCAACCAGCTGGCCAAACACAGCCACTTGCTTATAGAGCTGCTCAACTTTCTTAACAGCCCTTACTCCATCTGAGACCTTTTCAAAGCTATCCACACGGGCTCTTTCAAAGGAAAGTGGGTGGATTTTTACATATCTTCCTAACCAGTCTTTAAAGGGTTAAGTCAGTCTGTGAGTTAATTAACTCTTTCTGGCCCTGTCACCTTCCAATGAGAGATTATATTACACCCATAACGTCACAGGCCATATATGGTCAAAACAGCCGTGGCCAGGCTGGGACCGGGCTGGGCCTGGGGTACTCAGCTGGGGCCAGGCAGGGGCGGACGAAGCCAGGCCGAAGGGAGCCGCTCAGTCGGGAACGGACTGGAGGGAGCCACTCGGCTGGGCTGGGCTGGGCCTTGCCATGCCTCCCTGGAGCCCTCCTCACACTCCTTTCCCTGGTCAGCCTTTGTTCCAGCTCAGGTGGTAGCTAGTGGATTTCTCACGATGGCTGCCCCATTTGTTCCCTTCCACTCAGATACAGATACAAAAGTGATACATTTATACAAATAGGATGACCACACTCAGTAGATTATAAGCCTTGTAATGATACCTTACAAGAGACCTTTTGCATGAAGCATGCTGCAGTTACATTATATTCACACTCATTAGCATATTTTTATAAACTCCTATAGAATGGAACATGACAACAGCAAAGACGACGACAGTGGAGACACCTCTGAAGAAATGCCCTAGAGCCCTTGGGCCGTCACGCTTCAGGAATGTGCGTGAGGTGCTAGGAGACCTGGAGATGGGGGGTGTCCTGCTGGCCGTAGGTGAGTGTTGTGAACCCCCAGTTGCTAGGCTGAATTTATCCATTCCCTGGCAATAAAACATTGTCTTGTTTTCACAGCCACTTTCGGTCTCCTGGCTTCTACCCTCTACCCTACTGGCAGGGCATTGTGCAGCACCCTTTCCAGCCCACCTGGGTGGAGGAGATTGAGGAGAGCATCTGCCATCCAGCTCCATCTCATCTAGAGCAAGTGAGTGGAGGTCTCCAGAGCCATCGCCAGTGGGGTGGGAATGGCCCAGCAATAGGGCTCCCAGCCTTTCCCTTGCAGGAGATTGTTCCCAACGTCGAGAGTCTTTCGGGAGGCAGAACCTGCCAGGTGCTGAACACCCACAATGGCAAGCAGTGAAATCAGTGGGAACTGAGGCGACTCCTCCCTCCTGGGATTGGCACCGTGTGAACGAACTTTCATTTAGGACTATCCGGGTTCCGCTCTTTCTCTGGCCTGGGAGGGGCGGGGTCTACTGGGGTGGAGGGCGGTTTGTCCAAACTAACGGAGAGCCCCATTGCTCTGAAAGAATGAGACTCTCCCAGTTTCACAGGGCCCTATTGGGTGAGGGGGAACATTGGGAGCAGCCTGTGCTGTGAGCTGCTGCCAGTGCGTGTGGACGGCAGCCCCTGCCCTGGGGTGGGGTGTGTGGGGAGGAGGAATTGCCTCAGCAGAGGGACGTAGGCAGGAGCAGGCAGGCCCATTGAGAGCTGCCTTGAGCCCAGACTCATGGCTGCTCCCCACTCAGTTCAGGATGGTGCGGTGGAAGCGGATGCTGAGGAGGAAGGCTGGGCAGGTGGCTCTGGAGCCAGTAGGGAGCAGTGTCCGTCTTGCCCAGGAGGAGAGTGGCCCCTCTGTCCCCGCGGGCGAGGAAGAGGCCAGTGGGCAGGCAAAGCGGAGAAGCTCCCTGACCTTCTGGAGGAAGAGGAAAAGACCAGCTCCCTTAGCAGGCCCTGAGGCACCTTCTGGTCCCAAATGGAGGTGGCCCCGGGTGATGCTATGTAGGAGGACCCAGGCGAGGGCAGGAGCCGGGCAAGGTGGCTCTGCGGCTTCCTTTCCAGGAAGCAGAGGAGCCAGGCCCAGCCCCAGGGCCCAGCAGGAGCTATCCACCAGCCTGGCCACCGAGGCCCCAGCCAGCCGAGCAGGAGCTGGGCGGCTCCGGCATGAGACCGGCAGCTCTGCCTACTCCTGAGGGCCAGCACCTCCTCTGTGGGGTCTGACAGCCCTGAGGCTGAAGGCTCCTCTGTGCAGGTGAGGGAGACCCAGGGGACAGGGGGAAGGATGGGGGCTGTAGGGGACTAATAACACCCTGTACCCATTGGGTCACCAAGACACCAGGACTGAGACATGGGAGCCCCACTAACACCAGTGGGGTGGCACAGCTGCACCCTGTAGCAGGGGATGCTGGGCAGAGTCAGGAGCTCAGCCTCCCCTGATGAGGTTGGGGGCTGATGGCCACGGGGCCCTGAGGCTGATGGGCCTGAGGTGTCTCTGGGAGGGCAGGGTGCAGCCACTCTGTGCCATGGGGCTCCTTGTTGAGGATGGGGACATTGAGCCATTTCTCTACACTGCATCCCCCAGTGGCAGCAGGGATTGTCCTTTCTCCTGCTCTCCCTGGTGCAGAGACCCCAGTGCCCAGCAGCAGTGGGCTGAGGAGGAGGAAGAAGAGAAGGAGGAGGAGGAGGTGTCCCTGAACAAGACACCATCAGGGTCATCCAGGAGAACCTCCAGGGCAGAGCTGAGGTACAAAAATCTTACAGCTGCGCTGCCCCTGAGTCTGCCCTGCCCCTTCTTCCATCCCCACCCACACAGGGGTCTTGTCCCAGAGAATCCATCACCCCAATGGGGAACTGCTCCCTTGTTACCTGGCACCCCAAAGTGGGGCATTTGTCTCACACAGGCCAAGGTGTCCGCTCCCCACAGACACTGTCCCAGTTACAACCCCAGTCTGTGCAGGGCGACACTGGTTTCGGGAAGCGGGCGGCTTTCCCTGTCCAACTCCATGGGGTTCCTGAGCCATGGAGCTGGTGTAGGTGGGTTGGGAGGTCCCTACCTAACTGTCTCTCTCTCTCCCCACCCCACTCCTAGTTGATGGCCAAACAGCTCCGCTTCCTCCGTAGTGTCCCACGTCTGTGCTTCTTGGCACAGCAGCAGGGCTGAACACTCTGGAGCCCCACATCTCCAGCGGCCCTCGTGGAGCATTGCGGTGACTGGGACCCCGTGTCTGGCCCCTGGGGCGAGGACCCAGAAACGAGAGAAAGAGTTGGTGGGGCCAGAGGGAAGCAGAGGACAGTGGTTCCTGTGGCTGAGGGCTGGGGAGCAGGGAAGGAGAGCTTCTGACACCAATCGGGAGCTGGCAGTGGGGGGTGTAAGGCCGGAGGAGGAGGGGAAGGAAGTTTGATGGATGGGAGGAATGGGGCCCAGCTGGTTGGGGTTGGGAGTGACACTGGCTGTTTCTGCAGAGCACTTTGGCCTCCTCCTGGAAAGTGCCTGTGGGTCTGCGGGGCCTGAGTCTCACATGCAAATTTATCTTCTTGGGGTCTCTCAGGAGCTGATTGAAAATCTGCCCATGGTGCCAGAGCCAACCTCCATCATCTCAGCTCCATGGCTGCAGTTTGCAGCCTCAGGTACCAGGACCGTCCCATCCAGCTGCCTTAACCCTGGTGCTGATCGGGTCTGGGCAGAGTCCCAGATCTTCTCCGGCCGAGATTACCCCCAGCTGTGGCTGTTCCCATCCCCCAGCAGAGGAGGCGGGACCGTCTCCACTTTCCTGGCTGGGGGGTGATTTCACTCCAGGAACGTTACAGCGGCCGTAGGGAGGGGATCACTGCGGGGAGGGTCATGGCCATGGCAGTGCCAGCGCCACTCCGGTGCCGCCAAGGATAACACGGGCTCTTCTCTCCCGCAGCAAACTGAAGCCGCTGCTTGCCTGGAGCTGGAATCACGCCTCCTGTGGGCTCTTCTTTGCACCATCTTCACGATGGGCACTGGGCAGGATACCACCCACTTCCAGGTAGGTCACGATCCTGCTTCCCTGTCCCAGGAGCAGGAGCCGCCTCTGGTCCCTGCTCCCTTGGTTTGATGGAGCTGCTGAGAATAGGGAGGAGTGAGCAGAGCTGGGAACAGGCCCGAGACAAACTGGCAGGGAGGGCCCCTTCCCTCCAGGGGGGATTGTATTACCCCTCTGTGGCTGATCCCAGCCTTCCCTCTCCTCATTCTGTGTTCTGCTGCCTGGACTCTCCCGGGGATCCTTCTTCCCACCCATTGCAGTTTGGCTGGTCCCTAGTCTGCTGGGTACCAGCCCCTGCACAGAGAACTGCTAAGGCCAAGGATTGAGGAGCCAGCAGGCATCCGACTAGGAACTCTTGCCAAGTGTCCTTGGAATGATGTGAATGGGAGAGGCCAGGATGTGCCTTTTGGGTCTGGCCAGGGCTCTCAGAGAACCCCCCTGGTCCCGTGACTGGTGTAGCCCCATGTCCCATGACTGACGGGTGTTCCCGCTTCTTGCAGGCTCTGCACAACACCTATTTACAGAGGCTGGACGCCATGGTCGGGTGCCTGCTCACTGAGACCCCCACCCCAGCTAAGCTGCAGCACCTCTTGGAGGTGAGTAGAATGGGCCGGTCTGGGGCGGAATTTCCCCTTAACCCCGTCAGGGGGCTGCAAAGGAGAGACTAGAAGAGTCCCGTTTCCGTTGTGTCCTCCCAGCTTGGACCCAAGCCGCCCCACGTTCCCAGAGCTGTCAGTGCAGTGCAATGTTGGGACCCTTACGCCTCCTGGGGCGGGGGCACAGGGAGCAGAGGAAGGAGCTGGGACTCTCAGCCAGAGCTCTGCACGGTTGCATTAAGCACTAACAGTGAAAACCAGGCCTGGCTGGGGCCTGAGAGACTGAAACCAACACCTGTGAGATGCAGGACATGGGACCCTGAGAAAAGTCACTGGCTCCTTTCTAGGAGACCCTGAGATACAGGAGGAGCCTCAGGGAATCAGCTCTTCTGTCCTAGGGACACTGCAGTTCCTGTCCTCACGGCCACTCCATCCATCCTACCAAGGCTTCTGCAGCTGGGGTCTGGGGTCCAGGACATGTGCCTTGATCCTGACGTGCTGTTCATGGATCAGAGCACATGATCTGAGGGTTCAGAGCAAATAGACCAGCCCCAAGACCGACCATTGTCCCAGCCTGGCGAGACAATGACAGCTTGTGCCCAGTGGAGGACAGGACCAAACAGCTCAGCTTCCGCCATGCTGTCCCACGTCTGTGCTTCTTGGCACAGCAGCAGGGCTGGACACTCTGGGCCCCACTTCTCCAAAGTGGCCACGCCATCAGGGCTCATTCACCTGCACATCTACCAAAGTGATCTATGCCATCATGTGCCAGCAATGCCTCTCTGCCATAGGTACATTGGCCAAACTGGACAGTCTCTATGCAAAAGAATAAATGGACACAAATCTGACATCAGGAATCATAACATTCAAAACCCAGTAGGAGAACACTTCAGCCTCTCTAACCACTCAGTGACAGACTTGAAGGTGGCAATTTTGCAACAAAAAAACTTCAAAAACAGACTCCAAAGAGAGACTGCTGAACTTGAATTAATATGCAAATTAGATAAAATTAACTTAGTTTTAAACAGAGACTGGGAATGGTTGGGTCATTGCACTAATTGAATCTATTTCTCCACGTTAAGTGTCCTCACACCTTCTGTGGGTCATCTTGATTATCACTTCAAAGGTTTTTCTCCTGCTGATGATTGCTCATCTCAGTTGATTGGCCTCTTAGAGTTGGTATGGCTACTTCCACCTTTTCATGGTCTCTGTATGTATAAATATCTTCTTTCTGTGTTCCATTCTATGCATCCGCTGAAGTGAGCTGTTAGCAGTGGTGGCCCATCGAGCGGACACTTAATTCACAATGGACCATGGGAGGCTCCCATCTACACTGAACGGACTTTTCTGTGAATGTTCTATCTGACGTATCCTGCAAAGTATCCATCCTGCAATGACTGAGCAAAATGGGGCATGGACAGGGACTTGCCCATGTGACTCCAAGCTCCCATCTTTCACCTGTGATTTTCCACTAGCTGTGCTGAGGACTTTGAAACAATGGGTTTCCCTTCATATGGCAGAAGTTAAAAGAGGCCCTGGAAACATCTCCACTGTGCCTCTAGCCTGCTCCAGCCTCTTTCCTGCTCAAACATCTGGACTATGGACTTATACTAATGGGAGCATCTAACCAAGGGAGAGGCACTTCCAGTGACTTGGAAGCACCCAAAGACTTATCAAGCCAGCAGTTTATTCTATCACTGCTATAAGCCTGAACCAAGAACTTTGCAATTATTGTATTTGATTCCTTTAACCAATTTTAATTCTCACCTTTCTTTCTTTCTTTCTTTCTTTCTTTCTTTCTTTCTTTCTTTCTTTCTATAAATAAACCTTTAGCATTTAGATACTGAAGGATTGGCATCAATGTGATTTTGGGGAAATATCTAAGTTATATATTGACCTGGGTGGGCGGCTGGTCCTGTGAGATCAGATATAGCCTCTTAGGGTATGTCTTCACTCCCCGCCAGATCGGCGGGTAGCAATCGATTTCTCGGAGTTCGATATATCGCGTCTCATCTAGATGCGATATCGAACCCCGAACACGCTCCTGTCGACTCCGGAACTCCACCAGAGTGAGTGGCGGTAGCGGAGTCGACAGAGGAGCCGTGGGCGTCGATCCGCGCCGTGAGGATGGGTAAGTAATTCTAGCTAAGGTACTTCGACTTCAGCTACGCTATTCACGTAGCTGAAGTTGCGTCTATAGATCGACCCCACCGAGTGTAGACCAGGCCTTAGTTGAAGACATTGATTTTAAAGAACCACTCATTTCTCAGTCTAGTGTTTTTGGTGGTAATACAAGGACTGGAATTCCCAAGGAAACTGCTTTCATGACTTCTTGTTAGCTGGTGTGGTGAAGCAGAAGTTTCCTTTGCAGGTTGAAGGGGAAAGGACGGACATTACTCATCTAATCGTAATCACACTGAGACGCTGAAGGAAGCAGAGCGAGGATGTGCTACTAGCAGTAAACCAGACCAAATGGGATGAGTTAAATATAAAGAAGAGGGTCATGTGGAGAACAGGGTTTGCTCTCAGAGCTTTGGAGAGAAAAGAAATCTGCCACTTTTTCTCTGTGAACTCCGTTTGCTTTTCTTGTTCCTTTCCGTTACAGTAAAGATACAGAGAATGGAAGTGGTTAAACTTCTCCCGAGGCAATGAATCACTTGGCTTGGTTTCCTCTCATCATTGCCAGTGCAGACAGGAGGGACAGGATTTGTTTTAAACGAGTCATGGACAGTTGATATTTTCATTGTTTTCTTTCTAAGCATTTAGCTTGGGGTCAGCCTCAGAGCCCAGTTAGTACTGAGGAGAATTAATCATGAAAGGGCAAAACCCTTCCATAATGCAGAGTTAAGATTGGCTGGAGCAACATCAGCCCCTTGCAGAACCTCTGCAGCCGCAACACTCAAACTTCTGAAAAGCAGGAGACGCAGTTACAGTTGCCTGCACCACCTTCATCCTGTCCTCTGTCAGCAGCGTCCCTTTAACACACACACATTTACTCTACCAACACCCTGCTGGCTGAAATTTACAAACTGTTCACTACCTTTTACAGCCCTTCCAACCAGAGCTCCAACCCCATCTTGGCCTGACAAGGCCCAACCCCTGGGCAAATCAGACTGGGGTAAGGATTGGGCAGGGCCATGAGAGTGGCTGCAGAGCAAGACCCCTGACCCTACTCAGATCAGCCCCACCTCACTGATCTCTCCTCACTCAGACACACTGCACCCCTCCCCAAATTCCTGAAAGCCTGGGTAGGGGAGCTTATTTTCCCTTGTGATGGTCTGAGCTCTCCCTCCCCACCCGGCCGCAGCTGGAGCTAAGATAGATGCCCTCTCCATTGCTCCTTTGGGAAACACAGTGTTAATTTAACAAATCTGATAAGGCTCAGACGTCCAATGTCTGATCTCCGTTCACATTCTCCACAGTTCCAGCCCTTGTTGCTTATTGAAAGAAATGACTCAATATCCCAGTTTCATGTTTTATTAACATGAACAAATACAACCAAGAACATACATTGCTAAGGCTAAACGACTAGCTAATGAAAGGTTAAACAATACAGTGATAAAGTTCAGGTCAAATCAGTAAATCAACAAGTTAACTAGGATATTGCGTTGGAATCAAGTCATCAATTTAGTCAAACCATCAGAAGAATACAGCAGAAAATCAACCCTTATAAATCCTAGAACAGCAACCCAAGGAGGCAGGTGCATATTTAGTGGTACCAAAACCCCAATCAGAGGTTTTCACCCCGGCAGTGCATCCCAAATTTGGAGAGCTGAACATTTCAATACCGAAACCAAATTATTGCTTATATTTAGCCCACAGCCTCAAAGTGAATTAGTTTTCTCCTTAGATTTCACTATTGCATCACTAATAATAGAAAAAGGAAAATAAATGGCAAAGATTATGAGGGTTGGATCTCTGCAGCTCTTTGGCTTTGGAGTCACATGGAGCAGGACCTGTAGCTGCAGTTGAGGAACCAGGTACTGGCATAGCTGGCCCAGCACTTCAGGCTGCAGGCTTTTCAGGTACAGGAGACTAGTGCAGGCTGCACAGCCTGTCACTGTTGTGCTTCATTCCCCAGAGGATCAGTCCTGGGATCCTGGAAGTCAGTCTCCCTTAGATGACTTACATAAGAACACAAGACAGGTCATACTAGGTCAAACCAATGGGCCATCTGGCCCAGTGTGCTGCCTGAGTGACCAGTGCCAGATGCTTCAGAGAGAATGAACAGAACACGCTTGTTGAGCTGAAAGCTGAAGGACTCCCACCCTTACCTTTTACTTTATCGTTGTAGATTCCAGCTTACCCCATCTTACCACACCTCCTGCGAGGTGTCTGGGCAAATCAGGTGTGAACCAATCCTTCGATACAGACATGTCCCACTCTAGATGAAGTGAGGCAGAGTTTGGGCCAACGTCAGTTTGGAACAGCCCGACTGAGCCCGGCAGTTTTCTCAAAGTATCTGCTGCCGTAAACCGCATGCAGTGTGGACGTGTGAACCCCAAAGGTATCAAACGTGAAAGAAACAAAGGCCAGTTACGGGGAGTTTCCATGGCCAGGCCTGAGGGGAAGCAGCTGGGCTCTAACAGCTGCCTCCTCAAAAGGAAAAACGGTCTCAGCACCCATAAAAATAACTGGTTGCAAAAATCAATCATCCTGCATCCATCACCATTTTAAATTCTGACCTCTTCCGCCCGATGTCTCTTTGTTTAGCAAACAAGCAAATTGGGGACTCTGTGGCTGTTACCCTCTAACTCGGTAGAAGGTTACACATCTTGACTCAAGCAATTTTCCTCTTCACAGAATATTTATTTTAAAGTTTATCAAAATAAATTCCATTTGAAAGAGAAATAATTACAGTCTACACTGGGGCTCTATTTTCATACATGCTATTTCTCCCACATGTTCCCCGCTCTAATTCCTTTGGGTGAGGTTTTACTTTTCAGGATTAGCCACCATTTCCAATATAGTAGGAGGGCAGGAGAGAACTAGAAGAAAACCTGAATTATATAGTAACACTGAAAGTTATCACATAATCAGCCTCTTACTTTACACTAATTAACTTCATGTTTAATTTCATTGTCACTGGTAACAACTTATTCAAAGATTACAAAATATAAACCTATAGGGCAGTTTTCTCTTAATTCCCATTTCCACCATTGAGTTTTGTGTGAAGTCACATTCTACAATAACCTAGGAGCCTTCCATTTATGTGAGTTCATTTCGCCTGGGTCTTCTTCCTTAAGTGTAGGTGGAAGGGCTCTCACGCTACGTGGGAAGGCTGCATCATGAGAAAAAACACCTGTGTTCTATTATCACATTTTCTAATCTTTCAGAGTAGCAACAGGTGGAGAAGTGATACAAATGCATAAGACTTAATAGCAAAACTAAGAGACCAAACCACAGAGTCAGGACTCAGCATTCATGTATCCTGCAGTCTGAACTTGGAATCTGATACATTCCCTCATTAACTACCATAATTTGCCCAGCATGGAACTGCTTCTTGTCCAAAAGGCAGCCAGATTGGGACCCATAGGCATGGATTGGCTCTGAAGCAATCAGATGTTTCTCTCTGTGCTTCATGAAACTTTGGATCCAAATGGTAAAGACAGTTGTTCCCAATTTAATAATGGCATCCTTTAGGAGTGAGACCAATGCCACTTAACTAGGGAGCAGCATTCTCAAAATAGTTTACCTGGGCCACAGGTCACCATAGCTTCCATCACTGGGGCAAAATCAACCACTAGTACATGCGATTTCTACCTGAGTCCTTGTCAAATCTTTGACTTTTCTTGGAGTAATTTTATACTTCTCTGGTGTAGAATTCTTCACCAAGCACATAAAGATCAGTAGCAATAGTGAAGTATAACTCCTCCCCTCCCCCAAATATGCCCTTTATTTCTTTAATCTGGTGGCACAGATTTAAATTAGGGACTAAATTCAGGTGTGGCTTAGAATCCTTGTAAAACACCAAATGTCAGGTATCTATGGAAAATAGTTCTCTTTCTGCAGCTATATCACATTCAACACAGTTTCATTTTCTACATATTTGCAGCATCCCCAGGGTGACTGAACAGAAACATCACTTCCATTTTCCTCTTCCCTACCTAGATGGGAATTGCATTTCCCAAATAACAGGCAACCCGCACCTGATTAGGAAGGAGATCTCTTCACGAGCAACCTCCTGCAGAGCCTGGGCCACAACTGCTTTGGGGCCAAATGCATGGGTATCTTATAGTCTCATAGAGTTTAAGGTCAGAAGGGACCATTATGATCATCTAGTCTGACCTCCTGCACAATGCAGGCCACAGAATCTCACCCACCCACTCCTGTAACAACCCCCTAACCTTAGTTCCAAGTCATTTACCAGGAATCTTCTTCACAGCCCTTTAGAAAATATATTGACCTTCCCAACTGAATGGTTTGGATGGTGATAGGAAGCCCTCTGACTTACCCTAGCTTCTTCTGTTGTTAGAGAGGGTGAAGTGACATTTTCCCTATCCCTGCCCTGTTCATAGAATATCAGGGTTAGAAGGGACCTCAAGAGGTCATTGAATTCAACCCCCCTGCTCAAAGCAGGACCAATCCCCAGATTTTTGCCCCAAATCGTCCCTTCAAAGGCTGAACTCGCAACCCTAGGTTTAGCAGGCCAATGCTCAAACCACTGAGCTCTCTCTCCCAGTTCCATCTCTTTGTTATAGTTCAATATATTTTAAGTGAGAAAAGTGGTAGTAACAATTTGTTCTCCAGCACAACCTGAAGCAACATCAGAGCAACTGGGAACGAAACAATTTGTTGATGACTAACAATTGCTTTGAAATGGGGAACAGTATAACCGTGATGCTCAGGGTTTGTTTAGACTAGGAAAAGTGATGGAGTTTAGGTCAGGTCAAAGGAAAGCTAATGCCAACCACTGCACCTGGGCTGCAGCTGCAGCTGCACTACAACTATAACTGTCTTTTTACACCAAGGTCACTAGCAGGCAGCCAATGCCATGTGCAGCCCTAGTGGATGGAAGGCCCAGGTAGTTTTGCCTCAGTGTAGCTTGTTGGGATCAAACCTCTCTCTCCCCACCTGGAGCTGATGAACATTCCTAGCTGGAGGGACACACACTCCTACGACTCAAAAGGAAAAAGTTGATAGAAAAGAATGCAGGATTGACCCCAAAGAAGGGTCAGCTGCAAAGGCAGAAGCAGGCAACCCATCTGCAGGAGCTGAGAGACCACAGTGAAGATGATGTGAAGATCACTTTGTGGGAATTAACAAATGTGATTTAAAAAAAAAATCTTTGGCCAACCCTAGTCAAGGCATTTATTACAGTTCTCTCTCATGTGAATTTTCTGATGTCTAATAAGGCTTGAGCTCTGATTGAAGGTTTTCCTTCCTTCCTGGTCTACACTACGAGTTTATTTCGAATATAGCAGCGTTTTAAACCAAATTAACGCTGCACCCGTCCACACAATGAAATCCTTTATTTTGATATAAAGGGCTCTTAATATCGATAGCTGCACTCCTCCCTGATGAGGAGTAGCGCTGAAATCAGTTTTGCCATTTCGAATTAGAGTTAGTGAGGCTGCAATCTAACGGTATTGGCCTCCGGGAGCTATCCACAGTGCACCATGGTGACCGCTCTGGACAGCAATCTGAACTCGGATGCACTGGCCAAGTAGATAGGAAAAGCCCCAGGAACTTTTGAATTTAATTTCCTATTTGCCCAGCGTGGAGCACTGATCAGCACAGGTGACCATTCAGTCCCAGAATCAAAAAGAGCTCCATCATGGACCGTGCAGGAGATACTGAATCTGATCTCTGTATGGGAGATGAATCTATTCTACGAGAACTCCGTTCCAAAAGACAAAATGCCAAAACATTTGAAAAAATCTCCAAGGCCATGATGGACAGAGGCCACAACAGGAACTCGGCCCAGTGCTGCGTGAAACTTAAGGAGCTGAGACAAGCGTAACAGAAAGCCAAAGAATGAAATGGGCGCTCACGGAGGAGGGCGACTGACGACTGTAGCTATCCCACAGTTCCCGCACTGTCCGAAAACCATTTGAATTCTTGGCTGAGCTTCCAAAGCCTGAAGGGTCAAAAACATTGTTGCAGGTGGTTCAGGGTATATGTCATCAGCCCCCCAACTCTCCCTCTGTGAAACCAAGGGAAAAAAATTATTTCCCGCCTTTTTTCAATGTCACCGTATGTCTACTGGATGCTGCTGGCAGATGCGGTGCTGCAGCGCTACACAGCAGCATCCCCTTCCCTTCCCTTCCCTTGCAGATGGTGCAGCATGACTGATCTCCGTCATCGTCGTCCCCTGATTGCTCCTGGCCGGCCTCGGTGAGGTCGGCCGGGGGCGCCTGGGCGAAAATGAGAATGATTCCCCAGGTCATTCTCTTCTTTAAGTTTTGTCTCCTGGAGATTCACTCCTGCCTGGAATATCATAGCAGCTGGAGGCTGCCCTCCCCTCCCTCCTTTGATCTCTGCTTGCAGAGGCAATAAAGTCAGTGTTGTTTCAAATTCATGCATTCTTTATTACTTCATCACACAAATGGGGGATAACTACCACGGTAGCCCAGGAGGGTGGGGAGGAGGAAGCAATGGGTGGCGTTGTTGCAGGGCACCCCTAGAATGGCATGCAGCTCATCATTTCTGTGGGATATCTGGGGCTCTGATCTGGAGCGGCCATTTGCCTCTCTGGTTTTTTAGTAGGCTTGCCTGATATTCTAGGCAGGACTGACTCTCCCTTTAGACAAAACTTGAAGAAGAGAATGACCTCAGGAGTCATTCCCATTTTTGTCCATGCACCCCGGCTGACCTCACGAGGCCGGCCAGGAGCACCATGACAGCAGCAGACGGTACAGTATGACTGGTAACAGTCATTGTCAACTTGCAATGCAGCAGGCGGTACAGTAGAGCTGGTCACCCTCTTGGCTAATTTGCAAAGGCAAGGGGATGATGCTGTGTAGCGCTGCAGTACCGCATCTGTTAGCAACATCCAGTAGACATACGGTGACAGTGAAAAAGGCTGAATGGGCTCCATGGTTGCCGTGCTATGGCATCTGCCTGGGCAATCCAGGGAAAAGGGTGTGAAATAATTGTCTGCCATTGCTTTCACGGAGGAGGATTGTCTGATGACATTTACCCAGAATCACCTGCGACACTGTTTTGCCCCATCATTCATTGGTATCTCAACCCAGAATTCCAATGGGCAGAGGAGACTATGGGAACTATGGGATAGCTCGCACATTGCAACGCTCAGAATTCGGCGCTAGCTTGGTACATGGATGCACACCGCTGAATTAATGTGCTTAGTGTGGCCACGTGCACTCGACTTTATACAATGTTTCCAAAAATCGGTCTCTGTAAAATCAGAATAATCCAGTAGTGTAGACATACCCCATGTGGATTTTCTGATGTTTAATAAGGTTTGAGCTCTGATTGAAACTTTTCCCACACTCAGAGCATGTGTAGGGTCTCTCTCCTGTGTGGATTTTCTGATGTGCAATCAGGGTAGAGTTCTGATTGAAGCTTTCCCCGCACTCTGAGCATATGTGGGGCTTCTCTCCTGTGTGGATTCTCTTATGTGAGATGAGGCTGAACGATGAATGAAGTGTTTCCCACACTCAGAGCATCCATGAGGTTTCTCACCTGTGTGGATTCTCCTATGTTTGATAAGGTTTGAGCTCTGATTGAAGCTTTTCCCGCATTCAGCGCATGTGTAAGGCGTCTCTCCTGTGTGGATTCTATGATGTGAGATGAGGGTTGAACTATCAATGAAGCGTTTCCCACACTCAGAGCATTCATAAGGTTTCTTGCCCGTGTGGATTGTCTGATGTGTGGTAGGTGTGGCCTCTGACTGAAGTGTTTCCCACACTCAGAGCATCCATAAGGTTTCTCACCTGTGTGGATTCTCCGATGTGTGATCAGGGCAGAGCTCCGAATGAAGCTTTTCGCACTCAGAGCACATGTGGGGTTTCTCTCCAGTGTGGGTTCTCCAATGTGTGAGAAGAGTTGAGCTCCGATTGAAGCTTTTCCCACACTTATGGCATCTGTAGCGTGTCTCTTCCAGGTTGATTCTCTTGCATGTAATAAGGTCTGAGTGGCTACTGAAGTTTTCCTCTGGCCTGTGCTGAGTCTCACAGTCTTTTGCTTTTTCTGGGAGTGCACAACTCCCGTAAACATTCCCTTTGGATCTTCCTGATAATGTTCCACGTGGTTCTACTTGTTCAGCATCTTCCTGCTGGGGTTTCTCCTCCTCATTCTCACTCACCATCCCATCACCTGATGGCAGATAGAACAATCCAGACATAGGTCACTCCTATGCTGGAGAGAAAGGAATCTCAGAGAGAGGAATGGAAAGGGATGAACAAACCAAAATATGTGCAGGAGAGATCAAACCTATCAGGATCTGATTTTCCCAAATCCTTCCCCAGAGGAGAGAGGAAGGGATCAGTTTTGGTCTGTATCTCATGAGATCATTCAGGAGAAAGTGAGATTGGGGAGGACCTGTTTCCAGTTGTCAGTCAGAATAGATGGGAAGCCTTGAGTGACATCTGCCATAATGGTTCCACATCTGCAGAGAACAATCCTGAACTTGGAGAGCTCACAAGGTCTTTGTAGGGTATTTGTATTTGTCAATCTTCCACTTCTTGTAAGCTGTTTTTGTGTTTTCACTGTTAAGCCAAGCTGGTCGCCTGCCATATTTACTTTTCTTCCTACACATCAGGATGGTTTGTTCCTGCAACCTCAATAAGGATTCTTTAAAATACTTTTTAAAGTATTTCCTCGACTCCTTTCCCCGTCATGTTATTCTCCCAGGATCCTGCCCATCAGCTTCCCGAGAGTCAAAGTCTGCTTTTCTGAAGTCCAGGATCTCTGTTCTACTGCTCTCCTTTCTTCCTTGTGTCAGGATCCTGAACTCGACCATCTCATGGTCACTGCCTTCAGGTTCCCATCCACTATTGCTTCCTCTACTATTTCTTCCCTGAAGCGGTTGATTTGGGGGTGCGGCAGGGCAGACCAGGGAAAAGGTGGGGTGGTGCTTTGGTGAAGAGGTGGAGTGGGGAGGGCCTGAGGCAGAGCAGGAGTTGAGCACCCACTGGCCAGAGGGAAGTTGGTGCCTACTGAGGATGGACAAAGGACTGATAGACTCATAGAAGATGAGGGTTGGAAGGGGCCTCAGGAGGTCATCAGTCCAACCCCTGCCCATGGCAGGACCAACACCAACTAAATCATCCCAGCCAGGGTTTTGTCAATCCGGGCCTTCAAAACCTCTAAGGAAGGAGATTCCACCACCTCCCTAGGAACCCATCCCAGTGCTTCACCACCCTCCTAGTGAAATAGTGTTTCCTAATATCCAACCTAGACCTCCCACACTGCAACTTGATATCATTGCTCCTTGTTCTGTCATCTGCCGCCACTGAGAACAGCTGAGCTCCATCCTCTTCGGACCCCCGCCCCCCTTTCAGGTAGCTGAAGGCTAGGGTTACCAGATATCCCGATTTTATAGGGATAGTCCCGATTTTAGGTCCTTTTCTTGTATAGGCTCCTATTACCCCCACCCCGTCCCGATTTTCACATTTGCTGTCTGGTCACCCTATTGAAGGCTGCTATTAAATCCCCCTCGCTGTCCTCTTCTGCAGACTAAATAGCTCCAGCCCCTGGTCATTTTCCTTGTCGTCAGCTGGACCCTCTCCAATTTGTCCACACCCTTTCTGTAGTGGGTTGGCCCCAAACCGGACATAATACTCAGATGTCCAGATATGGCCTCACCAGTGCCCAATAGGCGGAATAATCACCTCCCTCGATCTGCTGGCAATGCTCCTACTAACGCAGCCCAATATGCGCTAGGCTTCTTGCAAGAAGGGCACACTGCTGACTCATAGCCGGCTTCTCGCCCACTGTAATCCTCAGCTCTCGTTGACCAGCCCCAGGGCTGACCCATGAGTCCGTGGGGAGGGTGGAGGAGAGGAGGCCACGGTGAGTGGTGAGGACCCCAGAGAGGGGTGCAGTGGAGGAGAGGGGACTCAGCCAGGCAGCAGTGGGCGATGGGGATGGGAGAAGGGGAAGCAGATACAGGAGGAGATGGAGCACAAGCTGGGCACCAGGGCCCAGGCATCCAGGGCCTGGTTGGCGGCAGCTGTGCCAGGGGCCCCACCTGTTACCAACCGCCTGTGCTTCCACTGGGGATCTCCAGAGTGTCAATGTTCCCGGGCTCGCCTTCCTGACAGGCCTGAGCAGCAGAGCTTGTCCCTAGACCACTCCCAGCCTCCCGCGGGGCGTATGGACAAACAGGCTGGAGACAAGTTATCGCAGAAATCACTGGGGACTCAGGGAGCATCTTCAGCTGTGGAGGTGACACACCCCACAGGAGCTGAATTTCTGACTCAGGGCTGAGCAGTGCAGGGTGGATGCACAGCACAGCTGTGAGGCTGTTTGATGCGATCGATGCACCCAAGTCGGTTTAGTGGGGGTCTAGTGAAGACCCACTAAATTGACAGCAGAGTGCTCTCCGGGCGACTCTGGGACTACACCGGGAATGACAGGAGTAAGGTAAGTCTCCCGTCGGCCCAGCACAGTGTAGACACAGCAGTAAGTCGACCTAAGCTATGTCGAATCCAGCTGTGTTAGTCCGTAGCTGGAGCAGCGTCATAGGACGACTTACTGCAGAAGGATGGACACAGCCTGAGGCCTGAGTTTCCACTGCAGTCTGGATGCTCAAACACCAGCTTGGCAACACAAGTCACCAAGCCCAGGCCATGCAAAGACAGGCTCAGTGTGCAGTGTGGACACTCCTTCAGATAAGCCCAGGAGTGTCACATGAAATCAATCCTTTCGTTGGACTTTCTGGTAGAAGAGCCCAGTGATGTTGCAGCTCCCCGACCGTCAGTGACACAAACAGCGCTCCAGCAACTGAGCTCTAGGGCTCGCTGCTGAAAGAAAAGCTTCACGAGTGACAAAAGGCAAAGGGAGGTGCTGGTCTTTGGCCAAGGGCAGGGAGCCCCACCCTCCAACACAGACCATTTCCCTTGTTGTCTGTCTGTGCTGGGGCAGGAGCAATAACACGGCCTCCTGCTTTTGCTATTGCAGAGAGTCGGTTCTGTGGTCTCCTCAAACACAGGGTGCGGAACAGGCCTCAGACCTGACTGGGTGTAAGAAGAACTCGCAGCTAGACTGAGCCAGCTGGGAATTCAGATGTGCCCCTTTCCTGGAGGGATGGACTGACCTGTGAGGGCTGGAACCAGAGCTACCAATGTTTAACTTGCACTCGTTCAGCATCTTTCCTGTGAGTGCCGTCACTGTAGGTTAAATACTCCAGCCCCAGGCTCCCGCCAGCTCTCCTTGTGATTGGATTCTGTACAGCAGGGGTGCAGGAACCAACAGGTGCATCTGACTCCTTGGTGAGGTTTTGCGTGCAAGGTGTGTGTGTGAGTCTTTGTGTGTCGGAAGCATGAGTGTGGCACTGTCACTGAACTGGGAGAGGGCGACGGTGGTGGGAGAGAGACAGTGGAAGAATAAAGGGGCAGCGATGGGCATAATGATGATGATTGTGTTGTGTTTCATTCATTAGATCTGGTGCCACTGCCTGTCCCTTTAGCCTTGTAGGTTACCAAGAGTAAAACTAAATATCTGTTCAGATACAAGGGAGTGTCTGTGTCCATTCCTGTTAGCTGCACAGGGGTTTGACGTTGCTGCTTTCAATCCTCCGGCTCTGCCAGAATGAGAACAATTCAGGCCGTAATTGAACTGAAGGAGGAGATGATATTCTGACAGGAGGGACGGCGCCTCTCAAAGGTGTTTGGCAGGCAGCCTCCTTCCCAGGTCTGAACCGACAACACCCAGTTGAAAGGACCCTCCCAGCCCTCCTCAGCCCGGTGAAAACAGGCGAGTGAGTGAGCGTGGGGAGAGCGGCGACGGAGGAGATGGATTGAGTGGGCCGGGACCTCGGTGAAGGGGCAGGATGAGGGTGTTCAGTTTTGTGGGGTCAGAAAGTTGGCAACCCCAGATCCAGGAAACAACTCAAACACCCAAGGAGTCTGGCCAGGGGCAGGACATCAGCTTTGAGGAGGGGTGGGTGTGGCAGTGAAATCACAAAGGCCTTTTGCAGGAACTCGGCCTATTGGGCAAGGTGGTGGGGAGGGTGACCTCACAAAGAGATCCGACATCAGCCGGGCAGGACAGAGGTGCAGGGCCAGGCCAGTCTCTGAGACCTACGGCTTTGCTGCCGCATAAGTCACCTTCGCGAGGTCTCTCCTCGAGGGCTGAGAGAGAATTAGGATTCAGAGTTGTGAGCATGTGAGCATGAGGAGGAACCTCTGTGGAGTTTTCTCCTTTCCTACCATGGATTGCGGGAGGTCCTCACCAAAAGGTGTGTCTGGGTTTGAGAGTGATCCCCTCTGATGGTGTCCTGGGCCATCCTTTGGGACATCTGGTGAGACCCCTCAGCCTCCTGCCCCTCAGAGTCTCAGTGCTGATTGGCTGAGCAGGGAGCTATCGACACCAAGGAGACTCAGGTCAGTTTGGTCTCTTTTCAAATCAGGCAAATAAGTCACAACCAATCCAATGTATGGAATTAATCTTGCTGCTTCTCTCCATTAATTGTCTCTTGGCAGGTCTTGATTTTCAATAATGTCCTAGGTCTTCTAAAATACTTGCTGAATAATTACTATGAACCACTGTTGGTCTCTAGCTCACTTGAGGGCACTTTATTCTGATCACTCAATGTGAAATTAAAGAAGTGAGAGAGAGGCTGAAAGTCAGGAGCAGTGTTTCCTCTAATTTGTTATGTCCATGTGTGGAATGAATTTTGTTTTGGGCACAAATATGGAGGTGAGGTGTGACACAACACCTGCATATTGCACTCCTTACAAAATTCATTCTGCACATGGATGGTGTGGCAGGGGTGAGGCTGAAAGGTTTGGAGTGTGGGAGAGGCTCGGGGTTGGGGCGCAGTGATGTGAGGGCTCCGGCTGGGGTGCAGGCTCTGGGTGGGGCTAGCGATGAGGGTCTCAGCATTGGAGCAGAGGTAGGGCGCAGGGGTGAGGGCGCGGGGGTGGGGCTGGGAATGAGGAGATTGGGGAGCAGGTTGCCCCAGGGAGAAAGAACGGCCCCTCCAGCCCTCTCTCCCACAGCAGCTCAGGGCCAGCTGAGAGGGCACCTGTCTCAAGCCGCAGCAGCGCCGGTGGTGCTGGCTTGGGACTGAGGAGGCGACAGGATTTATTTTCCGAAGTCAAAAGGAGGAAGGGATATAGTTATGCTTCAGTATTTACCTCATAAACTTATTCCTGTCTAACCTACAGGACACTATGGGAATAAGACACTATGTCATGTAGTGACATCACAAGAGCAGAGGATGTGAGAACTACAGCAACTGAGAGGGTGGGATTTAGAGTCGGATTGTTTCAAAAGTTGCATTTGTCGGCTGACATTTAACAGCAACCTTAGCTAACACAATGGAGAAAGGAATTCTCTGCTAAAGATTCAACTTGCCTTTGGCCAACTCTGCCTTCCCTGACCGGGTGTGCTCAGAACACCTCTCCGCCAGCCTCCCCACAAGCCCACAGCTGGGCACCCAGCACAAAGCAAGGAGGTTGCTTGGCTTGTTTACTTTTACTTTTCAAAGGCTTTTTAAAAGCATTTTCTGCCCTATTCCCCATGGTGAGGAAGCAGATGGTTTGTTAAACAAAGTTAAACAAAAGTTAAAAGGTAGAGTGACTAAAATGAAATCCCTGCAAGTTGTATGGGCCCTTTTAAAGACACCATAATAGAGGCCCAACTTCAATGTATACCCCAAATGAAGAAACACAGTAAAAGAACTAAAAGAGCCATCGTGGCTTAACAACCATGTAAAAGAAGCAGTGAGAGATAAAGACTTCCTTTAAAAGTGGACGTCAAATCCTAGTGAGGCAAATAGAAAGGAGCATAAACACTGCCAACTTAAGTGCAAGAGTGTAATAAGAAAAGCCAAAGAGGAGATTGAAGAACAGCTAGCCAAAAACTCCAAAGGTAATAACAAAATGTTTTTAAGTACATCAGAAGCAGGAAGCCTGCTAAACAACCAGTGGGGCCCTTGGCGATCAAAATACAAAGGAGCGCTTGCCCCATGCTTGGAGGAAGGCGAAAAACCTCCAGGGCCACTGCCAATCTACCCTGGAGGAAAATTCCTTCCCAACCCCAAAATGGCGGTCAGCTCAGCGATCATGCGGGCAAGACTCTCAGCCATACCCTCTGGAAAAGGCTAACAATATCCTATCATTGACCCATTGTACTAATTACCAGTGTGTCACTTAATTGACCTATTGACTAAGCCCGTTATCCTATCATACCATCTCCTCCATAAACTTATCTAGCTTAATCTTAAAGTCATGGAGGTCCTTCACTTCCACTGTTTCCTTCGGCAGCCTGTTCCAGAATTGCACTCCTCTGATGGTTAGAAACCTTCATCTAATTTCAAGCCTAAATTTCCTGACTGACAATTTATATCCGTTTGTCCTCATGTCACATTAGCACTGGGTTGAATTAATTCCTCTCCTTCCCTGGTATTTATCCCTCTGATATATTTAAAGAGTGCAATCATATCTCCTCTTATCCTTCTTTTAGTTAAGGAAAATCAACCAGGCTCCTCAAGTCTCACTTTTTGTACGACAGGCACCATTCCTCGGATCATTCTAGTGGCCCTTCTTTGTACCCGTTCAGTTTGAATTCATCCTTCTTTAAACATAGGAGACCAAAACTGCACACAATACTCCAAATGAGGTCTCACCAACGCCTTATATAATGGGACTAGCACCTCCTTATCTCTACTAGAAATACACTCGCCTAATGCATCCCAAGACCGCATTAGCTTTTATGACCACATCACATTGCCTACTCATAGTCATCCCTACGATCAACCAGGACTCCTAGGTCCTTCTCCTCCTCCGTTAGCTTCCAACTGATGCGTCCCAGCTTATAACTAAAGTTCTTGTTAGTCATCCCTAAATGCATAACCTTACACTTCTCACTATTGAATTTCATCCTGTTACTAATACTACAGTTTACAAGGTCATCCAAATCTCCTGGAGGATATCGATCCTTTTCGAATTGGCAATACCTCCCAACTTTGTGTGTCATCCGCAAACTTTATCAGCCCACTCCTACTTTTTGGTTCCAGGTCAGCGATAAATGGAGATTGA